>NC_068346.1:36663328-36983372 GCF_014633365.1 Diospyros lotus
ATTTTAATATAAAATTCAATAATTTTTTGTCTATTTATGTAATTTAGCCGCCATTCTACTCTAAACATTTACACAAGTTCTAAGTATTAATTCGTGTTCTCGCTCTAAAAGGTAAATGAATGCTTTCTCAGAAACTTACCCACAATTTTATTTTTTTTTATTTGTTCTGTTAACATATCATCATGAGTATTATCTACTGTTCGACTCCATAATATCAGTAGTAGATGTAAATTAGAGGGCTTAACGGCCAATTCGATCCCTAATCTCGTCACAAACGTCAGGGCAGCAAGCAATTTTCAATTTTCATGATCGCTCTGACAGCTGAGTTTCTCTCCTCGCTAGAATTAGGGTTGGCAATTGTTCGATTCAGTTTGGTTTTTACCAAAATCATAGCCAAATCAAATTTAAACTACAAAAGCCAAATTATTGTCCATTGATTTTAAAAATTAAAAACTATAACCAAATCATTTGGTTTCGGTTCGATTTAACCATGATTTTTTTAGTTTGATGCATACTAACAAACAAAGACAAACTCTTACAAATAATATTCATAAAAAATTTTGATAACTCCAGACAAATTCTAATAAAGTTATATTCTTCTTGTATAAAGTTATAAATTAATTTCAAACTTCTTGAATATAATTATTTGATTGATAAAAATAAAATGATTTAAAATTAAGTTTTATTTTTATTTGTTAATTATTTTATAAATGTTAAATATTTTATATATTTATAATGCATTAGTTAAAATACTTGTAAAAAAATACATTAGTCAATATATATTATGTGTATATATAATATATTAAATAAATAAATATATATTATATATGTATATTCGATTTGATTTGGTTTGGTTACCCACACATTTAGTTCGGTTTTGGTTCGAATTTTGGTTTGGATTTAGTGAAAACTATAATCAAACCATACCCATTAAAACAGTGTTCGATTTTTCTTCAAACCAAACTATTACTCAGTCAAACGATTTTTAATCGCGTCATTCAATTCAGTTTTGATTCAATTTTTCACAGTTTCGATTGCAATTGTTATTCTTAATCAGGACTCGAACACCGAACTGGAGGGCCTAAAAAATAATTCCGAGAATGTACTTTCTTTGCCAACAAAGTTATGCCCTGGACGCCTTACCCACAGTTTCATGCACCCATGAGTCCATGACCCAAACATGGGAACTCTGTTTCTTGATAGCTTAGTCTTCTCAGTCATTTTCTGCAATGTTGCAAGCAACTGTTAAAACTCCTTAAATGGGTTGAACAGACAGTTTATTCATTGGGTCTGGTTTTCTTTTTGCCAGTGTTTTGTGGTTCGGGTTTTTGGGTCGAATGGGTGAAATACCATTTTTCACAAGCAAGGTGAAACATGGTCGACTATCCGACCCCTCTACAAAGAAGGGGAAAAAACTATTGTAAACTAAGTGATCTTTCAAATGGTTTTTTAATGGTTTCAATCTCACTTAGGTACAAACCTTTTCACTTATTTTTATGTTCATTATGTATTTATGGGTTTATGAAAGCTGTAAACCGATTTGAGTTTGTGTGTTTGAGATTAGGTCAATTCAAGGCAAAATCGAAAATTCTCCATGCGTAAGCGAAATAATACACACACTGCAATCGTCTTGGAGAAAGAACTTGTTGTAAACCAAGTGGTATTTTAAATGGTCTATAATGTCTTTGCTCCACATTGGTTGGATAGAAAACTTTATCCATCTTTTTATATATATTGAGTCTTGTTATTGGCGATCTCCGGAATTCAGCTGACGGGCTGGACTCGGTTGCGCAGGGCGAACCCAAAATACCTTAGGCACAATAGGCCGGCCGGAGTTCCTTAGAGGCTCGCCAGACCTAGAGATCAAGAATCACCAATGAAGTCTCACGGTAAAAAGTCAGGTCACCTAAAGACAACGAGCTCGCTCTAAGCGAGCTCACTCAAAACAACATCCCAGCATCACAACATCACGACTTCCACTTCGCCGAAGGATGGGCCAAAGATTAGAATAGCTAGGAGACCGCGAGATTATCGGAAGCAATATACACCTGCCTATCAGAAGTAATTCGAATCCCTGAAGACAAGGAACCTATCCCTGATATTCCGAAACCGATAAGGAAAGCGCCATCAACGGAATAGACTCCTTCCATATTTAGAACTGATTCGAATTGTAAACAACACGACTCTATTTATAGAGAAGAAGATGTCACTGTAAAGGGATCGATCACAAAATTACATACTGTAACTCTGCCAGAATAATCAGAGAACAACCGTGGACTAGGTATCATTCGAGCCGAACCACGTAAAAATCTCGTATGTTTATTGTTGGTTCCTTTGCTTCTGTTCCTTACTCTTCGGCACCTGTTATTGTATTGCGGGCTCTCGAACTTCGGTTGATGGTTCTCGTACGTCAACAAGTCTACTTGGATTTTTGAAAGTTGTGAGAGAGTTCAGTCTAACGCGCATGAAATTATATACAATCTTTTGTTTATTTTTCCTTACAAAATTTATATTAAACTAATCTTACCTAAGAATGTTTTGAACCAATCTTCAACCGTCGAGGAAGAACAAGTCTCTCCTAACTAGTTCTTCTCTTTTTATTCTTTTCTTTTCCCTTTATCTCATCTTCATCTTATCCATTTGAACCAGTCTTCCAACTGTCAATATCCTCTCTCAACTTTCACATTCTTCTCCTACAAAAGCAGCCTCCTATTGTACTTGTGAGACATGAAAAAACCCATCAGTTATTTCAAACATTCCTTGCTCTTTTTCTGGGTTCATCTCTGCTTTTTGTTATTCACGAGTTTTGAAGAATTTGTTATATTTTGGGCGATAGCTATCGAACCCTTTGCACCATTTATTGAGGGGTGAAAATTATCCTTAATTTCGATGATCTTTACTGCCATGTCTCAAGCTTTATATATTTAATGTCCACCCATGTTGAATTATTACAATAGAATAGAACTGATCTCTAGATCTTATCTTATCCTATTATTTATCCTTTCATTTAAATTAGTCTTCTCCTCTATCTTTCTCCTATCGATTTCTTTTCCAACTTTACCATCATTTGCCTATCAATACAGCTTTTCCCTGCACTTGTGAGATACGAAACATTCAGCTATACATATACCCATTTGTTAAGTTTTATGAACTCCCTGGTTCCGCTGGCTGCTGCATGGTTAGCTGCGACATATCTAGCTTTCCCGCCACGAAAACAATTTGTCGAGCACCTTATGAGTGATAAGAGTGGATGATGTACCAATAACATTTTTCATTCATGTAAAAATGGTGATGAATTTACCGGTGGTCCATGAAAAGGACTTTTCTAGCTCCATGTGGAGGACATAGGAATCCTCAGAAACCAAGGAAAATCATCGAAAACACCTTCTCGTGTGAAAATAACCAACAAGAAATCTCCCTCGTCGCGTTCGCCAATGGCGGACCCGTCAATGACATAGCAAACCCTATAGATTCTCGTCCTAAACACTTCCTCTACGCCGCAAAGCCTGCCCCTTCTCCGATCGAGAGCGCAAAGAAAGAACGAGATGGGTTTGGAATTCGACTCGTCGCCGGCGGCAGAGAGCGTGATCGTGGTGATGGACGCCAACCGAAGCAAAGTAAGCGGCGACGCCCTCGAGTGGGCCATCAAACACGTCGTCCGCCGGGGATACACCGTCATCGTTCTCGGCGTGTTTTCCGATGGATGCAAGAAGATATCCTCCCCCTCCGGCACTTCTTGCTTCCCCTTTCGCATGTGGATTAGCCTCTCTAGCATCTGTACCTCTCTGTTTCTCCTTTCTTTTTTCACGGCAATTGAAGCCGTCGTCGGTTTTTTTACTTGATGAAGCAAAAAGTTGACGTCTAGACAACGAACATTTTCTATTTTGAAATGTGAAAAAATACTAAAAATATATTTTTAAACTATTTTTAAAATTTTAAAAATTGAATTTATTCAATTTATTGGGTCTTTTAACCAACCCAAATGCTCATTAGGATTAGGGAAGTTATTTTTATCATCTTCAACTTAAGGACTGAGGGCCCCATTCTCTTCGAGAGAACTCTTTTCTTGTTGATCCTAACAAACATTATTGGCAGTGATTCAGTCATCAAAGTAGGAATTATCGAAGCATTGATTGATCGATCTGGTACTCCATGTTTGGTCTTCTGTTTCAGCTGTAAGAATAGAGTACTCAGGCTCAGTAGGACAGGGAGATCTGGTGAACTCGAGAGAGCTCGAAGACAAGATCGAGAAGAAGAGGGAAGAATACCAGCGTGCTTTCCACCCTTTCTACAGAAAGTGCTCGAAGAACCAGGTTCATTGTTAATGGCTAATCCATCCAGATGAACCGATTCTCGAAGCCTCCGTTTCAGCTCATCGTAAAACTAGGTTTTCCGTTTGTGCAGGTGAAGTTGGAGCTCAAACTGGCTGCGGGATATGATCCGAGGAGCATAACCATCGACGAAGCGCAACAATGTAATCCGCGTTGGATTGTTCTCGAGAGGTGATGAACAGGAGCGTAACAATTAATCGGCGCCTGATTTTCTCTTTCTGGTTCAAAATTACTTCAGCTTTGCTGATGCCGTTTCGTGAATTGGTACTGGCAGTCAATTGAAGAAATACAGGGTGCACATATACCGGCAAGTGGCCTGCAACATGGCGGTGATGAAGGGGAAAGGCGTGGCGACATTGATGCCGTCGAGAGCTCGCGAGCAGGAAGAGTGGCCGGCGGACCGCGGGGCAGCCGACAATGTGGATTTCGAAGGCTCCGAACCTGATCAGACAGTAGCGCAAGATGCGGCGGCTATCTGGATGCCCCCGACGATTTCTGAAAGTCCCTGTTTCTATCCGCTTTCTTGCCGAGATGGTTTCCCCAGAGCCTTTTCGCTCGCGGAGCTCCAACTGATCACCAATGGCTTTTCGGCGGAGAATCTCATCGGCACGTTCTGCACTTACGAAGGTATTTGTCAGGATACGCCGGTGCTGGTGAAGCGTTACTCGGCGAACGACGACAGGTTCTGGTCGGTGCTGAATATACTGTCGAGGGTTCGGCATCGGAACATTCTGAACCTTGTAGGGTACTGCTGCACTGAGGCTTCCATGTTCTTGCTCTGTGACTTTCCCTGCAGCGGCACTGTTGAAATGAACTTGCTCTGTAAGAAAAACCTTCAACCCTAAACTACCACTACTACTATTTCAATTATATCATTTTTAGAAATAATTAATATATTAATGTGTTGTAATAAACATAAAGCAATTGTCATTTGTTGGTGGAGGCAGCCACATAAAACAAACCAAAATGCTATTTAAAGACTTAAATTTAACACTTTTATTGATATGACACACAATATAAGATATTAATACAAAATATCAATAAAAATATTAAACGGCATGCTTAAACAGGTAGTTGAAGAAGAAGCACTGGCACCACAACATTTTAGTGATTTCACAAAATGAGATTTTTGGGATTTTTGCCTTGTATTAGCGTGATCGGGTCGAGTATATAGATTAAATTGGATGGTCTAACCCGAACTCGATTCCTTGTCTATCAAGTCTTAGAAAAACAGACCAAAACCAAACCAAGTTAAAAAAAAAAAAGAAAGAAAGAAAAAACAATAGACGCATTATTTCAGTTTGGTTATTGGGTTTGTCAGAACTGATGAACACCCTTAATTTTGAGCATACTCTGAGGTTTGATTTGGCAGGCGACGAGGCAGCCAAGCGCCTTTCATGGAGACGGAGGTGGTACATTGCTATGGAGATAGGCATCGGCATCCGCTACCTTCACGAGGAGTGCGTCGATGGGCCTATTGCTGATCTCTCAGTCTGTTCCTCTCGCATTGCTTTCTCTGAGGGTTATTCCGCCATGGTAAGCCCGCCTACACATGACATTGCTGTTATTTTTCTTCAAGAAAACTGAAGCTATCCGTGGCTTTCACTGTCATTGAAGCTCGTCATCATCAACACAGCCAAGTGGCTCAAAGATCGCATTGCTTCTGAAGAAGATTCACCAGCTGAGTAAGAATTGATCTTTCCTGATCGTCTGCGCAATGACATCTTAACTCAGAATTTGCTAGTAAAATTTCTACCTAAGACTGCATTTTTATGGTTGAAGCAGCCTGAGCACAGAAGAAAATAAGCGGATTTTGGCTGATATTCAAGGTTATGGGATGTTCCTCGTCGAGCTCATTACAGGAAAGAGCGCTGGACTTTTTCAGGATCAAGGAGGCAACGATCAATCATTGATTGATTGGGTAAGTGCTTAGAACCTAGAGATCCCAAGAAAATTTTCACAAGTTTAGCTTGATTAAGCTTCATGTTTTACTGAACAGGCATTGCCACTTCTGGAAAACGGTTTCATAAGCCAAGTGATAGATCCAAGGTTGGTGTTGGTGGATGCTAGTGATTCTGAAGTGGTTAATTACATGGCACGCGCTGCTTTACTCTGTCTAAAGAATGACACAGGCCGGAAGTTTTCTATAAGTGAGGTATGAATTCATCGGTTCAGCAATGTTTTTAAAAAAAAGGCGTTCTAATGTATGAGGCTCCCTATTTAGCGAGGGTCAGGAAGGGTCCTATTTGTGTTTGGTTTGCAGCTTATTGCAATTTCTTTATCTACCTTAATGTCTTACTCCAAAACTTCTGATTCAAATACCTTTTCTTTTTCTTTTAAAGCTGTAAGCTTTGGTTATGGAACCCTAATGCATGAAAATGCCATTGCAGGTTCTAGCTCTGGTTAGAGGCCATCAACTTGTAGCTTCAAGCCCCTGAATTCCTTGACAGAGGCTCGTGGACAGTTCTTGTATGTGAAAAGTAATTCAAGTACATTAATCACTGTTTTGGAGTATTGAAATGCTAACAAAATTCAAGTGGCTTTACCTCATTATCACTTGTGAGCCCGGCAGCCATTGATCACCAAGAAACAAGGGAAAACCTAAAAGAAGAGATCATAAATCCTCAACCGAAGCTTTCAGAGCAATGCTAAATTTCTGGCCTTTCTGGAAATGGGTTGCACTGCTGTACTCTTACCTGTAGAATTGGTTAGGAACAATAACAAGCTCTGAATGAAGCGTACTTATAAGAACCTGATATGCGTACTTATAAGAACCTGATGTTGGGATGTTCTGCAATACCTGAAGAAAGTTTCTTCACCATTCTGCATATATATGCTGGCGGAAGGGCGATTGTAAAAGCCATAAGAGCACAATCTGAGCCTAAGCAAGGAAGACAGACAAGCGTCAAGGACAACATTACACAAATTAGTTAACACTTCATCTTCATTGGTTCTGTATGAGCTTTTTAATCTAGAGACTAGATAAAGAAGGGAACTCAGGTGGCAACGTGCATTTGGCAGTAGATTTTATTGCACACTAGGGTTTGGAAATGCATTTCAGAACTTAAATCATGATGCACGAAAGGTAATGTAAGATGAAATCCATTTGTATCCTGCCAAGAAACCATCTGTTTTAAACATTAACTCTGTCCAGCTTAAAATCAACTTCTTAGACAACTAGGTTACCAATCTTAATCCATCTTTTTACTCTTTCCAATATCAACTTCTAGAAAATTAGATACCATGGCATGTAGGGTGTTTAGGTAACGGGAAGAGTGAAACACACTGGTTTCCGGTAGTAATTAAGATGTAGAAAGATAATTGCCTTAATTTAACCCCCCCCCCCCCCCAAAAAAAAAAAAAAATAGATAACAAAACTAAATAAATAAACCAAGGTGTAAACCCCCTTTTTTGTCTTGTGATTCATAGAACTGTCAAGAAGCAGCGTTCACTATGAGGCTAGGAAGTTTACTACAAACAATAATCTGTTTCTTTACAGAAACTTTGAAGCCTTTATGAGCTATAGTGCCCTGCAAATACCACTAACTCCTACATGCACCAGGTATGCGATACCAAATAGCTTCTCAAGGACAACTACTTCATAGAGATATCTTATGGTATCGTGAAAAAGAAACAATCTATCTTGTGGCAAAAACAAATGCCAGATTGTTAATCCTGATTGACAATATTATGCTATCATTAAATTCAAGAAAGCAATGAATTGCAAATTAACCTGTTGGCTGAAAGGCAGCAAATTGCTTTCTGATATCATGATATGCCCAATACAAATGGTAATTTTTCATCACATATGTGAAGATTATGATAGGGATATCTTTCTATTATGATTTTTAAAATAAGATTTAGATTAGGTTTTATCTTGTTCCATTTTGATTTATCTTAGTTGTTTAGATAATAAAATTTTATTTAATTTAAAGATTAGATAAAGTTATTTGATTTTAGAGATTATAATCATATTTTCATTAGTTGTTATCTTTAGATAGGTGATCTGTTAATTGCCTATAAATAGACAGCATAATTTAACCTTTTATTCAGCTGTGGATGATTGAATAACATGATTTTCCCTTCTTGAATTTCTCTTGCTCTCTGTTCTTGTCTCCCTGCTTCTTCTTCTTCTTCTTCTTCTTCTTTTTCTTCTTCTTTAATCACTTTTATTTCTTCCCTACTTTCTGCAATTCTCTCTCTCTCTATCGGCTTTTCCTTCTTCTCTTCTCCGGCTTCTTCTTCTTAATCTCATACGGTCCTGTATCAGATTATGGTTAGCAAGTATTGGTACCTTCAAAAGCATCATTCCCGCCAGGGCTCTATATTGTGTGAAATGCCAGCCCCTGATCCAATTATTTTGTTACTGTTATAGCTCACTAGTGATTCACTGGATCACTCTGAAAGGAATCTCAGTCATGTGTAGCAATAGCAGGTGGCAACCTATTTAGTCTATTGATTAACATTGCCTAGGAAAATAAAGTTTTTTAAATTACAGAAAGCAGTTGGGCATTCCAAAGTAACAGTCACAAAAAAGAAAGAGTGAACAGTATTTGCATTCATCTTCACAAAGGCTAAGCTGCATAGGAGATTTACCTGAAATGCCTCAAAATCAGATCTATTGATCTTTCATTTCGTGAGATCTTAATGCTTTTGACACCATTTGCTGTTTAGACAGTATCTCAGCAACAAGTTGGCGCCCAAACAAGTGTGAGTTCTTAAGGATTAAGTTTCTTGTTGATGAATCAACCACATAGCCTTGACCTGGCATCCAATTTAGTAACTGGAGAAGCAGTTCTTTTTTCTCGGGCTGCGTGATATATCGTGATATGGCCATATGAAAAAGTCCCTGAAAACAAAGGCCAAATCCAGTTCACTTAAAAGGTTTTGGTTCACTTATTGTTGAAACTATCAATCATAATATAGAAAAAGATTCTGAGGCAATCTTCTAATAGGAAAAGCATAAACAACAAGAAGCTTAAAACATTATTTGGAGTGACTCAGAATTCTGAAAATATGTGAAGTTATCCATGGTATTCAGAGACAATTCAAGAAATTGAATAATTCAGGATTGAAATGTATCACCATAACCATGAGGAAAGCCAAATGGAAATAGAGTCTATCATAATAAATATACAGAACTAATGGAAGATAAAGTAGAAATCTGGCTTCAAGGTCCAACCAGGTCACTTTCTTTAAGCCAGATATTCAGTCCAGCCAAAATAGTGAACCAGATAGGCACTAATTACTAAAAATATGCTATATTAAAATTAAAATCAGTCTGAAGGATTGCTTCTACCAAGCACAGGGAAAAGCCACTTAGAATTACAAGCCTACAAAGACTCTGCTTTTTGGCAGCATATTGTCATGTTCCTAGGGTTTGAATAGGAAAATTGGAAGGAATGGGAGTATAAAATCAGAACAGGGAGAATTGGAGAGAGAATTAGACTGAAAGAGAGGGAGATATTGAAAGGTACAAACATGAACAGCAACCTAGAATACAATACAGTCAATGCTTTTAAACTAACTACTAACATATTTACAATTATACCCTTGGAGATCCTTGGGGTTGTGACACATATTTGCCAATAAAAAATGGAGGTACTCAGCACCACACATGCATTTAAAAAAATATTGCATATGTATAATCATAACCAACCTTACAGTCTCATAACTGCAGCCTGTAAAAATGTGCAGCATCTACCATAAAGAGGCAAAGAGTCCATTTTAAAGCATGAGACCCTATGCTTTGAGTTTATTACCTGATCAATCTTGTACTGTGAACTGTGAATAGCCTTTATAACATCATTTACCAAGTTTATATTGCCCGTCTTCAGAAACAAAGTTGCAAACTTTTTCTTAGCTGGCTGAGAAATAAACTTTGCATTATCCTGCCAGATAGCAAGTAACTAAAATGACCAGAAGGAACTAAAATTTAAGAAAACATTTATTCTTGATAAAGGACCAGAAGGAATTAAAATTTCACTACTTGACATAGCATACCTTGACCACTACATATGCATCTTTGAGAAGTTGTCCTCTCAAAAGGATATGGAGAATTTTCTCATGAAGGGCTTTGCATAGTGTTCTTTTGCTATATCTCAACATGTTATATACAGAAAATGCTTCCGAATGGGCACCAATTTTACCAAGATGGAAAATTAAGGATGAACAGAGTTCCTGCAGGTGAACAACAAAGAATTTGTATGGATCTAACATGAGGGTTTAACAGGTGAGCATCGAAGTAAGAATGCATGGATCTAACATGATTTGAATTTTCCCAATAGTCAGGTGAAAAGATAAAGCTTTCATTAGAACAAACCATTTCTACATTCCCTTAAACAATAATTAGTTAATTAGCATTAAGTTCCTTCATTCCAACTGTTTTATATACAAGATTGAACTATAATAAGATATTTTAAATGTTTGAAATGGTCAGGTTGTTATTCAAAACCACCTAAAAGCAAATTTCCTGACATAAAATTCATATGTTGGCAACAAATGGTCATAAATTGTTGTCTTCTGATAGGCATTGGACGTATCAAAGACTGTCCAAGGGGCAGGGGCAGGGGCAGGAGCAGGAGAGTAAATTGGCTAGCTAGCATAACAGCCAGCCATGTGCATAGGGATAGAGTGAGAAAATCACTGGGTTGTGTAGCAGGTGCGAAACCGAATTCGGTTAGAGGAGGAGGGAGGAGAATATATAGAAGAGGGAGAAATTCGTAGGTGTAAGAAAAAATTTCGGATTCAGTTCTTAGGGAGAGTTAAGAGCCTCTCGAATGCCCGATTTTTCCTTATAATTCGATTGAAGTTAATGAAATTGAATCTAAATCTCAATGATTTTCTTTTCTATTTCCCATCAATTTGGTATCAAAGCATCACCGATCCTGATGGTGAACATGACAGACCGAGTAGGTGAATTGGAAGGGAGGATGGAAGGCATGCAACAGGGAGTTGATGCATGAGAGGTGAGGTTCAATCGGTGGAGAAGAATGTTGTGAACCTGCTGGAGCAATTCGCATGGATAAGAACGAGGTGGGAAGAGCAGGAACGAGAGAGGAAGAACAAGGAGAAGTTGGGAGGCCAGCCTCCAGAATTCATTCAGGATTCTGAGGCGACGTCAGAAATAAGAGTATGTCGATCTGAAGCAGGTGGTTCCAATGGGGGTTGGCGATTGGAGATCCAAGGGCGTTGGTTGGAGATGCCCCTCTTCGAAGGCGAATATCCGAATGGCTGGATATTTCGAGCAGAACGGTACTTTACAGTGAATGGGTTGACTGATGAGGAGAAGTTAGATATAGCAGCACTGTGTTTGGAGGGTGCTGCACTTTCGTGGTTCCAATGGGAGGAAAAGTGGCGAAGGGTGAGGAATTGGGAGGACTTCAAGTTCCTGTTGAGGAGTCGCTTCCAACCCACCTAAGAAGGCTCTGTTGAAGAGTGGTTCTAGCCCTCTAGCAAAAGGGAACTATTATGGAGTACCGCCAATGCTTTGAGACATTGGCATCACCCCTTGAAAACCTGTCGAAAGCCATGCTGGAAGGGCATTTCATAAATGGTTTAAAACCTGATATTAAGGTCGAGTTGAGGGTGTTGTAGCCAAGGGGTTTGGAGCAGATGATGAATTTAGCTCAACGTATAGAAGAGCAGAATCAGGTGGTTCAGGGAGGCGCGGTTGGATCGGGTTCGAACAAGGGACAGGCCATGCCAAACCCAATTTCAACTTACCAGTGAGGGGGAATTCTGCCACACTCACAACAGCTCCCCAAACCCACGACAGTCAGTCCTACTAACCCATATCGACCACAAGCCAATGGGAGAGGGAGTAACCTGCCCTTCAAATGGCTTAGCGAGGCTGAGTGGAAGGCAAAAAGGGATAAAGGCCTACATTTTCGATGTGATGAGAAGTATACTATAGGCCACAAGTGTAGAAATAAAGAGCTGCAAGTGATGATGGTGTATGATGAAGAGATAGAAGAGGCGATAGTTGAGGGAGAAACATTGGAAAAGGTAGAAGGAGAGCTGAGGCAAGGGGAGGAGGTCATTGAGCTCTCAATGAACTTTGTAGTTGGATTGACTACACCACAAACTATGAAGCTCAAAGGGGACATAGAGGGGCAGCCAGTAGTGGTGCTTATTGATGGAGGGGCACCGCATAATTTTATAGCAACCGAGCTGGTGCAGTAGTTGGGTTTACCAAGGGAGGAAACAACAAGATATGGGGTAATTATGGGAACTGGAATGGAAGTGCAAGGGGCTAGAATTTGTAAAAGAGTGAAGCTTAATCTCCAAAAATCTGCAAATTGTAGAGGATTTTTTACCTCTAGACTTGGGAAGCTCAAACGTAATTTTGGGAATGAAGTGGCTAGCAACTGTTGGAAAAATAAACATGGATTGGAAGGCCCTCACAATGAAATTTCAGATAGGAGGCAAACCAGTAACATTGCAAGGGGACCCTAGCTTGAGCAAGACTTTGGTGTCCTTGAAGGTGATGGTGAAGGCCTTTAAGGAAAATGGGGAAGGAATGCTATTAGAATTGGGAACCATGGCGACAGAGATCAAAGAAGCTCAAAAGGAAGCTCCAGAGATGCCAGGGGGGGTGTTGGTCGAGTTTGAGAGGGTTTTCTCCACGCCGGAAGGGCTACCACCTTGCAGGAGGAAGGATCATGCCATAAATCTGGTTCTGGAAACCACACCGATTAGTGTAAGGCCCTACCAATACCCTTATTTGCAAAAAAAATGAGATCGAGAAGTTGGTGGGGGAGATGTTGGCTGTTGGAATTATATAGCCTAGGTCTAGCCCATTTTCGAGTCCAGTGTTCTTGGTAAAAAAGAAGGATGGAGGGTGGCGTTTTTGTGTAGACTATAGGGCCTTGAACAAGGTCACTATACCAGACAAATTTCCCATTCCTGTGATAGAGGAGTTATTTGATGAGTTGCATGGTGCCAAGGTCTTCTCCAAGCTCGATTTGAAATCTGGTTACTATTAGATTAGAGTTAAGTTTGAAGATGTTCCCAAGACCGCTTTCAGGACTCATGAAGGGCATTACGAGTTCCTAGTAATGCCATTCAGGCTAACAAATGCACCAGCCTCCTTCCAATCATTGATAAATGACATTTTCAAAGAATATTTGTGGCATTTTGTGTTGTTATTCTATGCTGATACATTGGTGTATAGCAAGGATTTTGAACATCACACATAACACTTACGTTGTGTCTTAAAGGCACTAGCGGACAACCAGCTCTTTGCCAACAAGAAGAAGTGTGTGTTTGGACAGTTGGAAATTGAATATTTAGGCCATATTATACCTCATCATGGGGTTTCAGCCAATCGAAGTAAGGTACAAGCTATGTTAGAGTGGCCCACTCCTACATCGGTAAAGGAATTAAGGGGGTTCCTTGACCTCACGGGGTATTATAGACGCTTTGCGAGGGATTATGGCAAGGCCTCTAACGGAGAGATTAAGGAAGAACAACTTCTTTTGGGATGTGACAGCCGAACAGGCCTTCCAACAACTTAGGACTAAAATGGTATCCCTACTCGTTTTAGCCTTGCTGGACTTTGGAAAGCCCTTCATCATTGAGACTGATGCCTCGGGACAAGGTATGGGGGGCTATATTAATGCAAGAGCAAAGGCCTATTGCTTATTTCAATCATGCTTCCAGGCAATTAGGGAGAAAAAAAATTGTTTATGAGGGGGGCATTGATGGCCAGTGTTTGATGTGTAAAAATGAAGACATTACTTGTTAGGCAGGAAGTTTGTGATTTGAACAGATCAAAGGAGTCTCAAACATAGTTACCTAGTTCGTGGAACATGGTACGGAGACGTGGTATGCCACTTTTCTCGAGACGCGATACGTGGGGGTAAGTTTCATTAGTTCGCCACTTGGGGTCATGGTACACTTTGGTGTGCCAAAGTGGAATGCCGATGAATATATAAATTTTTTAAAAAATATCTTAGATTTTTTTACCATATAAATTAGGAAATAGGAACTAATAAATTAATCTATAACTCACATAACTGATATTGCTTAATGAAATAAATTTATGTTTTTAATGTAACTAAGGCTAGTAATTTAGAAATTTTATATTTGATATTATTTTACATAATAAATTTTATTTTTTTATTTAATTTATAAAATTTATATTTAACATCATTTTAATATGCAATGAGATGTTTCCCATATGTATTTCTAGAAAATACAATGGGAATTATGGAATGTGGAGTCCCAATAAAAACTTCAGCCAAAAAGTCAAAAAGTGAAGCACAACTCACAAGAGGTGGTTGTGCCTCTCTGCAGAGTAGACCCACCAGCTGGTCTCCACCAGCTACTACAACTTGAAGCCTCATAGTGGAAGAAGGAACCTTTTCTTCATCTTCTGCAACTGAAGCTTCAAAGATTTGTTGTCTATCGTCATTCGTATTCTGTAGTCACCTCTATTTGGAGATGAGAAGCTCAAACAGTGGGGAACTTGTTGCAACCTCTCTTCAAAACTTATGCAGATTTGATCCTCATCGTTGCTTCCCCTTCTTGACAAAAACCATGAGCTATTGTAGAGAGAAAGGAAGAGTTGTTGTAGAGAGAAAGGAAGAAGATAATATCGATGCAGAGAGAGAGGAAGAAGATGGCAGCAGGGACTTGGGTCTTCATTATTGGAGAACTAGGACGCGTCCCCAAGCGTTCCAAGATGCAAATGCACCGCGTTCCAATGAGCGCATATTGGAATGCGATGCTCGGGGGGGTGGGGCATATTAGGTAACTATGGTCTCAAATACTTGATGGAACAGCGGGTGGTGAGTCCAAAATACTTGAAATGGATGGTAAAATTGATGGGGTTCCAATTTGAGATACAATATCGGCCAGGTTTGGAGAATAAAGCTGCTGATAGGCTATCACAAATCTACCACCCAGCAACAATAATGGCCTTAACAGTGCCTAAAGTGGTCCAAATAGATCAGTTAGCCAGTGAGGTAAAGGCAGATGAAAGATTGCAAGGAATTATCCAAGATCTCCAAGCTGCTCCTACTTCACACCCTAACTACCAGCTGGTGGACAACCATCTCCTTTATAAGGGAAGGTCATATTTACCCAAGGGATCCACTCTCATTCCATTGTTCCTTCATGAGGGGCATGATGGAAGTGTAGGAGGACGTTCAGGATTCTTAAAAACTTACAAAAGGATGGCAACAAATGTTTGTTGGCAAGGAATGAGAGGGATATAAATCGGTATGTAAGTGATTGCTCAGTTTGCTAACGAAATAAATACATGGCCTTAGCACCAAGGGGACTCTTGCAATCCCTTCCTATCCCAAACCAAATTTGGGACGACATTGCTATGGACTTCATTGAGGGATTGCCAAAGTCTGGCAAGATGGATTCAATTTTGGTGGTGGTGGACAAACTTAGTAAGTACAGGCATTTCATTGGCCTTAAACACCCGTTTACAGTTAGGGAGGTGGCAAGAATTTTTATTAAGGAAGTGGTGAGGCTTCATGGAATGCCAAGGGCCATTGTATCTGATAGAAACAAAATTTTCATGCACAAATTTTGGGAGGAGATGTTCCGACTACAAGGTACCAAACTCAACAAAAGTGCAACCTATCACCCTCAAAAGGATGGACAAACAGAGATACTTAACCGGACTTTAGAAACCTATCTACGCTATTTTGCTTTCTCAAAACCGAAGGCATGGTACATATGGCTACCTTGGGCTGAATTATGGTATAATACCTCCAACCACACTGCGGCCAAGGTGACTCCATTTCAAGCAATATATGGGTGAGAACCACTACCCTTATTGAGGTTTGAGAAGGGAACTACCCTTGTTTCAATGGTAGAGCAATAGCTGATTGAGAGAGATTTAATCCGTGAGGAATTGAAGGCACGGCTGCTGAGAGCGCAAGCAGTGATGAAGAAGGGAGCAGATCGAAAAAGAAGGGAGATGAAGTACAAAGAAGGAGACTTGGTTTATTTGAAATTAAGGCCATATCAAAGAAATCTTTGGCCGCCCGTGCAAATGAAAAGTCGGTTGCCCGATATTATGGTCCATTTGAAATTGAGAAGGAAGTAGGTCTGGTAACTTATAAGTTGATACTGCCACCTCATTGCTCTATCCATCTTGTATTTCACGTATCCCAACTACGAGAGGCAAGAGGGGCATTAGAAGCTAATGCGAAGATTTCTCGACAGTTGAATGAAGACCTTGAGATGCTGGTGGAACCGGAGGCAGTGCTTGGAGTTCGACCAAGAACTGGGAAAAACTTACGGGGACTTGAGGTGCTCATACAATGGAAGGGGCTACCCCCGTTGGAAGTTACTTGGGAGCTTTATGATAGGCACTTGACTTATCAAAGACAAGGGGCAAGGGTGTAAATTGGATGGCTAGCATAACAGCCAGCCATGTGCGTAGGGGTAGTGAAGGGAAATTGCTGGGTTGTGTAACAACCCAGCAAGCGCGTAACAGATTTCTGTTGAGGAGGAGGGAGGGAAGAATATATAGAGGGGGAAGAAGTTGGGAGAGGGGGAGATTGTTCTTGTATTGAGTCTTAGGGAGAGTTAAGGGCCTCTCGAATGCCCAATTTTCTTTCATTTTGTTAATTTCCAGCTTGTAGTTCCTTTCGATAATCAGTATCCTATCACTTTATCACTTGATCCAGCAACAATTTTCATTTTTCCACCTTGAGGACAAGGTGAAAGTTGGGGGGGGGGGGGGGGGGGACTAATGATAGGCCCCCTTTCATTGGACATATCAAAGACGGTCCAAGGGGCAGGGGCAAGAAAGTAAATTGGCTGGCCAACATAACAGCTAGCCATGTGCATGGGGATAGAGTGGGAAAATCGTTGGGTTGTGTAACAACCCAACAGGTGTGAAACCAAATTTGGTTAGAGGAGGAGGGAGGAAAATATATAGAGGAGGGAGAAATTTGTAGGGATAAGAAAAAATTTTGGATTCAGTTCTTAGGGAGAGTTAAGGGCCTCTCGAATGCCTGATTTTTCCTTGTAATTCAATTGAAGTTGGTGAAATTGAATCCAAGTCTTAGTGATTTTCTTTTCTGTTTCCCATCATCTTCTTCATGCTGAGATAAGCAAGGCCCTTTCAAACAACCATATTAGTTATAATACCAGCTCATTTTCAGTAGATTTTACCACTTAATATCTTCAACTTCAAATAATTGCAAAAAACTTTTCCCCTTTTTTATCATTAAGTAGCAAATTGTCAATCATAAAGCTCCATTATTGCTTCCCATCATTAAGAAACAAAAATAACTTTCTTCTGATGATGCATAGTCATCTTACTTATGAGAAGGATCAACATAAGAAGTATGGATATGGCAATAGACACAAACATAGACATGCCAACATGGTAGTTTCCAGGAAAGTAGAAGAACAACAAAGTAGTTGCACGATAAGATTATAATTTCTTTTATATTTTTATATTGTTCACATGTCACATATTAATAATTGATTCAAAGATAAACAGAAGAAAATATAAGATAATGCTAACTATAAATATAATAACAAAAAATTTGTATTCCATAGATTAACAATCAGCATATTGATTAGAAACCATTTTCATTTCATCAAATAAAAAGAAAAGCTAAAAGGAGATTGCTAAGACAATTGGTCAACACTAGTTGGAAAAAGTAAGAAAAGGATCATGGCTACATAGGCATATCGCATATGCAACACCTACAACTTTCTGGCTTTTGGGATAAAAAGATCAGCAACTAAACTCATTAGAAGACAAGCAGAAATACTGGGTAATGAGACAAGACAAAAATATGCAATGCAAACAGTCAGCGATACCATAGAATATTGCCTATATTAATCAGGGAAAATTAAAATTCTTCCATACCAATATATATGGCTTCATTAAGCATTCTTAAGATGGTGAAGCTTACCTCCTCAGGTTGGTGCCCCTTGTTATGCATGTCCTCCATAATACGATAAGCAAGCAGATACAATTTCTCCTTACAAAAATATTTTATAAGAATACGAAAGGTATTCCGATCTGGACTTATTGCTAATTCATCCATTTTTCTCATCATTTTCATAACACTCTCCATTTCCCCTGCTCTGCAGTAGGCACAGAGCATTGTATTCATAATAACCAAATCATATTTGTCATATGTGGTTTCAAAATCACATGCCAAATGCTTTGCCTCTTCAAATAGTCCACTTCGGCAAAAAGCAGATATCATAATACTGTAAGAATAGCCATCTGCAGGTATCCATGAAAAGGAAACAAAAAAGAAAAGTCAGCAGATCCACTGGATTATGCAATCTAAGACCATCTATTCTGCAAGCTATCCTAGACAATAATAAAATGGAAAACATAAAGCTTGATTTGTCTATGGTAACAATTATTAATTTCAGGATGATGCAGAAGAGACAAATATTCCATGCTAGGCATTTCTGACTCTGATTGACCATTTCCTTAAAAGATCCCAGCCATAAATATGCACTTATGTTAGTTATCCCTAGACAAAGAAGGAAGAAAGCGAAAAGAGAAAGGAAAAAGGAAAATAAAGGAGGCAAAAAGGAATTAAGAGAAAGAAAGAGAATATAAGGCTTCTGGAATCCAAATCCAGTATTCTGATGCAAGGTAAGCAGAAAGTTTAATACATTCATTATCCATGTAAGGGGAAGCATCCAAAAGTTAACTATACGTTTTATCTGTTCACGGGAAAGCCTTTTTGAACTAAAAGGAAAAAGAGCATTCTCGACACCATACCACATCTAAACATGAACTTTGACACACCACAGATTGATTTTTATATAGCTTACAGTAGTGAAATAAGAAAACCTACCAGAATTCACATCTTTCTTCTTCATTTCATCAAAAATCAATTTTGCCTCATGTACTTTTCCAGCCTTTGCAAGGCCATCCATCAACAAACAATATGGCATCTGCAAATAACTTGGATCCATCACACTACTACATAAATATGAAACTCACAGAAGAAATTAAAAACGCTGATTAAGAAAGCTTTATCAGAATGTGCAACAACTGAAATGGACCAACTAGCATGCAAAATCAAGAAATTACTACAATTGACATTTTGATTTCCTCATTCAACACTGTCCAAACTTCAATTCACAAATCATGCGAGCTTTTCAAAGTCCAAGGTGCTTATTCTTTCAGATCCCTCAAAACATTTTGTAATTGATGCTTTTCAAATATCGCCAAATGGTTATAGTGAATAAATCAATAGCTGTCATATCAGGTTTCCAGAAATAAATCCAAACCTAGTATTGTAAACAAAAAATTGTTCTGTTATCCAAGAAAAGAGAAGATTGTATCATCATGTAACAAGACAGGATGTTCTACGCATGATGAGCCTCAGCATAAAGTGTCCAACTAATATACTGATGATCTAAAAATGTAAATTTTGGTATGCTTTGGATCTTGACGCCTTAACAACAGCCTCAACACGTAATTTTGGGTAAACTTTTAGATCTTGGTTCCTTGTAAGCCTAGAGTGTTCCTAAGATATGGTTTGTGAGATCACCAATTGTCCAAAACCTTAAACTTTTAGGGCCAAAGTATATGAATCTATCCAATAATCTTTCTCATAATGTATGGCACTAACATAATTGGAAACATGCAGTCAAACTTGAACACATGACTCTAATAGCATCATACATCACAATTTGTTAGGAAATATCAATTATGATATCAAGTTATTAACATGTTGAAATGCTTTAATCATAATGTTCGAGATAAGGTATCAATGCACACCTCATCTTCGGCATGGCCCAAAGCTTCCAGTTCAGTTAATAATTTTCTTGATTTTTCAAACAAACCTCCTCTAACATACACCTTTAACAGAGTTGTCAAAATAACCTGCAAGAGAAAACGATGATGTGTAGAACATACTGTAATTAAAGAGATTCACAGATAAGGCAGTGATTCGTATTCAGAAGGCACCAAGACAAAAGATGAAAGAAACACTGAGACAGCAGCAGCAACTGGAAACCAAGAAATGTGGATTTTGCATACAACTTTTTCTTCATCTTTTTCCCCCCATTTTGGTGGGGCAGAAGAAAGGAAAAAGTGAAGTTGCATGTTTTTCTTTATGATCACACTTTTATCTCAAATAAAAATTAAGGTCACCCAATGGGAACACTGCGATTGCTTCCCTGCAAGCATTTATTAAGTGCCAGAGAAGGATCTGGGTTATGAATTTTGTTTTGAATCAATGACACATCAAATATGTTTCAAGAAGCAAGCTTAAAGTAGCCACCATGCCAATGACCATGTGGCCAACATGCATCCAACATTTGCATGCTTTAATCTTACAAGCAACAATGCTTTCTTGAAAACTGCCCCTGTTGTGATGCAAGAATATAATTGCTATGAAGCTGAATTCTACAAATTACCCTGATTTTCTTATTTATTTCTTTTACAAGCTGGTTTTATTACTTATCTTTATGTTAGTTAAAAGTATTTCCTGAAACCCAACCTTATTCAGTACTTATGATATGAGCACACAAGAAACATGGATAAATAAACCAAGTTAGAAACACATTATCTTCGGAAACATACCTTATTTGGTTTTAAGCCTGCAGATTTCATATCTTCAACCAACATGTCAGCCTTCTTATAGTTTCCATCGACCGAGTAAGAATTGAGCAAAGAGCTGTAATGGTACAGATTAGGAGAATTGCCTTCATCCTTCATCTGGTTAAAATAGTTCTCAGCTTCTGTGCATTGATTATTTGAAGCACAAATGGCTATAAGTGTTCCATAGATCACACTATCCATCTGCAGTCCATTAGACTTCAGCTCCTGAACCAGCTCTATTGCATTGGAGTACCCATTTTTGGCTCTGATGCAGCCAGCAAGCAGCTAAACACATGAACACAATGGTGATGCAGGTTTAGTAAAGGAAGAACCACAAATAATGTGTTATTTCATTTTGTTTCTTGCAAGTTTGCAATGACACCATTTTTTGTTTCAGGCATTTAAATCAATATAAAAATTAGAACAAAAATAAACGCAAATGATAAAATTCTTGCTTCATCATTTTCATGAGTATGGCTGCAACTCAATTTTACACTTTATAAAATAGACTCTTAAATTAAAAAATGAAAACAAATAATGTTGTGATAAAGTGACATACTGTACTATATGTAACAACATCTGGCCTGAGACCGTCTTGCTTCATCTGATCGAATAATCTGATGCTGCTTGTGAACTTGCCATTCTGAACCAGGCAGCTAAGAATGGAATTACAGATAGAGACACTGTTTCTCATGGATCCATCTTTTATATTACTGTATACTTCTAGTGCCTTGGCAGGATTAGGGCCCTTTCCTACAAACTTTATATAACTACTATAAGATGAAATACTGATCTTCCCATTTTTTTGCATCCAACAAAAGAGCTGCAGCAATACCAAGTACCATAGAGATAAATTAATCATCAAAAAAATAGGAAGGGACAGTTGAACAATTGAGCAATTTATGTTCTAAGGATAGAGAATAAAAGGTAACCATAAATTCACTAAAAGGCAACCACAATCGAGCACTGACAAAGCACCTCCTAGAAGGGTTGTTGCCTCTTAGAATCACAGTGTTGTTATCAGCAACCAAAGATAAGTAAGTTGCAGTACAGGGAAAAGAAAAGTCTTCAAGCTGTTGTACCTGAGAAAGCTCCTGCCATCTACTTAGCTTCCCAAAGTGGCGTAAAATAATATTCAAGTCTTGCACCCTCAACATACCACCTGACCTGTAAGCAGCCAATGCCATGATTATTGTGAGACAGTTCTATAAAAAGCATGCTCTTCTTCCTTTTCCTGATAAGTAAAAACATGTGGCAATATTCAAAGATAGCAAATCAAGAAAATGAGCAAAAGAGGAGAGGCTAAACAGATAACAGACAATGATACAGAAGCAGAAAACATGGTTCACCAAGTGACAGTGTCAACCAAAAACAAGATGACTTCAACTACATTCTGCACAAGAATTTGTACTTAGCATGAGGCTAAAACAAGGATATATTTGAATGAGCAACTAATTATGGCCAAACCTATATTTTTGCCCCTATACTTTTATATTTTTTTCATGTGGTCACTCGAACTTTTTGTTGTTTTGGTTACACCCTTAGACGTACATTTTCAAGTCAATTTAACGCCTATACTTTGACTTTTTTTCATATGCTAACCAAAACTTTTATTATTTCAATTACACTCCTAGACTTGTATTTTCAAATCAATTTAACCTCTATACTTTGACGTGAACAGAGCGTGACATGTATTTTGTCATCTCACTTTACTTTCTTTTTTTTTACACATGAAAGTACGAGATTAAATTGACTTAGAAAATACAAATTTATGGGATAATGGAAATAATAAAAAATTTAAGTTGCCACACTAAAAAAAATCTAAAATACATGAATTAAATAGAATCGAAAATCAACTACAGAGGTATAATCGAAATAACGAAAAATTCGAGTGGCCACACAAAAAAAACTAGAAAGTACAACAACAAAAATATGGATTTGGCAACTAATTAATGAAGACAAATCACCCATGTTCTTCCACAGAGCATGCATTATGGAACCATATGTTGATTAAGTTCATGATTGAGATAATCGATAGGTGATTAGAAATAATACTATTATCTCCCCAGTTGATATTTCAGCTTAGAAACTCGTGGTCGGCCGAGCAATCCGGAAAAAAAATATATAAAACCTCTACCTAGGGAGACACTGCCACATATCAAACAGATGGAAGGCAATACATAACCGTGCACAAATGACGAGTGTAATAATTAACAACCTCGCAAGAGCCGAATCCAAATCAAGCGACTCTTGTATGTCAAGAATGGCAGACTGTCTCTTTGCGTAGGAAATCGAAACTGGCTTCTGGGCTGCGGGTCTACTTGGGGATTCACTGAGAAGAGCAGTACCAACAGCGGAGGCGGATGCTGCTGAATTCTTGTTTGGATTGGCTGTGGCAGGCGATAGCATCGAAGGACGAGCGAATGAATAGGTTGTCGATGCCGATTGGGTGTATAAAACGGAATGGAATCGAGTGGATAACTCCATTGAGATGGGTCTCCTTTTCTCTCTGTTTCGCTGCAGAGAAGCCAAGATGAGGTTGAAGATGAAGACAGTGTACGGCTGTTAGCCTGTTGCTCGTTGATGGGCTGAAATTAGGGCCCGTTTGGTTCCCTGGAAAATGTGGAATGTAAAATTATTTTTCCTTGACCTTCATAAAATAATTTTAATTATTTTTTAAGTCATCATTTTGTTTTAAAGTACAAAAAAAAATCTCTAAATAAGAATAACATTTTATTAACACCAAAAAATAAAAATAATATTTATTAACACCCAAAAAATGATATTTTATTAACATATAAAAAGATAATATTTTATTAGTTTTAGATTAAAAGTAATTTTACAATATAATAATTTTTTTTTAATTCCATTTCACTGATTGTATCTGTATGCTTAAAAAAATGAGTTAAAGTCTAAAATAAGATCAATCGGGAGAAGGCTCGAAAAACCTTCCTAACAAGCAATTCCCATAAGACCTTTTTAAAAGTCTATCCCAAGTATCGTTAGGAGATCTTCCCAGAGCATTTCTCGAGTACCTCATAGAAAATCCTTTTATAAGTCTTTTATGGGTTCGTGATACGATATAGTGATAATACATCAAATAACTTGCGAGATCTTTACTTAAAATTCATAATAGACAATCCTTAAAGACTTTTATACCCATTTGATAGTATCAATCTCCATAAATAGGAGATAATCTCTCCGATCGAGATATACGAAAACTTCTACATAAACTAATTAAATATTTCTCTATTTTTTAGCTAAAACTGATTTAACTATCAAAAGACTCACGTGAGAGACCTTATGCACCTGATTATCTTCTATTGAACATGTCTCCCAAATTAGAGGCCCCAAAATAAATCATCTCTCATAGTTACAAATTTATTATTTGTACATTGACAACAACAATATCGAATATGATAATAAAACTAAGAATTTCATTCATTTCTTTTAATTCTTTTTACATTATAGCAAAGAGTAACATATTCATCTTTAGTAGAGATGAACAGTGATGATGTGTGGCAACCCATATAAAAGGAAGTATGTGGAGTAATGTTATTCAAATTTTAGTTATTAGACACGTTCTCATATTTTTCAAACAAACACTTCCCTTTATGTGAATTGTCACATTACCACTGTTCATCTCTACTGAAAATGAATAACATTACTTTCTACCAAACCATAACATAATCATAATATCTCTTACAATGTGTTTGGTTGAGAGGAATGGAATATAATTGAGGGACTTTTTTGGTCTCCTTAATTTTGGGGAGTATGAATAAAATGAAATGAATTTTTGTGTTCAGACAATACTAACCCTATTAGATTTTTTTTTTTAAAGTTCAATTTTCTTTAGTACATAGGAAATTACAAAAAAAAAAAATGTTCATGCTAACAAGTAGGAGAAAGTCGATTCCTATTGTGAGTTGGGTATAAAACAATTAATACTCGGTAAGAGATCAGATGAAAATTATTTAATTTTAATTTTCTTAAAATAAACTTCTTTTTAAACCGTTATAGCTTATGTAATAGTGGGAGCGGATTAACTAGACCTAAGAACAAATCTAAACTAATATGATTTGGTTGATTTGATTTGTGTTTTTTTTTTTTCCAACTTGATTGAATTCCAATTATAATTATTCGACCTATATATCGTACTATAAAATTTTAATATAATTTTATAAATTTTAAAACTAAAATGATTTGGATCAAAACAAATTTAATTAAATTTTGTTTTATAAGTAAAAATCAATTATGAGTTTAAAATTTAGACTTAATAACAAAGAACGTAACCCCGTCAACACCATTACACAACATTTACCAATAGTTAAAAGCACAAAGTCATGAGGAAACGTTATGAAAATATAAGTCCTTTTGATGAGTTTAAACTCTCGAGTTTCAATCTTAATTATCTCCAATTCTCCATTAAATCTTAAATAATATAATTGTATTATTAAAAAAATTAAGTTTGATTGGGTGGATAATTAGGGAGAGCAAAAATTCAGTTTACTCAAACTAATTGAATTGAGTAGGCCGAACTTGTCTGTTCGGTTCGATTTTTTTCTTGTATCGTTTTGGTTCAATTAATTTTTCTTAAAAGTTTGATTTTTGGTTTAGTTTTTTAGTTCGATTTTTTTCTTGTATCGTTTTGGTTCAATACATGGGACTTTTTGTAAATATAAATTTTAATATATAAAATTATAAAAAAATAATTATTTAATAAAAAATAAACATAAATTTCATAATATATTCAAATAAACATAAACATAAGTTATATCAACTATAACTTACTAATCAAATATAATACAAACAATAAATTTAAAAATTTTAAGTTAGAGATTTTTTCATTCTCTAACCTCTTTGTGAATGGAAACGGACTTTTAAATTAAAAATATGTCGTCGATATTTTTTTAATATTATGAAATAACCCTAAAATATTTATAAATTTATAGAAATGATCCAAAACTTTTTCTTTTTTTTTTTTGTAAAACAGCACAAGAAATGTTTTAAAAATGCCAAAACGCCACTCGTAAAATGTTTTTGTGCATTATAGTTTTTCATTACAAAATTAATGAAAAACTTTCTTGTTTCATAAAATATATATATTAGGGTAAATTATATGAAATCCCCTGCACTTAAAGTTATGTGCAACTTACTCCACGTGCTTTTGATTGCATCAAAAAATTCTTTTATACTTTCAAAATGTTACAATTAACTACAAATTATTAAAATTTTATATAATTTTATACAATAATTTACATACAAAATATATAATTCTACGTACAAAATTTTAGTATAGGAAATAAATACATAATTTTACATTAATCAACTAATAAATTACACAAAATTATGTAAAATTTTAACAATTTTTTGTCTGATTTTAATATTTTGAAAGTATAAAGAGATTTTTTGATATAATCAAAAATAGGTAATTTGCACGTCATCCTAACTGTCATATAATTTACCCTATATATTATTACATTTTTGCCCTTACATTTTTCCATTAATTGGATAGTGACCCTTTTATCATTTATCACCCACCGCAATCATTCGCCTCTTGTCCTTGCTGTCATTTAAATTAATTTTATTTAAAATTTATATAAAAATTTATTTTATTTAGTATTTTTAACTAAAAGGGAAAATATTTTTTTTAACATAGATTTGGTAATTATACGATGCTTTGGGAGAAACCCCAAAAAAGAGAAAGGTTGCCTTTACCTAAAAAATTCAGCCCTTTCCTCACATGGGATGATCAAGATTGTCATAATAGCATGGATCATATCAGGAACAGGAATCAATCCTCATCGCGATCAGTCCTTCGCCATAGTGATCATCGGATCAATGAACAAGATCACAGACAGATGAGAAAACTAGGGTAAAGAGTAAACGATTTTCATCATCAGACCAGATCAGATTAATTTGAACACTAATATCACGCAAAGGTTAACTTTCTCGGATCTACTTTTCTCTCACATCAAGGAAGAAGAAAGATGAATCGAGACGGACTTTTAAGTGATTAGCTTAAGACAATTAACAATTTCATAGTTGCAGAATACAAAGCGATGGATAACAACAAGTACAGAGGATCGGTTCTTCAAGAAGGATGAACCTTGTGTGAGGACAGCCCCTTCCAAGCCGATTTCATCGAAGCGCTAGCAGAATTAACCGCAGCTTCAATGTACTTCTTCGCAGCCACGGAAGCAGCTTTCTCCATCGTCTTCCCCATCTTCCTGGCCGAATCCGCAACCTGAACCAGGCTGTCGAGCTGAGACTTGGCCTCCCGCTCCATTTCCTCTTCGAATCGCCGGTACTCTTCCATGGCGCTTTCCATGACGGAATCGAGATAGTCCTCGGCCTCTCTCATGGAGTTCTCGGCCTCTTCCACTTCTTTATTGTGCTCGAGCTCCATTGCGGCCCACGCCTTGTAGGACTCCAGCTCGAAGAGCACCATGAGATCTTGGATGGCCGACGGATCGAAGCTCTCGTCGCTGAGAGCCTGATCTGAGAGGAAGTTGAATTGGGAGAGCAGATCTTCCATTCTTGTTGTCTTTGTGGTGTGGATTTACTTCCGAAGTGAGATGCGAATCATATAAGTCAGGGAGAAAGGGAGGAATATATTCGAAGCCGGAGAGAATATGGAAAAAGTGGCTTCACCATGAGCAGGAATGGCAACGGTCATCTTGGACTGGTTCCACTCCAATATGGGCTTTGGATGGTCCAAGAAGCATCCAATGAAGGCCCTCACCGCCGGTCGGTCGCCTTGGTGAGGTTATAATAGTTTCTAATTATAATAGAATTTTTACTTAATGAACTTATACACATAATTTCATGTGTTTTTTTTAGCTATGATGCATAAAAATGTTTCGGAGGTGTGGTTTCGTTTCTATTACATGAACATAAAAAAAGGCCAAAAACGTTTCGGAACCATTTTTGTAATTTCAAAAACGTTTTGAAACCATTCGTAATATTAATTAAAAAAATATTATAAACACATTTCTGATCACAAAGAGGTTAAGGAGTGAAAAATTCTCATCTCTAGCCAGCTTAGAGACCAATATTTTTCTAAATTTGTTTTAAATATATTATGAAATTTATGTTTATTTTTAAATTGAATAATTATTTTTTATAATTTTTAAATTACAAAAAATATCCTTATATTTTTATTTATACATTTCCTCTGTATTCCCGTTTTCTACCTTTTTAAAAAATAACGTTTTTTTTTTTAATTTTTGTTTCGTATCATATCTATTTTTTATTCTTATTTCTATACAACTTAGTTATTTGATGTATGTATTTATGAGTTATTATATGAACTCGCATAATTTATAAAGTACATGCTTAAAAAGTAATAACTTTAAATAATGTGAAGCATATTCTCAAGTCATAATAATAATAAGGGTAAGTTGCTTTTTCATGATAAAAAGTCACGAAATCATTTCCCAAATTTAAAAGGCAATAAATTTTGTACACTAAAGACACCCTTTCTTTTATAAAAAAAATTAGTTGGGGGTCCTAAAGCATTAAAAAGCTCTCAAAGCCTAACGTACACCTCTTTGGCATGACATCTAATTCAAGCTCAAAGTGAACATAATTTTCTATTGTGGGGGGGGGGGGGGGGGGGGGGGCATGGAGAGATTTGAACATTTGTGGATCAAACTCGTGTAATTTGATCTTCATATATATATATATATAATTATTTATTTTTTTATTATTTTAATTATATATTATATTTTTGAATTAATTTAAGTTTTGTATTTTAATTTTTTTTGTGTTAATTCAAATTTTTTACTTTTTTTATTATATTTCTATACTTATATTTTTGAGTTAATGTACCCATATATTTTGATGTATAAAAAAAAGATAAAGTAAAAAAATATAGATACAGAATATATCAAACAACAAAAAATTCAAGTTACCATTGAAAAAAAAAATCAAAATATAAGAATTAAATTAATTTAAAAATATAGGTACAATGATATAATTGAAATAATAAAAAATTTAAATAATCACAAAAAATATATATATAAAAGTACATGATTAAAAATATAGATTTGACCATCATTTATGCGTAACATGCTCTATAATATTCATATATGGATATATCATATTTTATATTATATTAATATAAACACACATAAATAAATATATAAATATAAAAAAAATATTATACCTATGGATGCAAAGGACATTTTCAAACAAGAGTAGGGACAAATAAGTTAATGGACATACCTTATCTTCTCACACATAATGTGGGGGGAATCAAGAGTGGTGGTGGTGGTGGAGAAGAGTAGGTGGGGGCCACCGGGACAAGATTGCACCAAATTGATGTCTTTTTATGAGTTTTGTCAATATCATAACATAAAGTGGCTGTCCATTGCGTGCTTTGGTCATGCTTGATGGATCCTTCTACATTATTGACATAATTGGGTGTAAAGGTAAAATTTTTTATTTAAGCCTCACATACGTTGCTTGAGACATGGGAATGGTTAATCATAATACACGATAGTGTATCAGGTAGAAGGCATAGTGCATAATGCCTACAAAGAGCTACCCTATAGGAGAGTGAAACTCTTACACTGCAGCTGTCAGAACTAGAATTTACATATTTAAATATAATTTGCTAATTGATTATAGAGCTGGATGCTAGGCCAAGACCATAATTTGAAAGGGTTTGGATTGCTAGTCACCTTAATTCATTATGGATTTTTTATTTTTAATAAAATAATTAATTCATAATTTTAAAATCAAACCTATCTTTTAAGTATTTAAGTAGGGAAGAGCAAAATTTTGCTTTATGTGAGCTAACCCAACTAAATTAATCAAACTTGTCCATGCTCTTCGATTAATTTTTTTAAAAAGTTTATTTTTTTATTTTTGATTTGGCTTTTTGATTAGAAGAATCAAACAAATCGAATCGACTAAATTTTAAAATAATATTATTTTGATATTTATAAAATAACATCGTTTTCTTCGATTTTGTGTGTTTTCTATTAGTTATTTTATTATTTTTATTTTTTTTTTTTGTTTCTTCTGTTTAATCGATTCGATTCAGTTTATACGGTTTGTGTTCAATTTTTATTATTATTGATTAATTCAATTTTTTGAGTTAATCGATCAGTTCGATAACCGAACGGACCGTTTGAACATCTCTATATTTAACCCCTCAAAATAGCATAAATGGTCAACTGCACGTGTTCGGGAGCTTGGGATGTCAAGAGATCATGGATTTGATTATGCCTTCGTGTAGAAATGCGCAATGGATTGTGCTTATCGGATGGGTCAGGCCCCTGGACTATAGCTTGTAGAGAACTTTTTCGTTTATCTAGAATTGTGGAATAGGTGAATCGTGAGTTTTAAAATAAGTGAGAATCATGAGATGGATCTGCGTCAAAGACTAACTGTGATCGATGGATCTCTTGAGTTTTTATAAAATAAAATAAAAACTATTTTTAAGTATTTGTCTTATAATAAGATATCATTGTAATTTTTTTAATTAAGGCTAAACTCTTCTTAAAGGGGAGTTGGTTTACAAGTTTTTGTGCGTTTGCTTAATGCATACTTAGTAATGAAAATGTTATTTCTAGAGTGAGTATATGATATTTTTATATCGGTATATTATACACTTATATTGATTAAACACATAATATAATACATCACAGCACGACTATTGATATCATACCAAAATTTATTAGTATTATTGTAAATTTAATCTATTAGCCTTGAGAAATACTGGTTGAGACAAGGATGACAATAGATTAATAATGGTCCCATTTATTTATGTAAAATTAAAATGATAGTGAAAATTTTATGTTTTGAGTCATAGATATCAAATTTATTTGAATATTTACTAAAATAAATCCTAATGATAAGATGTATTTTGAATATTTATTAAATGGATATACAAATGAGTAAATAGATGACTGCTTGTCGTCCCTAGTTGGAGGCGTTTTATAAATATAGTTTGAAAGTCCTTTTTTTACCATTTGCCTTGTTGTGTCGAAAAAAAATGAAACTAAACTCAAATAAAGAGGTTCAAAAGTCCATCGAAAGAAAAAATCTACATAAACAAATCACAAGTGAATGAAATTATCGGAGTTCTGAGACCCATTGACACTAGTTTGAGTGATTGAGATCGATAGAGTTTTTCAAGAATTCATGAGTCACTCGACAATTACTATTTGGAAAACTCTTGTGAGCCACCGAAAATCTCTCCCCCAACCGGATGAAAGACTTTTTTAGGAGATTACAAACTCTAAAAGACTTAATCTCCAAGCATTATTCACACGAGATCACGAAGAACATAGTCAATCCTACCTCTAATATCATTACTTACAAAACTAGAAAAGAGCTATAAATGTCCATCAAGAATTGTGGTTTTTCTTCATCTGTTAATCTCATTTTCTCTATAAATAAAAGACTTGATCTTTAGACATTATTCATGTGAGATCGTGAAAAATGTAATCAATTCTACCTCCGATATCCTCACATACAAATCCAAAATAGAGCTCGATACGCCTGTCAAGTATTGTGGCTTTGCCTTCACTTGTTAGTCTCCTCCCTCTATACATAGGAGACTCATCCTCTAACAAACATACGTTAACAACTCTACTCAGATTATAACTCTATTTGCTTTATGCATTTTGCACACAAGATTGACTTAAATTTTGAAGAGTTTACATGAGAAGCTCGCCCACACCCCTAACTAATTTATTTCTCCATAAATATTCTGAAAACTATATTTAGGACTTTGTTGCTATAAATAAATTTATTATTATATATTGACAACAATATGCCTAATAATTGAACACCAAATTCTCAAATCCCATAAATATTTTTCTATCAATTTGTTTTATAAAATTTATATTATAGTGATATTTTTATTATTTTAATTAAGATTAATTAATTTATCTATTTATATACCGTTAACCCATCAAATTTATATAGGAAACGGGTTTTGGGTTTTCCATGTTCATGGATGGGCAACCCGTTTCTCGTGGGCCGGAGTTTAGCCTCCAAAGTCAAGAGAAATAAAGCCCAGCCCAATAAGATTGACTGCCTTTCAGGCTACATGAAATATCCGACCCACAAAGCAAAGCCCGAACCGCTGCCTCTATTCGGTAATTTTATTTTTATATTCTGCGATAATGAGTGTTTGGTAGGTGGCTATATATATTTGATATATATTATTTTAATAAATTTATATTCATAATTTAAATTAGAAGTGAACATTTGATCGATTCTGATACTAAACCGATTGAAATACTAAAATTAAATAGAGACCAAAGTTGTGTAAAAAATCGAACCGAACTGACCGAATAAACTAAAATAAAAAAAAATCTAAACTGATTGAAAAAATCGAAAAACCAAAGAAATAAAAAAAATAAAAAACTCCCAAAAATAAAAAAAAATTGAACAAACCGAAAAAATGCAAAAACTAAAAAAAACCAAAAATTTTAGTCAATTCGATTTTTGTATTGAAAATTGAAATAACCGAAATTGCTAAATTTGATAACTGAACCAAATCGATCATTAGCTGAAATCGAATCGAATTGATAATTTCGATCGGTTCAATTATTTTGGTTAAACCAAATTTTTACACACCTAATTTAAATGACTTCATAACAATTTGGTAACAAAATAATTTTACATTAGGGCAAGTAACAAATTAAAACAAATAACATATGCAATATTTTAAAATTTTCAATACATTAAGCAACAAAAAATCTTACATAAGCAAGCTTAAGTCACTATTGTGCGTAACCTGTTTAACCCGTTTAATTTAAATGGGTCGTGCTGTGTCATCTGTTAAATGTGTTATTTAGTTTTAAACGTGTTATTTCGTGTATAATCGTGTTAGGGTGTTCAGATCAACTCACTAACATTTTTAATTAAACGTGACATTTCGTATATAATCGTGTTAATGTGTTCGGGTCATTACGTGTCTAAACGGATTAGACGAGTTGACCCGCTTAAGACACAAAAATAATCGTGTCATAAATAAGTTGACCCGTTTATGACCTAAACCTGAATAACCCCAACTCTAACCCGCTTAATTACGTGTTATGCTGTGTTGTATAATTGGATCGTGTCCAAAATTGCCAGTCCAAGCACACGAGCCCATAATTATGTTAAATTTGAAGTTTGTGAATAAATATTTAATTTAGACCTTTTCTTCATTAAATAAAAGAGGGAAAGGTGTAGCAACTAATATAACAATCCCCTTGGCATGACCATTAAGGCAAGTTCGAGTCTTATATTCACCCTTTTTTTTTTTTTTTTTTTTTTTTATGGATTCGGATCATCCTACAAGTAGGGTTGACAATGTAGGAGAACTCCTGAACCGCTCGACTACCACCACCATAGATGGTAGACTGCTTTTGAATATATGATTATGATATATAATTAGTAAAATAATAGATGTATGCAATTATATTAAAGTAGAGTTCGACTAAAAGACACTATTCATGTTATCTTGTGTGCACTTTATGAGTATTTTAAATGTTTTACTTGTTTTTCGTCATGAATATTTTTTAATATCAAAATCTTCTATATTAAGATAGAATATTAACGAGTACTTATGTGTAAAAAAGTATCATATATCTATTGTCAACCTTCCTCAAAATAATAATAAGAGTAGTGTTGTGTTCAATAAAGTGGTCCCATTCTTGAGGATAGGTCCAAACCCAAGGAAACAGGCCAAAAATATATTGAAAGAAAGAAATATAGAAAAATAAGCCATAGGTGCGTAAAGTCACGAGGGAGACCAAGCTTGAAGGGCTTGCAAGAGACTTGACTGAGAAGCTTGTAGTAGACTTGGTTGAGAGACACTCTCGTACCTGAGATTTTGAAGCCTTGAGGCAAAATGTAAAAATAGGCCTTGAATTAGCAACAAGGGAGAGCCAGCGAGAGTGAGCGACAGAGGGCAAGCCGATGAGGGTGCAAAATTGCCACGAAGCGATAGAGAGGCACTGAACTACGAATAACGAGCCACCGGCCACGAGGGTAAGACGAGCTGGCAAGAGCGAGCGACCGAGCAGAGCAACGGGAGACGAGAGAACGAGGGAGAGACGGAGCAACGAGAGTGAGGGCAATGATGACAAAGTGAAAAAGGCAGGGCAACGAGCGAATAAGCGAAAACGAGATAGGGAGAAGGGCATGAGTGAAGCTTTGCAGGGGATGAGGGGGTGGACGGCTGGGCCTAGGCAATGGGCCTTTACAAAGAGTGAGCTTTCCAATTTAAGGATCCTAAATAGTCAAAATTTCATGGGGCTCATGAAAGGTCTAACCCTACTTAAAGGTTTGCAAAATACTTGACCCTCAACTCGGTGATCCTCTGCCCGAATAACTGAGATTGAGATCAAGTGAGTTACTTGAGAGCCTTTCTTGATGCATTCGAGAATTCTTCCCGAAAATTTATGAATCACTCGATAATTGCTATTTGGAGAACTCTTGTGGGTTAACTATTTCGATATCCTTGGCTACAAATTTGAAAAAGAGTTCAAAATGGCTGCTCAAGATCATGGGTCTCATTTTACCTGTCAGTCTCCTCTCTCTCTATAAATAAGAACTCTCATTCAAGCTAAAATACGTTCACAATTATGTTGAAATTATAATTTCATTTTAAACATGATACTGATTTAAACATTTGAGGGTTTGGGGGCTTAACTAGTTTTTTTCATACGGGTCATTCACAGGCCTACACTTGCGAGACACTCTCCCATTGTGATCAAGATACTTTTTGCATTAAAAAAATTTATTGTTATATCTTGATAATATTTAAAAATAAAATAAAATAAAATGATAACGGACACTAAGAATATTTTTAATATGATTTTAGTGATAGACGAGTAAAGTAATTTTGTAAATGGAAATGTTATTTGAATACATAAATTTGACATTTATAATAATATTTTATATTAATATCTTATAATATGCCTTGCATTAATATAAATATATAAAATATTAATAAAAAAAATCAAATTTTCTAAAAAATGCATTTTACAAAAATGATTTTCAGGATCTAGAGCGAATCGTCTTTAGCATTGATTGCAGAAGAAACCAACCCGAGAGAGAGAGAGAGAGAATGGGGAAGGGTGGTAACGTGCGAAGCTGGGGGCTCTTATTGGTGTGGTCGACGAGTGTACTGCTGCTACTACTACCGGCCGGAGAGGCCATATGGGTGACCCTGCCGGCGAAGGAGACGAAGTGCTTGTCGGAGCGAATCCAGACCAACGTCGTTGTTTTGGCCGATTACCTCATCGTCTCCGACGATCACGGCGACCCCACCCCCACCATCTCCGTTAAGGTACGACGACTAAATCGATTTCCCTTATATTCATCTTCTCAACTCCCAATCAAGCCGGCTTTGAGACTCCATTGGTTCTCTGATTTAGTAGTATCCAAATGCAGAGTAAAATTATCTTTGAATTTCACGTCATTGTTTACGTATCATTTCTCAGAATTCCCTGATTAATATTCATCTGAAACTTGGGGAATGTAAGGGTGATCAGTTTTTTCTTGATTAGTAATTTTGGAGTTGAGACGCAAAATGAATGCTAATGCTTGTTCTTGATTATTCACCATTCCATCTGTCTCCTCAGAACCCAACTCTTATCCTATGTTTCACGTTGCAATGGCTGAATCCAATTACGGATTGGCTTTTAAGACATTGTTGTCGAAATCTCTTAAGATTTTAAATCATGACGTGGATCAGGGGATGAACATTCATGCTCTTGTTGTAGACATGTTTGTCTCTGAATGCCATTTGGTTCTTAAAAGGTTAAAAGAGAAATAATAATGCACGTCTGGTTCAGGTGACATTTTTGTTCCATCCGATGACTTTTGGAATAAACCTGATTTTGGAACTTGATGCCATTTTATTATAAATAATCAGATGATGGAAATGGATAAGCTCTTTCCTGTCTTTGTTGGACATGGTATTCAGTATTCTAGGTGGCAAATTCAGCACTTTTCCTGAATCATGCCCTTGCCTCCTTGTTTGTATCTGTATTGGTTGCTTGGGAAGTCTTGGGTTATTCAACTTTGCCTTTTGAGTCACATGGAACCAGGTAAATCCTAGAGATGTTTTGACTTTTTTCTAGCTGTAGATACAATCTTATTGTTGCAGACATGGAGGGTAGCTTGTTGAGTAATATTCTATTGGCTGTTAAGCAACAGTTATTGAGAGGTTTTTTTTATGATGGCTTGGCTGTTGTATTAAACAATTTTCTAATGCTATCTCAGACTGTTGGCTTAAACTGTCAGAAGTTAAAATATTTGCAGCTTGCTTCTTCGTGATACTTAAAATGAAGAACCTCCATAGTAGTGACAAACAAAAGTATGAGATGCTGAACTTCAGTACAGAATTTCCTCTATAATTTATCTACATGATGCAAAAACCAAGCCCTAAAATCAATTTGTAAAGCCTTATAATACTCATTAAACTCAAAATTATATTTTTTTAACTAAATGCTTGTATGGACTAGATTAATCTAATTCATATATCAGGCAGCATCTTCTCTTTGCAAGAATTAAGCAACGAAGCCGTCAAGTATAATTTATTTGGACATGACAGAATCATGACAATCCTATCATGCAGGGATGCATCTTGTATTAATGCTAAATAATGTCATTACAGAACTCTTTCTTGCTATTAATGCTAAATAATGTCAATTTTTGGTCCAGATCTGGGAAGGAAAAAACAAATGAGTTCATATTTTTAATTTGACTATCTTAATCTTGTTGGCCCTAATATGGTTCTGCACCCTTTTTTTTCTGTCACCCATGTTCATATCTAAAAATATTACAACAATGTGTTCTTTAGTAATCTCTCTCTCTCTCTCTCTCTCTCTCTCTCAGAGAGAGGGGGGGGGGGGGGGATTAGGAGATGCTTCTTGTACTATATAATTTTCATAATTTCTTAAAAATAGACTTACATATAAGTTTTTGTTTTCACGATTAAAATCTTTTGGGCAAAAGGAGAAAAATGAGAATATGAATGTCACATTCACGATTATTATCTGTAATATACCTGTTGAAAAGTTCAAAGTATTATGAGATGAACTAGTTTAGCACAAGTATGAAAAATGAATCTATACAATAAATACTTTATACTTCTTAATTCACCTTAATGTTGTTGCCACTAAGTGCACTTTTTCTGCCGCCCATGTTCATATCTAGGAGTGCGATTTTGTTCACCCCCTTTAACGGGGTGAACATAACCCCCAGTACTCTGGGGGTTAAAATTAACAGAGAGGGGGACAGCGAAATTGCAATCACTGTCCCCCTCCGTTAGTTTTAACCCCTAGAGTACTGGGGGTTATGTTCACCCCCGTTAAAGGGGGTGAACAAAATTGCACTCCATATCTAGAAGCTAATCAACAGGAGTTCCACACAGATGCTAAAAACATCACCACACAATATTTGTTCTTTAGTAAAGTACCCCCGCCCCCCCGGGGGTCGAATGGGAGGGACTTGTATTAAATGTTCTAGTCATCTGTGCAAATGTGAACTACTGAAGAATTAAAATTTTAAAATCTCTATTATTAATGGGGGAACACTTTGCAGTTGTGATTCCTTTGTGTTTAGATGCTTGTATTTCATCTGGTCCTGTCAGTTATATAGTCATGCATATTTAGATTTCAGTGTGGCCAAGTTATAAGTCATGCTTCCAGTAGGTTATCAATGTGGCCAAATTGTAGAGATATTTGAGGGAAATTTTGGTGCAGCCAAGTCTTTATGGTTCTCCTTGCATGTTGTAGTTCTACTTTCCCCCTTGAGTGTTCTTTTAAAGAAGAATCTAGAAAAAAATAATCATAAATTTCTGATTTCAAGATTTTTATTTTTTATTTTTTTTGGAGGGGGGTGTTGTCAGACCAGGGGTACTCATATCATTAAGAGGGAAATCTAATTCAACTTGTATTACTCATTTGGACCATGGTCCAACTTCTTTGCAGCTAACCAGAAATAGTTATTTGTGTTCTTCCTGTAGGTAACATCACCTTATGGGAGCAATATTCATCACCAGGAGAATATGACATATGGTCAGTTAGCATTTACAACAAAAGAGTCTGGTAGCTACCTGGCATGCTTTTGGATTGATGGCCATAATGAAGGAGATAAAGATGTTAGTGTTAGTCTTAGTTGGAAGACTGGAGTTGCAGCTAAGGATTGGGAATCAGTTGCAAGAAGAGAGAAAATTGAGGTGGTACTCGAACTGCTTTACTTCCCCCCCCCCCCCCCCCCCCCCCCCCCCTATTTTGCTGCTTTTAACTAGAAATTTGTTCTTCAATTTTTTTTATTTTATAAGAAACACAATAAAAATTCTTACCTTCACAATTCGAATAGACGTCACTAGCAAACCACATCAGTGATTATGCTTCAGCATATAGGATATAGTTACAGAGACTTTCTATGTTCATTGGATCCTATCAATTGCTGTTTCCATCTGTGCATCTCCTTTTACGTGTTTCTAATTTCATTTCCCAGATACTCACACTATACAGTATAAATGAAGACCACTCTCCTGTAGCACTAGGGTGAATGGGTGCAGAATGGGAGTAAACGATTGGCAAAAAGTTGGAATGTAGGCAACTCTGAATATAAATAAACTGTGTGAAACAGGTATAAAACCAAATCTTACAAACAAAAAGAAATTTCAATTTATGAACCTTTTTCCATTTGGTTAGGTAATATTTTGATAATTTTTTGTGTTCTAGAATTTATATATCCAGACACAATCTAGTCTATCCAGAGAAAAACTTTGAAGACTTCCAAATAATTAGAATTTAAAGATACAATTTTGACTCTGTTGGGAATCTGGTTTTACCTAAAATTATTGCTACTTCAGTTGCACAGATTTTTGTATACATTTAGAAGCTTGGAAAAGGGTTAGCTATGAATCTTCGTAAAGTTTTCTCAATGGCCTACGAGCCTTTTGTACATATCTTCATTCCTCAATTCCGATTGTGTAGGGTGTTGAGCTTGAGTTGATAAAGCTTGAAGGAGCAGTGGAGTCTATCCATGAAAATTTAGTGTATCTCAGGGGCAGGTAAGTTGCTGCACTGTCTCCAAATCAGTTTTTCTTTTGTTCCTTTTTCTTAGTCAAGCCTTGTGGTTCATTATATTGCAGAGAAGCAGAAATGAGGTCAGTGAGTGAAAGAACTAATACTAGAGTGGCGTTGTTCAGTGCTATGTCCTTGGGAATCTGCATTGTGGTTTCCATTATGCAGTTATGGTATTTGAAGCAATTTTTCCAAAGGAGGAAGCTGATTTAGGTGCCCTAATTGAATCTTACACTTCTTTAGTAGAGGAGGAAAATTTTCATACCAGTACTAGGGCATCTGCCAGGCCTTGTTCTTCAAGTAGGGCAATTCGCAGGTTGTCGCCTTACTTGTCCAAAATAACTATTACTGTGACAATAGTAATCACCACCACAAAGTTCATTTCATCTAATGATAAGAGTTAGACAGACAAACAAATGCTCTACTCTCTTGCCATTAACTGCGGTGTGCAATTTATTGGTTTGTTCTGTCGGGAACCAGATAATTAGGAGAGGAATTAGGAGATAAGCAGAGCAGTTAAGTGTAGTGGAGTGTTCTTTTGTAGTTGTGTAGTAGTGGTAACTACTGAAAATAAATACTGGACTACTGGGTTACCCCTCTATATAAAACTACACCACAGTATGCTGAGAAATCGAATAGTTATATTAAAGTTATCTCATTTTTCTCTCTATCTACTCTCTGTTTCACTCTGTTCTCCTCTCTATTTTCTCCCTAATTTCTCTCTATTCTCTGTTTCCATCTGTTCTTCTCTCTGTTTTCTCTCCAAAACTTATCATTTCTCTCTCTTTCTTTCTTTTTTCATGAGTATCAACTAGAAATCCTAAATTCGAAACCTAAGGTCCTAACATGTTCCCCCACTCCTTCTCTCCCACTTTATTGGGTTCTAATTGCCTCTGGGCTCTGGCTGTGATGCCCTTCTGTTTCAATTTTAAAATTTTAACTGTAGCACTCTTCCTCCCCCATTATAAGGGCCAAATGACTGATAATTTAGAATTCATTCACCAATCTCGCGGGACAGAACATAGGCTCAATACGTTGATATTGTTGTTGTTATTATTCATCCTCCCCCATTGGAATTCTCCGCCGACTTAACTATATCTGGAGTTGTACATGGCTCCCTCCCAAGCTCCAGATTACTTGGCCACATTTGCCAAGAACTTACCTTAATCTCTACTTTGGGGGTGGTTGGATTGCAGTTGGGACTTTTCCACCAGTTTTGTTGGCCTGTGTGGAGGATGGAATTGGTACAACAGTCGTATTAGACTGCCCAACAAGAGGTCGAGGTTCCTATCAGCTTTGCTCCATAGGTTTGAGGTTTCTGCCATTCCTTAGCATCCTCGGATCATATCAAGTAATTGCTTTCTCATCTACCTTTGTTTTACTAAATTACGTCGTGTACCCTTCACATCTTAAAAATAACGCCATCCTCCCTGAAAGATTTGTTAAGAAATCTATGTAATTTTAGGAAACTTGAAGGGTACTTCTTACTGTAGGGTAATGCATATGCAGGCAAGGCAAAGCTTTGTTTTTGAACACATGGTTGATTGAGTTTTTGTTGTCCAATCGCAAAGGGCAACAAAACAAGATGCCCAGTCAGTGCTCCAATGTCCACGTGGACAATTGCCAATGGTCATTTTCCTACTTTTCTCATTATCTCAACCCTTTTGCTTTTATTTTCTTTTTTTTTTTTTAGTTTCTTTCTTTTCTTGTTTTCTGACAAATGTGCAGGTGGACAAATGCCAATGGTCAATTTTATTTTTCTATTTACACTTTTATTTGTCAGAAGGCTCTTGTAATTTACGATAAATTATACTCTGAGATTTGACAAAAAAAAATATAGATATTTTTAATATTTAAAAAATGATAGTGATCTTTCCTTACTTTATAACTCTGATTACATTTTTATCTTATTATTAAAAATTATTAATATAATAAAAATATCTTTTTATTTTCTCCTCTCTTTCCTTCATTCTCCTCATCCTTCAAGCAAATTAGTCAGAATTTGACAACTTATCGATCATTTTCTTTTTTTCTCTTGTTTGACAATGGATAAACCATCGCAAAAAAAGATAGAAAGATTGACAAATAATTAAATTATCTAGAGAAAAGTAAAAAATTGATAAAAAATATTTTGTTATATTTAAATTTTTAACATTTTCTTAACATGGAACTCGAGAGGTCCCACTGTAATATTCTTTGGTCAGAATTTCTCACCTTTTAAATAAATCATGACCGGCCACATCTTGGGATGGACTGGTTGAATATGTGAGTTGTGAGTCGAAATTTGAACCCTGATTCCACAAAATAAATGTGAATTATCAAATAACTGCACATAGACAAACTCGAATATACGAACTTGTAATAACCCGAATTTCTCGATGTGCTAAGAGTGTTAAATAAAAATACTTTTAATAATATTTGACAATTATTATAGGAAAGCATCTGGGATAAATTGGGATAAAAGCTTGAGTGAGGAGAATAAATCAAAGAGAAGGTGAAGGTGATGATATTCCATATGGATAAGATGGAAAACACCAAAAGGTGGAAGAGTCAGAGGGAAGCCTCTGGATAAAGCATAAAAATAAATCAATAATTGATAATAATAAAATGATGCCATTTGAATCTCTGGGCTGTGTTTGGCTGATTCATTATCTTCACCTTGTGTTTGAATATGAGAGGACACATGAACCAAACTGGGCCCCATCCCCTTTCTTTATTCTTCTTCTTCTGCCCACACCCACACTCCCATACTTTCCCTTTCACCTTTGCTTCCCCTCAACGTTCGGTAGCCAAATCATCATTCATTAATTAAACCCATAATTATTATTAATTTCATCCCATCACTATAAATAATTTTATTATAATAAAAAATTTAAGTTATCACATAAAAAATTAAATTAATTAAAAATTAAAATTTATAAATATAATTAAAATAATAAAAAATTAAATAAATACATAAAAATACATAAAAATACAAAAATAAAAATATAAATTTTACTGATCCAACATGACCTGACCCGAGCGTGATTTTTACTAAATAATTCTTTATTTTTATGAATATGTTCTTAATTGATATTAATCTATGTCTTTCGGAATACTCTAAACTTTATATTTGACGATGACACGTGATCATTTAAAAATTAAACTACATAATATTTTAACATTTGATAAATTTACTCATCTTTTATTAAATTCGTATGAATTTATGCGTGTCCCATTACATATTTTTATTTATAAGAAACATATCGAATGGCACTTTTTTTGAAAATTATAAAATTAGAAAGAATATTAGTGTTGCTTGTGGGAAATAACGATATTAATTAATTAAGTTCCACAAAGTAATGTCTTTGAGGCAACACGTACGTGGCCACTGGCCACCGGCCACCGTGCCCTTGGGTTGGGGTTCATGAGGAATTGTTTATTAATAGATGGATCGAACAATAAATAAATAAAATTAGAAGAGACGCACTCAATTCAAAACGCAAATACGGGCCAGGCTACACACAGCGCAGAAGAGAGAGAGAGAGAGAGAGCGAGAGGTGGTTACAGATGCAGTGGAAATGGGGAAGGTGGAGCAACAGCAACTACATGGGCAGCAACAGCTGGTTCAGGACGGCGGAGATGGATCTTGGGGACCAATCCTCTGCGGGAGATGTTCGATGGGTCTGTGTACAATCGGCCGCCAACACTTCAATCTGAAATGCGTCGTCGTCTTCGTCTTCAGCCTCTCCGTCTTCCTCCCGGCGGCGTTTTGGCTCCTTCCTCTTCACTCCAAATGGTACGGGTTTGATGCGAAAAAAGCCATCAAGCTCAGTGGTAAGGCTCTTTTTTGTTCTTTCTTTTGGTTGGTTTTTGATTTGTCTCACGGTGCAGACGTGTAGTGGTGGTATCTGTGCTTCTAGGGTTTACTTGATTGTCGTGGTATGTGTGACAGTTCTCTTTAGGAGACTTAATGTTCAAACTTGGTCATATATATCTTTCGATTTTGTATAGGTACGCACTTATATAATTAATATTTATGTATTAATTATCCGATATGTATTTAATTTGGGTGATCAATATTACATTTGTTCAGTTTCATTGGAATGCTGGAGATGGTTACAAGACCATAAGGGTTATTATAATCTTTGGCTATATCAATCCTACCTCTACAATCATTCTTATTTATGAAGTATCTTTTGTAAGGCTATTTAATCTCATGTCAAGTTTTGGGGTTTTTTGCCATTTTTTTGGGGTAAACTTTTTTCATTCTATCCACTCTCCTTGTAGGGGTGTTTATTGGTCTTCTTCTCACGTGTATAAAGTCTAAACTATCTTAATTATGTCACATGTATTTTATCTTTAATAATTGTACTCTTTAACTTTATTATGGATACTATTGTTCCTAATTTTATCTTTATTGTATGGTCGCACATCCATCAGAATATCCTTGTATAAGTTACTTTTATATTTTGCATATGTTGGTATGTTAATGCCTAATGTCTCAGGCGATACAACAAAAATGGTCTTATAGCCCTTCGAGAGAAGTTCTTTTAGCTTCGGTCACATAAAATATTGGTCGTACTTCTCCACTTTAACTATCTTGTATAGGTTCTATGAGTAACTTCCTCGGTAAGCTTCATTCCTTTTTTGAATAAATTATTTGAGATCTCTAAATTGATCATGTTTTGGGAATAATTTGATGACGATATCATCCACACTTCTATTTTTATTAAATTAATATTCATATATTCGGTTCTCAACCTGATCAACTTGAAGCCTTTGAATTCTTAGGCGTTCCTCTATAATTTGAGCTTAATATTTATGTTCTCTTTCATTTTATCCATCAAGAAAATAGTCTTCAAACAATATACACCAAGGCACCTTTTCTTGAATGCTCTGTGAGTTCACCATCAAACTCACAGAGGAAAGAGGTTAGAGCTCAATACAGATCTTTGAAGCAATCCAATTTGAATTGGATTTCAATATTTGTGCCTGACGATACATGTTTTTAGTAACTCCTGTCTAAGCAATCTGAACTCATTTCTTCTGTAAAACTCTCCATAATACATTATGGAGATTCTATTATAATCATTTTTTGATTCTATAAACACTATATGCAAATTCTTCTATTTATCTCTAAACTTTCATTAGATATGTCATGTCTCAATAATAGATAGTTTATATTCTGACTTAGCCAACATTTTATCTTTCTAATTGATACATCTCATTTATTGGAGGCAAACAATATTGATTCTTCTAGTAATAATTACACCCACCACTTCTATAGATTTTATTGTCAAAAGTTTCAATATTCCAAATTTTGGGGGGTGAAAAATCTGATTTTCCCCATGTAGAAGAATATATGCATCTCAGGAAAAAATGGCAAGGATATGAAGTTAAACCATGAGGCCCTTAGATATCAAGTGTCATTCCTATTGATCTGTTTGGAATCTGCATTTTCGTTTCATAGTTTTTCTCTTAGTATATGATAATTCATCTAATCTCTTAATGTGCCTTTTTAGGTCCTTTATTGATGTTTGGAATTTCGTTTTTCTTTCTGCTTTCCTTTTATTTTCACTTCAGCTTCAGTTCAGGCTTACTTCAGAGTGGAAAAGCCAGTTTCAGATCTAGTTCCACAAATTCAAAGACTAGAATATGACATCAATGGTGAAATAGGTGTTCCTTCTTCAGAGGTTTGTCTTAACCATTGCTTTAGTATAACTCCTTTAATCTCTTATTGCATTTAAACTTGCAAATAGTGTACATGTCAACCTTAGAGCAAGTTACTTTTAACAGGTCCGAGTACTATCTATGCACCCAGCTGGTGCTAACTGGACAGATGTGGTGTTCGGCATTCTTTCAGATCCAATTGATGCTTCATTAACTCCAGTGTCATTGAGTTTGCTGAGATCATCTTTAATAGAGCTATTCCTTCAGCAATTCAATTTGACTTTGACATCAACAATTTTTGGGCTACCTTCTTCCTTTGAAATTTTGAAGTTTCCAGGTGGAATCACTGTGATACCTGAACAGTCTGTTTCCGTTTGGCCAATCTCCGAGTTCCTCTTTAATTTTACTCTCCATAATTCTATATGTGAAATAAAGGAAAGACTTTTTGAGTTGAAGGAACAGCTGAAGTTGGGGCTGCATCTGAGGTCTTACGAGGTATTTTGTCTAAACAATTCTTGAACAGTTGAATTGGCATGTTTATGAGTTGGCTTTACGAGGTAGTTTGTTCTTATGCATGGTTTTAGAAACGATAGCTTTTATTCTTCCACTTACCTCCTAATGTGGATGTTAACTGGGTACACCTTAGATAGATCTGTCAAATTCTCAATTGTACTTCGAGACTGAGCTTGAGCTTGTATTTGAAGGCCTTAATGGTTAGACTTCAGTTTAACCGTGTCATGAGTTACTTGCCACAAACTCACCTGACATGGCCATTTTCCAACCAAAAAAAAAAGAACAAAAAGACATGGTACAGCAACAACTTGTGAAAAAGTAAATTATACATTTGGTATGTATATATAAAAATAGCACGTTCTACATATCAAGAGACAAGTGTGAATAAAGACTCCTGATATCTATTCTAGAGAACTATATCATAAAAGTTTTAAAATTTAACATTCTTTAAAATTGAGAACTCTAGGGGTGGAGGATCAATAAATGCAAAGCTACACTGCTTTTATTTTACAATTATTGTAAACTTATTTTTTGAAAGTTTAATGTGTTTGTAATTTGTTACTGATTGACTCGAGATCCCGTAACACAGTGAAAAATGCTATAGAATAATAGGGCATGTTTAAATGAGGGTGGGGCACACATTTGGAAGTACCCGATTAGTGTTCGTGTTGACATGGGCATCCTCAGACGTGGAGGTGCTCATGCCTCTTAGCTTGGCACCTATTGTTACCCTCAATATACCTACTACTAGTTTTGGGCTTTTTTGACTATAACTATTTTGCATGCAGAATGTGTATGTGCAGTTAACAAACGGTAATGGGTCAACAATAGATCCTCCTGTTACAGTTCAGGCAGCTGTTATATCTGATATGGGGAGGCTTTTGCCCCTGAGATTGAAGCAATTGGCCCAAGCCATCATAGGTTCTCCTCCTGCAAAGAATCTTGGCCTCAGTAACTCTGTTTTTGGTAAAGTTAAGGAAATCAGTCTATCTTCTTATCTAAGTCATACAATTCATGCTACCCCACCGAGGGCTTCTCCAGCCCCAGCTCCAGAGAAAAATGATTATGCAGGACCTGCAGTTGCCCCATCTCCTCATCTTGCTCCATCTTACTCTCCAGCTCCTGCGCCTGATTTTCATTGTCATCATTTGCCATGTCATAATTGTTATATTTCTTCACCATCTAATGAATACCCCACTTCACCAAGCCCTGAAAACAGACCCTGCTATTCTTTACTTCCAACTTCAAGTTCTCCTGCACCGTCAAGAGTAGGTACTCCCCCACCTTGCCCTAGTCATTATTGTGATTCCTCAACTTCACCAAGCCCCTCACCAACATCTAATTCTGACTTAGCTGTTCCTCCAGCTTTCTCACCTCATGCTTCTAGTTCTTATCCACGTCCTTTGGGTCCCAGACCACAGTTCCCACCAAATCTTTCTCCCCTACCTGTTTTATATTATGCTTCCAGTCGTAAACAAGAGAAGGGGAATGCCAAAGGGTTATCTCCACCAGTTGTATCGCCATCTCCATCACGTGAGTCATTACTCCATATCTATGGTGCCTTTTTCCTGTTTTTCCCCTGCAAATTAAATGGCTAGAAAACTGGAAATAACTTGTTTTATTGTAATTTGTTCTGCATTTTCTTTTTCAAAATCTAGTTTTGCTAGAACTAGCCAATAATTTTCACTTTCACACAAAAAAAAAAATTCTAGCCATAATTTCTTACTGCCATAAGAATCTGATTACCTTACTTTATTGCTAATTGTTCCCATTCTTTCTCATAGCGGGAAAATTCTCAATAGGTGTATTTTCCAAGTGGATATTTTCTATCATTACAATGGTTACATGTTAGTGTGGATGCATCATTAGTTTGATATTCTACAGTCAATGCTCCTACAATCTTATAGTTGTTAGTTCAGTTGTAGGTCCAGGAAGGGAATTATGTGTAGTTTGCTACTTAACCATCATAACAACGTTAGAGAATATTGATCTAAAGTGTAACGTTAGAGAGAAATGGATATGGCATTAGAGAAAAAAAATATCGTTGTCATTGTTTTAAAATTAGAAGCCTTAAACCCACTAGGTGGGGTTCATGACATTAATTCTAACTCTCTAGCCATTTTTTATTCATGATCATATCTTTTGTAAGATCATTATATCATATATCATATATCACATTTTCTGCATCTTTATTTTTAATAGGGGCAACTCTAACCTTATTACAGCTAATTTCATTTCTAATTGTGTTTTAGTGTATGTTTGGAACATCTATCATATTGTGCTCATCTTAGTTATGCTTATATTTTGCAAATATTGGGTTTAAGTGTCCAACATTTTACTCAGACATAAGATTTTCTCATAGCTGTTGGATAGAACTTCCTTTTTAGATTTAAAGGAACATTGTGGTTGTATAAAATGCTAGTTGCAGTTTTTCACTTTAACCATCTTTTTGAGTACCATTTCCAGTATCTCCCCTTCCTTTTGAATAATTGATCTCAGATATCTAAACTATCTTTTTTAGGAATAACTCAAATCTTTTCTGCATCCTTATTCACACTTCTACATTACATATGTTTGGTTCATGACATGCTCAACCTAGAGCATTTGGATTATAAGGTGTTCCTCTATAATTTGAGCTTAGTGCTCACATCTTTTAATTTTTTGTCTGATCCATCATCACAAAATAGTTTGCAAGTAACATACACCAATGCACCTCTTCTTGGACGTGTCTTGCAAATTTCTCCAAAGTTAAAGCCATAACCTTCATCCTGCCCACATAACTAATCTGTATGTTCTCTTTCTTCTAGGTTGTAGTGTATATGTACTAATAATACTCAAAAAGTTTTTTTTTTTTTCCTAATAGAACAACTTTAACCATGATACTCCTATTTCCCAAACATGCATATGGAACAAACACACATAATACCAGAGTTGTTCATGTGAATGTGCTTTTGGGCCCTTTTGATCTGTGAGGATAGCAAGGGTGGTTGCTCAGAGAACAGCTGATTTGGTATCATAGATGTTTCCTTAACAAATTGGGATCGTGGATATTCCTTTATATAATTTCTGTTCAAATACCTGGAAAAATTGAAAGGTCATCCTCTATGGGGAAAAAATGTTCACCTATGGACAGGGAGCAATAATTGCGTACTACTTAAATTGCTTGTGCATGTTAGTAGTTATTTGCATGGAGACATTGTTGCACTACCATGTATTGTGGCCAGAATCTCATGCACTGTTGCTAGTCATCTTTGAAATGTTTGTAGACGCATTTTATAACCTTCTGAATGTTTGCTTGATCTTAGAGACTGATGTAATTTTAGTTTTTTTTTTTTTTTCCTTTTCGATGGCTACAGCCGACCTGGCAAATCATAACATCCCCGGTTCTTTGCAGCTTTTGCCATAGGTCCTTTCCAAAAGATCTGGTTACTTAGTATTTGTGGATTCCTGGCATTACATCTCCTGCAATGGCTATAATCAGAATCCTATACAACACGCAAGTGTCCATTCTCAATTTTCCAAGCATCCAACTCGAGGAATTGTACAGTTCTGCTCTGGCTGAGTAGAGAGGAGCACTGGTGGTAAGCAGGGTTTACAGGCAACTTATACATTAATGAACTTGCAGGTCAAAGCCAAAAATGTGGCAGGCCTCAGATGTCTACATTGCAAAACATGGCAGGAAGGCAAAGTATTGTTCTTTGGAAAATGAATAGAATGTTGCAGTAGTTCAAGGAGAACCATTCCACTTCGCAGCAAGTGTAGAAAATATTGGTACTTTTTGAACATCTGCAATGTGATGCAACACCAAATGTGTTGCAGAGACATGAGATTCAATTCAAATGGTCACAAACTGAAGGAAATATAGCATGTATTTTGCAAAATGTTAGTATATACTGATTTTAAAGCCTCAAATGATCAGATTGCTCTTCTTTTATTTGTCTTTTTATTAGATTTCATACATTTGGATCCGCAGTTGTTGCACAGACGTCTTCCAAAAAATGCCTAAATCTTCCAAATTCAGTTCCATCTTTCTTCAATTTAGTTTATCAAATCATGGCATTTTTGGCCTTAATGTCACTTCATGTTCTGAAATTGTGTTTGGTTATTTGCTTTCCCCCATATTAGGCCTCAAAATGTTAGTATCCACCCAGTCCAATCTTATGCTGATGTGGACAAAGATAAACTCTTTTAAATTTATCAAAATTCACTCACCACCATGTACCAATGATGCGAATACATGTCAAAATATGATTGAATTGTAATACCATGTCACAGTTATGTTGAACATTTTCCCTGAATCTAACGTTCACAAGGGATGGAGAAATCAACACAAACCCAACCCTTTTATACAATCCTTCTTAACTGATTGTTGGACAAAAGTTGGGATCAAATTAAGAAGGGAACTTTCTTCCACACTTGGAAGGATCACTGATGAGATGTTTATGCACGGAGAAGCAACAGCCAAAAAGCAATTACATCCATTTTCTGCATGTACATTGTTTCATCTAGGGCTAAAGAATTGTGGTTCAGTAATCTGGTCCACGGTAGCACTATCGATGTTTTTTTTTCGTGTTGATGAGGGAGAAAACTGGCGCTCTATCTGCAAGAACTTTTCGCCCATCATTGGACAGTGATTCATACCTCCAAGCAGGACCAAGAAACCACGATGTTGCAGCTCCTCCTAATAAGCCACCTACCTGAGAATTTTAACATGAAATGTCAGGAAAACAGTTTTTGATCACAAAATGAGCACATAAATGGGTGAAAGGAGCTGGTTTTGGATCACATAGGACACTCTAATCAACTCTAGGGGGGGTGCCCATGAAGGGAGGCAAACGCAACCTGATATTTCAGGTCATGTCCAAGGCACCATGAAAACTCCACAAGTTTCAATGAATTTTGAGCTCCAAATGTCTAAGGCACCATGAAACAACTATACGTCACAGTGCAAGCACTGGGAGGATCTAAATTGTTGAAGAATTTGATTTTACAATCATTTTTTTTATGTGCATTTTAGAGTGATTCAGGTTCATCATAGTTGTGAAAAAACATAAGATTCTTATACTTACATGACCCCAATTATCAATGCCTTTGGATAAAAGACCAATAACCTGCATGATAAAATCCATCATCAATGTGCGAATAATGAGCTAGAAACAGATCAATAAAATCGAAAACATGGGTGATTCTATTATCATCAAACAAATGTTATGTACAATGAAAGGGAAGATACTATGATGGGTTATATTTACACCTAGTGACCTACTCAATAGACTTGAATAAAATGTATCATTCAGCAGAGTGGCTGAAAGGGAAAAAATTGGAAAAAAAAAAAAAATTGCAGGTAAACTTGAGAGTCGAGGGAAATACCATATTCAAAACAATGACGTGTGCAATATGCTTTAGATCTTCCTTGCCACCTCTCACCAGGCCTCTATGCCTCAAGACAAACACCGCGAAAGATCCAACCTGATCTTACAGTTGTATAAAAATAAAAGATGAAGAAAAGAAGGAATATGAGATAATACAAAGATAATCAGGAAGGTTCAAACCTATATTTTTATTCCTATACTTTTACATTTTTTTGGTATGGTAACTTGAATTTTTTGTTGTTTCAATTACACTCCTAAATCTAATTTTCAAGTCAATTTAACCTTTAAACTTTGACCCTTTTTTTTTATGTGACAAATCAAACTTTTTGTTGTTTCAATTATACCCATGAATCTACATTTTCAAATTAATTTAGCCCATGTACTTTTACATGTAAAAAAAAAAAAAGTAAAATGAGATGACAAAATATATGTCACCCTCTGTTCACGTTAAAATATAGGAGTTAAATTAACTCGAAAATACAAGTTCAAGGGTGTACTAGAAACAATGAAAAGTTTGAATTGCCACATGAAAAAAAAATCAAAGTACAAGAGTTAAATTGACTCGAAAATGCAAGTTCAAAAGTGTAATCGTAATAGCAAAAAGTTCGAATGACCATACAAAAAAGACATGAAAGTACAAGAGCAAAAATATAGGTTTGGCCATCAGAAAGTGATTACTTGAGACATCTATCATTTTGTTTGCATAAACAACTCTAGAACTGATTGAAGCTTAGTACCCCATTCACTAACAGTTGAAAAGAGATCCTGAAACTGGGTTAGATGAAGTTTATGTTCAAATTCAGTGTCATAATGGCACATGTATAACTAATGTTGTAATACACAAGAAGAAAAATACAGTATAATAATGTAATCAACTGCTATGACATCCAAAGAAATTAGGCATTTACAGCTAACTAGGATTCTGAAGTAAATAAGATTTCTTGTATTTCAGAAAGTACAAGTAATGCAAATGTTGGATAACTTATCTGGACTTTCTTTCTTTCTTTTTTGTGACTTCATTTGCTAATATGAAGTAAAGATATGACTTGCAACGTTGAAGAGACTTACCAATCCAAAAATTGCTCCTGATGCACCAACCGCGGGTGATTTGCAGAGCCAATAACTCATTGCTGAACCTGATTTCTCGAAACTCTCAGACCAGAATAGTAATGAACTGGAGTTGTTTCTTCTAAAATAAGCAATGCATTTTTCTTTTGTAGTGGGATTAGGGGTGTACTTGCAATAGCAGAGGTGATATAAACAGCAAGGTATCTTCTAGGACCACTAATACTCTCCACAGTAGGGCCAACAGAGTTCAAGGAATAGCAGTTAACCTGAAAGAATGAAATCTCTTTCAAATCACCAATCTACAAAACAATTACATATGAGAGCATCAACAAGCAAGATTCAAAAGAGACCAAGAGGTGGCCGATATTTGCATGTAGAAGAGAAGATGTAGCTAGCCTCCACAGTTGTCCTTTGTCAATAAGACTATTAATCTGCACAATGTTCATGAAAACAGAGAAAAGATGAGTATACTAAAGTTTTCTAGTATGAAATGATCGGCAATCTTTTCTTTTTTTCTTTTTTGCTCTTCCAAGTGATAGTAACCTTGGCACCCCATAGAAGTAGCTTCCCTTGTGTTGCAATTTGAGCAATGTAAACCCTGCACAGAAATTTATGGCATGAAAAACTCTTTTGCCAATAACATACAGAATGCTCTGACAATATGTGCAATAAAAAAGGACAAAAGAAAACAAACAAGCGAAAAAACGTTATATCAAATGCACAAATTTATGACGACCTTCCTCAAAGAGGTGATACTCACAATACATTGATCATAAGAAGAATGTCGGTCAATCCCCTGCCACTAAATGAAATTCTTCTGGATGTCTGCAAGTCTGACCTTATATCTCCGGAATTCTTTCCACTTCCTTCTCCACTAAAAAACCAAGATGATAATGCAGTTGAAACAGCATCTTCCGGCCACTGAAGAAAATTAATGGTTTTGAATCTGCTGGAGCTTTCATGCCAAACATCTTTTAAATGTGGCACATAACCCTGATAAGAGAGATCCTGTAAAGCTACAGTCACTGCCATTTCTGTTTCTTAATCTTAACAATCTGGCCAGGAATGAAGAAAGTTACTACAACTGCATAGAGTTGGGCACATAACAAATAACATTAATGAACTACTACTACCCCATGTCTTTCCATTCTCCTGAATAGAGTTTTGGCCTTGTTTGCATTACGTAAGATGATAAGAGACCTGACCTACATTACTTCAACTGTAGGCAACATGACTTATAAATTTTTCTTTTGACACTTATATATGATGAATTTCTGTTCGGTGTTCCTACTTTAGCGTCTTTCCATACAGTTACAAGTACGATTTTTTTTTTAGCTAGTAAGTAACAAGTGTGACCCAACTCCGCATAGTGGAATATAAGGCTTGGGAAATTGTTATTGTTGCTGTGAACAAGTATGATTCTATTTCCCCAATTCCCTTGGTGTTATATCCCCATTGTGCTAGGCATGAAGATCTAAATATTGATCTTCAAACCCACAGTAGTATCAACTATCAACATTTGCTGAAAAATTGGGGTTCAGTTTACTCAAAGCTGACCATTAAATCCCAAACAGCTCTGAGGTGGTTAACATCACAAATAACAAATCAACATTGTCCCATAATCAAGTATTCCCCGCATTTAATCCCAAGATCAAGACAAAAACTGATAAAATATTAAAGGAAATCAATGATTTGATTTTGGTTCTTCTTTCTTAACCTCAGCCTAACCAGTCAAAAGCACAGAAATATCATAAAAATAACTCAATTTCATCAAGATTATGAGAATCAGCCAACTCAACTCGACTGAAATTAGCAAGGATAATCCCCAGCAACAGAAGATATCTACCCGCCACGATCAAATACAACATGGGTTTTTCCTTTCTTGAAATGAAAATAGAAGGGGCATACCATGAGCGAGGATTGGAGCAGAAAGCCCAGACGGAGAGAGTGATGGGGAACGGAGAAGCGGTGGCGGAGGAAGCGGCCGAGGCGGAGGGAGGCTGCGGTGGTGATGAGGTGGCCGGGAGTGGGACCCACTCTGGATATCGGAAGTGGAAAGGGGAAGAACTTGGATGGTTGATGATGAGGCTGAGGCACAGCTGAACCCACCATAGCTCTCTCTTCTTCACCAATCCAGCGCAAGCTGAAGTTTCTCCTTTCCCAACCAAGGGATAGATGGGGTGGAATGGAAGAAGATGGACTGTGAAATGCCCAAAATATCCCTGCAGATTTGCTTTCGAGTCTTACAAGACTCTGAGGTGGGTCGCCTTGTATGGTCTTTTCACTTTTTCTGTTTCTTCAAAACCCCTGTCGTTAGCTTTTCCAGGTTCCTAACTTTGGCAAAGCAATATCTTTTCCCAATTTTTTTAAAAAAATATTATAGGAATGATAAACTGATAATATTTTTGCGAAAATATTATTTGGACAGTTAAAATTAATTTCTGTTGTGATATTTTTATATTAATGTATTATATTAAGTGTTTAATCAATCTAAATATATACGTCAAAAGCATATTCATGCTCCTATTTTTTTTGTATTTTTTTCTTGTAAAATTTTAAACTTTTTGTAATTCTAAATGTGTCAATGAATTGTGTAAAATTACTCATTTAAATATTTGGTCAGCAAGTGATATGCATACGTGTTGGCATAGCAGTTTTCTAAGTCTCCTCAATTCTTTTTCTGTCTCCAGTAACATCTCCTAGCTCTCTATTTCTCTTTAGCGTATCGTTAATTTTTTCCTTCTCTTTGATTGAATCTCTTCTCCCTAGAGTCTTTTGCATTTTCTTTAATTGCGTTTTTTTACGAGAAATGCTACCTCTCCAGATTGGCCCCATCTTTGATTCTCCCAAATGATTGGATGATCATCAACTCCGATAACCCATCTAATCCAATTGATTTATGTAGTCCAATCAGAGGAAACATAAGAAATATTAGAAAAAGAAGAGACGTAGCCAAAAAAGACATAACCAAAGCAAAAAAGAGAGTTGAGAAAATGCTAAAAAAACTACCACATTAGTATGAGTACGTATCTCTTGCTGGTCAAATATTTAAATAAGTGATATTGGGCATGTTTGTTGCAGCTTAAAAGTTGTAACTTTTAGCTTCTAACTTCAAAAAAGTTTGGATGTAGTGTTTGTTTTAACTTATAGAATTCTAACTTATAGCTTTTATTAGTTTTTAGAAGGGGTAGAAACTGGCTTTTTCAAAGCTGGGGTACCCCAGCTTTTGCAACTTCTGCTTAAATGATTACATTTTTATGACAATTTTGCCCTTATTTTTAACAAATAATTACCCTATTGTCTACGCAATCATGGGTTTTTCTTCTCCATCGCCATCTTTATTTTCAGATCTCTTCCTCTCTCTCGCCATCTTCCTCTCTCTCTATACTTTAATTAATTTTTTTATAACATTTAAAACTTATACATATACACTAATTAATTTTTAAATTATCATTCTATAACTACTAAGGGTATTATGGATAATTATACAAAAATAAGTTATTTTACAGCTTATGGTATTAAACACCACAACTACTTAACTACAACTTCTAAAAAGCTACAGCAAACAGGTTCACAACTTATTCTAAGTTTTAGAAGCTATAATCTAAAAAACTAGAAGTTATAATTTCTTTAATTAAGTTGCAACAAACGGGGCTATTACATAGTTCAAGAGTCATATTTGGAAGCACAAAAAATTAAAAGGCATAAATATGATTTTAGTCAAAGTTTAAGAATACATTTAAAACCACGAAAAGTTTATAGTTTAATGAGAAAAAAATGTAAAAATTTAGAAGTATAAATACTCTATCGTGACATTTTTGGGTTAATTACACTAATAATAACTTAATTTTATATTATGTTACTATTTGGTAACTGAATTTTAAAATGTTATTCATTAGTCATTGATATTTCAAATCTATTACTACTTAGTTATTGAACTTTAAAATATTATTTGTTAGTCACTAATATTTTAAAATTATTTATCATCCGTCACTCGTGAACTTAAAGTTCAGTGACTAAAGAATGACGGGTGAGAAACGATTTTGAAATATTAATAACTAGCAAATAACATTTTAAAGTTCAGTCACTAAACAATAATAGTTTTAAAATATTATTGACTATTACAAATTTTAGTGACTAAACAGTAACAGAATGCAAAGTTGAGTAATCATTAATGTAATTAATCCTGATATTTTTATATTAATATATTATATTATATGTGTAATCAATATAAATATCATCTAAATAACATGTTTGATGCAATTGTAATATTCCATTATTATATTAATTTAGCAATAATATCATGATATAATTATATCTTACCGTGCCTACAAAGAGAGGCAAATGCTGCTTTTCTTGCCTCTTGAGATACTGTCAGAAAGAAATACTTACCTGCTTGGAGCACAAGCCGTCAGCATCACTTACTGTTTAAGCAGTTAAAGGTGAGATTGGAAGTGGCTTACGGGATGAACCAGGAGGGCCACCAGCACCAGGGGCTGCCTGCAGAACGGGAATCACAACGTTTGCTAAAGAAGAAAGCCGCTTGATTTGGTGTTATTTATAAGCAACTCACAAAGATATGATTTGGTATTAAATTTTCTATGAAACATGTATTTTCTTTCCATCCAAACAGGGGTTGGGAAATCTCAGAAGAAAACGAATTTTGGGTGCCTTGAGGTTTTATCAAGTAGGGGAAGAAAGAGGAAGAGAAAGCTCAAGGCTAATGCACACCAAGTGTTTGATAAAATGTGAAACCTTGAATGAACAAGGAAAAAGCAAAGGAGAACAGCCAAGGTAAAAGTCCCACCTCCTTGAGAAGCTGATGGGTCATCATCTTCGAAAAGAAAGTCATGGTGATGGTGGCGCATCCAGTTTGTTAGCAGACGAAAAGGCCACAGAGAAAGCAGCTGAGTCCACCAATTCAAGTGGTTCCTCGCCCGTCCATCGCCGCCAAAAGCCTCACTGTCGTAATCTTCAGATTCTTCAACGCCATTGTTGGGGGAAGCTTTGAGCTCGTATCTGCAAACTGGACAAGAATTGTGGATCCGCAGCCATGGGACGATGCAATCAGAGTGGTAGAAATGCTTGCAGGGGATCATTCTTACTTCCCCTCCAACCGCGAATTCTTCTTTGCATATAGGACATTGCGAATCATCAGCCAAATGAGCCGGCGTTAGTTTCAGAGTTGGCATAGCTTCAATGGCTGAAACAGGGGCTGGAGGAGGCCCCGACCGGTCGCTCTGAGCCAGCTCCTCGACCATCTCTTGCACTCCATCAACATCGGAGGCCTCCCCAGGATTTCTTCCCTGAGCAGCCACATTTTCATGGGGGGAAAGAGGCCTTGGTGGCCGAGCAGGCGGGAAAACTTGGAGAATTATCCAGCCTTGGCGAGCCTGCTCATTTTCACTCTCCCGGTGCCCCCGAATTCTCCTCCCTGAGCTTGCACCTTGCAGAATTGTTGGCTGGTCCAGCATCTGAGCCAATGCATCCAGTAACTCTGCAGCTGGAGATGGCTGCGGACTTGGCCTTGGCACGTCGAGCTCGTGCCAGAGGCGGGCTAAGCACCAAGGGCATACAGCTTCATACTCGTTTGCAGCAGTCCGAACTGTTCTTTGGCATTGCCTGCACCAAAAGTAATGGTAAGTTCTCGTTCTCTGGACTCCATTGACAACAACTCGAGGGCGAGACATGGAAGACATGATTCTTGGTTTGGAATCACTTTGGGATTTTTGAACTGAGATGGGTTTATCCGTTTCTTGATTGATTCGTTGCTGTGGCCAAGAGATGGGCAATGGAAGCTTTTATATAGGATTAGATTTATGAACAGGTAAGAGGAAAGGAATGTCTTTTGGGGCTCCATGCAGAGATTCCTGTCTTTTCAAAATGCATGTTTGATTGCAGCTGATGAAGCTTTCTTTCCTCGGCCCCTCCTCCCTCCTCTCCTCTTGGCAAAGCAAAGGATGAGTGGGATCCGATGCCAAGTTACTTGAGTTTATTGGATTTAGTTTTGATATGTTCGGATGTGTTTCACATTGCTAGAATTCAAAATGGTTTTTGTTTTCTTACAATTCTAGTTTAAAATTAATACTTTCAAGTAGAAATAATGTTAGGTGTGATTAGTCATGTGCCACATCTTCGTTAGAGGAAGTATTAGGTAGAAAAAATAACGACACATAGTCTTCTTAAAGCGATAATATCGTCATTTGTAATGACTTCTAATATTATTTTTTTCGTAAAACGATCAATGTAGCAATATTCTTCGTACATAGAGCCTGTTTGTTACAGTTTAAAAGTTACAACTTTTAGCTTCTAGTTTGAAAAAAATGGGAATATAATGTTTGTTTTAATTTGTAGAATTATAACTTATAGTTTCTACTAGCTTTTAGAAGGGGTAGAAGTTGACTTTTTCAAATCTAAGGTACTCTAGCTTCTATAACTTCTGATTAAACAGTCACATTTTAATGACATTTTTGTGACAATTTTGCTCTTATTTTTAACAAAGAATTATCTTCTTGTTCACGCAATCAAACGTCTCTCTTCTCCACCGTTATCTCCATTTTCAGATCTCTTCCTCTCTCTCGCCATTTTCATATACACTAATTAATTTTTAAATTATTATTCTATTTACTAAGAGTATTATGGATAATTATACAAAAATAAATTATTTTACAGTTTATGGTATCAAACACCATAACTGCTTAACTACAATTTTTGAGAAGCTACACTAAACAAGTTCACAATTTATTCTAAGTTTTAAAAATTATAATCTGAGAAATTAAGAACTATAATTTCTCTGATTAAGCTGCCCATAATCAGGAGGCCTTTATTAGGAACTATCCACTTTAAGCCATAGCCAGACCAAACCAACCCCCCCCCCCCCCCCCAAGGACCAGTCTTAGGATTCTTTCTATTATTCCATATATAAATTATCCACCATAATTTATAGATCTATTTCATCCTGCAAGCCAAGTGGAATTAAGGTTCAAACTCAAACGAAAGACAGACATAGAATAACTCTCTAGTTGCGGATCTATCAACAAGGGTGGTCCATTAGTGAACTACTACTACTACTACTGCTGCTACCAAATAAGCCTAAATCACCACCAACCTCCATGGCCACCTACCCGTCCTAACCCTAACCCCCACTTCCAATTCAAAATTTTATAAAATTTGATGAAATTTGCAATTGCCTTGGGAGAATAAAAGTTAAATTAATCAAATTGAATTAACTAAAATTATAGGTTGGATTCAATTTTTTTTACATAGATTTGATTCGATTAATTTTTCTCAAAAATTCTATTTTTTGATTGAAAGAACTAAATTAATTGAATTAACTGAATTTTAAAATAATATTATTTTAATATTTATAAAACGACGTTATTTTTTTTTCTTTGTCTGTGTGTTTTTTTTATTAATTATTTCGATTTTCTTCAATTTTTTTGCATTTCTTTGTTTAATCGATTTGGTTTGATTTAAAGGGTTTAATTTCAATTTTTTCGATTATCAGGTAGTTCAATTTTTTTGATTAATTGATTAGTTTGGTTCAATTTTACTTCTTGATTTGATTTAATTATTTAATAAATTTCAGTCAGAAACGACCGGTTACACACCCCTATTCTTGTGATTTAGTTCAAACTCACTAATAATATAGTGTTATTCGTAGTTAGTAAGTTATTATATGTATTAAATTAATTAATTTATTATCCTTCAATTTAATTATTTAAAATTTTAAATATTTCACTAATAGCCAAAAAATAATATACTTAAAGTAATTTGATTTCTATTAAGTTACTTACTGTCACTAATTATCTAATAAGGTTCTTCTCAATGTTAATTAACTCTTAAAATTTTATGAAATTTGACTAAGGGTGAGGTTTGAGTGAGCCACTTGTGACATCATATGTCAATGAAAATATAATAGTAATAAAAACACAAATAATTAGGATTAATTATTAAACATGTACCCAATTTTCACATTATTTTTAAATTTATATGTTATTTATTATTTTTTCAAGAAGAATATTTAGGGTTTGTTTTTGTATTTTATTTTCAAAATTCTAATAAAAATTTTCCAAATAGAAGGATCCTATGAGATCGATTTAAAATCTATTTTGTTTATTTTTTTATTTTTGTTAAAAAATAACCACTATCTTGTCTTTTTCTCTCAACCCAACCAATAAGGCCTTTCTCTAATCAATCGATGTCGATTTCGGTGGCCCTATATCAAAGGCACACTAAGCTACATAACTCTTATTTTTTGCAATGTTTTCAATGCGACAAACTTAATAACTCTAACATGGTTTTAATCTTTTTACATTAAGTCTTAACAATCATATAAATTTAACTAACAATCACTCATAATTATTCGTGTATACTTTTAAACTAATAATTGTATTGTTCGAATGATTATAGGCCTAATAATTACATTATTTATGCCTAATCACATCTCTTATTAAATACCATTATTTAACTTTTTTAATGCTACACGTTTACTAACTATGTTGGGAGTAGTCGTGAAATTTTTGAAAATAAAGTGATCTTGTTATTCTTTCAAACAAACGTTATCGAAGTTCTAAATCGACGGTTAGTGATAGTATACGATCGACAATTTACTTTTTAATTTTTTTTTACACAATCATAGTTAAATATACTATTAATTTTAATTATGATTGTCAATAATAGACTAAATTATTGGTGGGTTCGATCATGATTAAATCATTTTCAAGAAGAGCAAGATAGAAAGAAAATATTTTCATGGAAATGAATGATAATTTTATATTTATATTTATAATTAACAATAAAAATAATAACAACGGATGATAATTTAAAACTAAAACTATACAATAATTAGATTTCAATATTAAAAAATTAAAATTTTGACCTAAATTTGAAAAGAAAATGCCTAATTCTTAATTATTTTGGCCGCCGGCTCATCCGAGCCTGATACCGAGCCTGTTGGTGTTTCCCCTCTGCGTCCCTGTCAAAAACCCCATTTTCCATCTCCGATCTCTCTCTTTTCTCTCTCTCTCTCTCTCCGAAGAGAGAAAAGCTGGCCTCACTCATTCCTTCCAATTTTCCATGAAAATCTGAGATTTTCCGTCTATCCAAACACCAAAAACCAAAAGGAAAAAAAAAGGAATGTCTCTCTCGGTCTTCCAAACGGCCCAAATCATGCCTATCAACACCCAGACAATCCCAACCACCAAATCCTTATCGCCGAAACCCCTATTCCCCGTTCACCGGTCGCTTCCCGTTCTCAGTAAGCTCCGCAAGGGTTTAACAGTTAGGGCGGCCGCGGCTGCGGAGGCGGTCGACGGAGATACCGTAGCTGGGCTGGAGCGGTGTTTTAGAGCGTCCCCGCCGTCCGATTTGTCGTCATCGTCTCCGGCTTCTTCTTCGTCGTCGTCGTCTGTGATGTACGGTCCGGTTATGAAGGGCGGTCAGTACGGTGCTTTGGGTTCGGTGACGTTGGAGAAATCGAAGCTTGACTTGTCGCAGAAACAATCCAAGTCTAGTCCAGAGGTTTGTCTTCTGTTCAGAATTGTTTTTGTTACTTGAATTGTACTTCAGCTCTGTTTGACTTTGAAGAGAAGTGTGGGAATAGAAGAAGGTTGAACCAGAGTTACCAGACTGCCATGGATAACTGCATTTAGCTCTACCTAATGCATCAATTTGTTGAGTTAAGTTTAATTTGTTATTGATCTGGAAATCAGGCACGAACTAAAGCATTAGGTTTGGGCAGCTTGTACTGAAAATTCAATGACCAACGAGTTGATTCCTTAACTTACCTTTATATTCTTGCAAGTCTGGGCAGTTTTTCAAACCCTAAAATTAGAAACCTAAAGCAATACAAACCCTGAAACAATGAAACTCTTCCCTTTGCACGGTTTTCCAATAGTATATATAGTTGATTTCATCCTCGCTAGCTACTAAAAATATTAAAAAAAAGCACTCTTGTTATTGGACTGTTATTACTCATAAAAATGTTGTTTATACCAGTGCTATTAAAGGCGTGCCTAGGGTGCCTGGAATGCTTCCAGGCGGGTGCAGACCATCAAGGCTTTCCTGGGCTTTTTGAACTATTTTTTAGGGTTTTTATTTTACTGTTTATTACTTTATTTATTTATTTTGACTGTTTAGGGTTTAAATTTATTGCTTCAGCTACAAATTTGACAATGAGTAAAAGGTCTACTACTTCAAATGTTCCAATTAAATTTGAACTAGATAAAGATGGAGAGGGAGATGATGTGGAAGAAGATATTAGAGATGATGCTTCTAATGATGAAAATATAGAAATGTTTGATCTTGATGATGAGGATGATGTTTAGATTATTTAAAATGCATAATTAGTTAATCTTGATTAAGATTTAAAACCTATAAATTGCTTAAGATTTAATTCAAGTTGACTTAAAGATTTTTAGAATGCATCTTTTGGCATTTTTTATTGTTCTTTTCATTAGTATATGTTGAATTTTTTAATTTCCTTGATAGAATGCTTGTGAATATGTTATTAGGAGTTAAGACCTATTTTATACTTTATTCTTCAAGTAGAATATATGTTTTTCTTTTCTTTCTTTAGTTAGCATGTGCCTAGTTCCATCAGGCACCCGCCATGCCTTGCGCCTTAGGCTCCAACACCCTTTTGCACCTTAGTGCACCTTGGGCCTTTAATAATACTGGTTTATACAATATACACATATAACTCTTATATGGTTTAACTCGCAGTTTGAACCAAGACAAACTGTAATCTTATGGTTTGGTTTGGAATTCTTCAAACCATAATTTATGGGTTGGTTTCTAAATTCTTCCAAACCAAATCATGCAAATGCCTTGAGCACTTCAATATACGTCTTTCTTGACCTTCTTGCTATTCCTTTGTGACCTATTATTTGGTTCATGCCATTCTTATGTGCAATTAATTGTGGTGTGTTACATAGAGTCAAGCCATCATCATGTTCTCCCTATTTGGTCATGAATTTGTACCACTCTTAACTTCTAAGATGCATTCGATCTTTGTGGCATATTTCATATTAAAGAAGTTGTTCATCTCAGTAACATCATTTTTGGTGAGAATCATGGTTAAGTATTTTTTTACCAGCCATTAAGAAAATAAATCTTATTTGGTGGGTTTTGTCTTGTTTCCTCAAAAACTATATAGTTGAAATCTTGCTACCTAGATATTTTTGGTTCCTATTGAGTTGCAGTATCTGTGGTATTGCAGTAAGTATTGAGCTATACTAAATGCTTTGAATGAAATTTATCATTGTCTGGATTTGTTCCTCTTCTTTGTATTTCAATCAATCTTTAGTCCTCAACTGTTTGGCTTATTCTTCTCTAATGTTGTAGACTGCAATTGGTGGTGGTGGGGGCGATATTGGGAAGAAAATCAGCCATGGTGGAGGTGATGGAGGTGATGATGATGGTGACGATGATGATTACTTTGATGACTTTGATGATGGGGATGAGGGAGATGATGGTGGATTGTTTAGGAGAAGGGTTATTCTTCAAGAGGTTGGTGTGCACAATACACTGAATGCAGATTCCTTAATTTCTTTACTTCGTATTCTTTCTTAATTTCATGAATCTTCAATAATTGAGATGAATATGATAGTCATGTATTGTTGGCAGCTTTTTGATCGAAAATTTGTTGATGCGGTATTGAGAGAGTGGCAGAAGACAATGATGGATTTGCCTGCAGGACTGCGGCAAGCCTATGAAATGGTTATGTATTTCTCCTACTGTGTACTTCTGCATGAGGAAACGATGACTGGATTCTGATGTTTGTTGTTGCTGCAGGGTTTGGTCAGCTCTGCCCAAATGGTAAAATATCTAGTAATCAATGCTAGGCCAACTACCACTAGGTTTATTTCTCGAACGCTTCCACAAGAAATGTCAAGGGCATTCATTGGGAGGTAAGTGTAATAAATAGCCTCATGAGCATATTAACTAGTTAGCTCCTTCATATTCAGTTTTGTTCCAAGAATCTCCATGGGATTTTGTGCTGAACTTTCTAATCATAATTTGAAGTTTTCTTTAATAAACATGTTTACAATCTTTAAATTATTTCTAGCATTGGCACCCCTATGTGCCTCATCTTGTAAAATATGGACTTAGTCTTGTATTTCAAGCTTTTGTATTTTAGTCAAGTTATTGAAGTGCTCTGACAATCTCTTTAATGCTTTTATCTATTTTGTAAGAACTTATCTCTTTACTGAATTGTCACTTTAAACTGTGGATGGAGGTTAGTGAGAAAAAAAAAAATGGAATGGAGGAGTTATTTTGGGTTTCCAGTTCAAAAAATCAATATACCTATGCCCTTACATAGATATGACCTAGTATAATGTGGCATGCATTTGTGTTCTAAAGTTCTAGATTATCGCTCTTGTATTTTCTTCCTTTTTTTCTCCAGAGGTCGGAAATGTCTTTTTTTGCTCAATTTCCAAAATGGTGACGAGTCCGAAATAATTTGGAAATGTTTTGTTATATGTTTATCGAAAAGCGTTGGGGTGCTACTTGAAACAAGCTAGAAATAATCTAGAGGCTTAATTAATTTCTATGAAATCTGTGAAAAATATATACAAGTTATTTCCTAAGTGTTCTCCTATAGTTTAGGAGAAGATTAGGATTATCAAACTCCTAGAAAATAGATAATCTATCTCTAAAACTTAGGAGATAAATATAAACTCTACAACAAACTTTACAACTTAAAATTACAAACTTTAAATATCAACATTATCAGATTCTTCTTGTTATCCGCATCCATTGACTTGATCTTTTCCTTTGAATTTTAAATCTCCTTCAGAACTTCTCATCCAACACTCCCCTTCAAGCTGGATAATAGATAGACATCATTTCCAGCTTGCCAATCAATGCTTCAAATACTGGTCTTGTAATAACTTTTGTGAACACATCAGCTACTTGATCAGTGGTAGGAACATAGGATAAGTCAATCCCTCTTTTTTCAATCTCTCTTTTTATGAAGCTACTATCTATCCTCACATGTTTCATTCGATCATGCTAGACCGGATTTTTCACAATGTTGATGGCTGATTTGCTATCACTAAATACCTTTGTTTTATGAGATAAAGGTATTACCAAGTCTTCCATCATCCTTTCCAACCATATGACCTCACATATTCCTTAAGCTATGGCTCGGAATTCTGCTTTAGCACTGTTTCGTGCTACAACCGATTGCTTCTTGCTTCTCCATGTGACAATGTTACCCCATAGCTTGGTGCAATAACCAGAGGTGGACCTGCTATCTTCTCTAAAATCAACATAATCTGCATCCACATAGCCTTCAATTCCTCTTTCATCTGTTTTCTGAAACATCCCTTTTCTAGGTGTACCTTTTAGATATCTAAGAACATGAATCTATGCTTTTGAGTAGGAGAATGCATGTATTAACTAATTATACTCACTGAATAGGCTATGTCTGACCTTGTTAGTGACAAATAAATTAATTTTCCAACCAACCTTTGGTACCTTTCCTTTTCCACTGAGTATCATCCTTTTCTTCAACATTCCAAGGAAGTATCTCATACTCCCTAGGTCTTTGACTTGAAATTCTGCCCTCAATTTATTTTTCAAGTTTTCAATCTCTTGAAAATCATCTCCCGTCACAATAATATCATCAACGTAAACTATTAGTATTGCTTTCTTTCCACTTGTTGAGGATTTTATGAACAATGTATGGTCGGCCTGTCCTTGTTTATATCCCAACTAATTTAGGGTCATGCTGAATTTCTTGAACCAAACACTTGGTGATTGCTTCAATCCATATAGAGATTTTTTCAGTTTGCACACATTTCCACTGCCAATTTTTTCCTCAAAACCTAGGGGAATTCTCATATATATTTCTTCATCCAAATCACCATTAAGAAAAGCATTTTTAATGTCAAATTGAAGTAAGAGCCAATCTAAATTTACAGCAACAGACAACAATACTCTTATAGAATTCAGCTTAGCAACAGAAGAAAATGTCTCTTCATAATCAATTCCATAGGTTTGTGTAAAACCTTGGGCCACTAACCTTTCTTTATACCTTTCAATACTCTCATCTGCCTTATGTTTAATAGTGAAGTTCCACCGGCGGCCAATTGTCTTCTTGTTTGGTGGAAGTTTCACTATCTCCCAAATCTGATTATTTTCAATTAAGGCACCCATTTCTTCCATAACAGCCTCCTTCCACTTAGGATCACTCATGGCACTATGAATATTTGTTGGAATTGTAATGCTGTCAAGCTTGGCAACAAAACACTTAAACTGAGAAGACAACTTTGTATAGGTTAGGTGGTTAGAAATTGGGTATTTCACACATGATCTTATCCCTTTACGTAGGGCTATAGGAATAACCCAATCTAAACCATCTTCCCTGCTATCAGTACTGTCTCCCCCTACTCTGTCTCCCCTGCTTTTGTGTCACTGAAGTTGTCACTGATGTTGCCAACAACCACATCTAGTTCATCCTTCACTAGACCAACATCTAAGGGCAATGGTAGGCCAGCATTAGGTTCAGGATGGCGTTTGGGTCTTCTGGCGTTTGGGCTGGAGGCTATTTTCTCATGCCCAGATTTAGTAGAACACTTTGAGGAAGAGCCAGAGGTGTGCGAGATAGGAGAAACAAGAGCTGTAGGAACTGCTGCCAGTGTATTATCAGTGGCTCCTTGAGATGCCCCCCCCTTGAGAATACACTGGCAGGTTAGGAGTAAGCGGAGGCAAGGAAGGAATAAGGTCATGGTGAGTGCTGGGTGTTGTTGGAAGAGAATCGAGAGAGAGATAAAATGGTAGATGCTTATAGAATGTGACATCAGTGGAAACATAGAATCTGTGGGTGGTTGGATAGTAGCACTTGTAGCCTTTTTGGGATGGAGAGTACCCAAGAAAGATACATTTGTGTGCTTTGGGATCTAATTTGGAACGAGATGGATTATGGTTATGAACATACACAATACACCCGAACACCTTAGAAGCAAGAGAAGAAAGATAGGGTATATTCGGATATGAGTCACAAAGAATGCTAAGGGAGGTTTTGAACTTCAAAGGTTTAGATGGAAGTCGATTTATTAGGTATGCAGTTGTGAGGACAGCTTCACCCCAATAAAAATGAGGAACATTGGTGGTGAACATTATGGCTCTAGCCACTTCTAGAAGGTGGCGGTTTTTTCTCTCAGCAACCCCATTTTGTTGGGGTGTGTAAGGACATGAGCTTTGGTGAAGGATACCATGCTCGGCCAAGTAGTTGGTGAATTTATTAGAAAAATACTCTCGGCTGTTATTAGTTCGAAGGATATGTATAGAAGTTTGAAACATATTCAAAATGAATGTATGAGATCTTTTGAAAATGTTATTTGCTTCTGATTTTTCCTTCATTAAGTACACCCAACAAGTCCCAGAGTGATCATCAATGAAAGTTATAAACCATATAAAACATTGACATTAGTACATTTAGAGGGATCCAAATGTCACTATGTATAAAATGAAAGGGTTTAGAGGGTTTATAAGATTGAATAGAATGGTGAGATCTAGGTTGCTTTGCAATAGTGCACTGTTGGATGAGAAAACTTGATCTTTATTGATGAAAATTTCTGGATACAATGATTTAAGATAAGGGAAACTAGGGTGTCCTAGACATTGATGCCATAACAAGACTTTGTCACTGGCAGTTACGTTTAGGGCAGCTTTATTGTGAGAAGAATTTGGGATATCACCAGCCAAGTAGTAAAGGCCATCCATCACTCTAGCACTACCAATCATCTCCCCCGATGCTTGGTCTTGAAAAACACAATGAGAGGAAAAAAATGTTACACTACAGCCCATGTCATTTGTCAACTTACTAATTGATAACAGATTGTATTTTATTCTTGGGACATGTACTGACTGCAGCCTTAGTTTTGACACACAAATCGTGCCAATTCCCATTAGCCATTGAAATATTAATCGAGGAATGGCATGGAGTATAATCAGTCATTAGGTTTTCAGCACCTAACATATGATCAGAAGCCTCCGTATCAACTATCCAAACATTCTTAGGCAATCTCTTGGTAATTAGGGAGTAGGACTTAGATTTACCTTGCACTGCTATGGATGCTGAGGATTGAGGATTAGAAGAACCTGATTGATTTGTACCTTGATTTAGTAGCCTGTATAAAGCTTGGATTTGCTCCTCGGATAGATTCAAACTTGGGCTGGTTTTGATTTCAGTGCAGATCTAGGATTTTCTTTCTTCATTCCTGGCTTCCAGTTGGGTGGTTTGCCATGTATTTTCCGGCATGTTTCCTTTGTGTGGTATGGTTTCTTACAATGATCACACCACAATTTTTCCCTTCCTGGATTCCGTGATAAAGATTCCCTTTGTTTGGTTGTGGCTAGTGCTGAATTTTGATGGTTTAGAACCGGTTCTGCTTGTTGCAGCATTACCCTACATCTACTTTCTTCTCTTCTGACCTCTGCAAAGACCTCTCTTGGGGCTGGTAAGGGTTTTGAACCCAAAATCCTTCCTCTAACTTCATCAAGATCAGTGTTAAGCCCATACAAGAAATCAAAAATCCGGTCTTTTTCAACCATCTTACTGTATTTAATATTATCAGCAGGAGATTCCCAACTAATAGTATGAAATAAGTCTATTTCATGCCACAATTCTACCAAAGTATTAAAGTATTCGGTAACACCTAGGGTACCTTGTTTAGTAGATCTTATAGCTGACCTGATTTCAAAGCACTGAGAGGAGTTTTCCAGGTCCAAATACACCTCCTGCACTGATTCCCAGATTTCTTTTGTTGTTTTGTAGAAAAGATAAGTCCTACCTATTCTCGACTCCATTGAGTTGATCAACCATGCCATAATGGTTGAATTTTCTGCCTCCCATACTCCATAGGTTGCTGCAGTTGCAGGAGGAACAGGAATAGATCCTGTTAGATAACCAGATTTACCCTTTCCTTTAATCACCAACATAACCGATTGAAACCATTCTCTGAAATTACTCCCATTTAACTTATGTTGAGTAATTTGCAAAGAGTGATTATCAATGGAAATTATGGGATTGTTTTGCTGAGATGGAGAGGACGAAGAAGGAAGAGGACTCGGAGAACTGGTGGCTGATGCCTCGGTTAGGGTAGGATTAGGTTGGATGTTGGCCATTGATGTAGGCACGAACTTGGATGAAAAAACGGGCAGAGGCTGATTCAAGATTGAAGAGTAGGCTCTAATACCATGAAACAAGCCGGAAATAATCTAAAGGCTTAATTAATTTCTATGAAATCTGTGAAAAATATATACAAGTTATTTCCTAAATGTTCACCTATAATTTAGGAGAAGATTAGGATTATCAAACTCCTAGAAAATAGATAATCTATCTCTAAAACTTAGGAGATAAATATAAACTCTACAACAAACTTTACAACTTAAAATTACAAACTTTAAATATCAGCATTATCAGATTCTCCTTGTTATCTGCATCCATTGACTTGATCTTTTCCTTTGAATTTTAAATCTCCTTCGGAACTCCTCATTCAACACTACTCAGCACACATCTTCATTCTGAAGCACTTCTTGGTCTATCTTTGCTTAACAAGAAAGATCAAGTAGCAGTGTTGATATTGTTTGTGGTGCAGAAATTATTCCAAGAAACCAGACCCCAAAGAATGGATGATCACCTTTTTTACATTAGTACCAAAACTTGATGTGCTGTGTGATCCATAACTCTAGCACCATATTTTTCTCTTTGGATACAAATTGTGATTCAACATGCATATTTAATCATTTTTTTCTTTTTTGCATCAGCTATGGAATGGTAGACTGGTTCAGAGAACATTAATTGTTCTATTAGCAAGTTAGTAATTCCTTTTACTTTTTGTCTTTGTTTGCACAGGATGATTGCCGATCCTGCATTTTTATATAGGCTTCTTTTGGAGCAGGCTGCCACAATTGGTTGCTCTGTTTGGTCAGAGTTGAAAAACCGCAAGGAGAGGTGTTTATTATTTTCTAACATTCATCAAAGAAGTAAATCTTCTTTTGTTGTGGTGGTCAAGATATTGACTTAATAAATTTTTCCTTTCCTTTAATGTAGGATAAAGCAGGAATGGGATCTTGCACTTATTAATGTTCTCACCGTGACTGCGTGTAATGCTATTGTTGTGTGGTCACTTGCTCCTTGTCGTTCATATGGAAACACATTCCGGTTTGATTTGCAAAACACATTGCAGAAGCTGCCAAACAATATATTTGAGAAGAGCTATCCACTTAGAGAATTTGACTTGCAAAAAAGAATCCATTCTTTTCTTTACAAGGCTGCAGAATTATGTATGGTAGGATTCACTGCTGGTGCAGCACAAGGTGCTTTGTCAAATCTATGTGCCAGTAAAAAGGAGGGAAGGTAGACAACGTTATCTGGACAATTGGCTTAGCTTTTCGTCTTTGTTTCAGTATTTGTGTGTTTATGTTCTTAAATATCATCACCTTCCAATCAGTGCCTTTCTTGCTTAAAAGTAATTTTGCCAAATAGAACCACTCACATTGCATTTTCTGACAGGTTATCTGTTACGATTCCTTCAGTCAGTACTAATGCGCTTGGTTATGGGGCTTTCCTTGGCCTGTATGCAAATCTGCGTTACCAGCTGTTATGTGGATTTGATAGAGCAATGGTCAACTATTTTGATGTCATCGGAGTGGCACTTTTTTTCAGTACAGCCTTGAGGTCTGTGTTGTCCTTTATAAGAAGTTCCCTCCATTTGAACCTACTTCCAGCATTTTACCAGTATTTTTCTCAAATAAGCTTACTTGGGACTTTGGTCATTTGCACTGATTTCTTCTTCTTCTTCTTCTTCTTCATTTTTGTCTGGTCACCCACATCAGGTGTGTTGTTACCTTATTCTATAATGGTTGGTGCTTTTGATGCATGCAGGGTTTTGAATGTTCAGTTAGGGGAGACGTCAAGACTGGCTTGGCTTGGGGTGGAAGTGGATCCACTAGCTCATTCGGACGAAATCTTAAAGGCTTATAACAGACCCACATCCACAGAGGCTGCCACCCAACCTTCTTCTAAATGGTTCATATCGAAGAATGCCATTGTTTCAGGGCTTGGGCTTCTGGGCATCAAACAAGGGCAAAACAACTCTGTTGCTGAAGGTGAAGTATCGCCGCCTCCCAAGGCCAAGAGGAAGAGAGTCGTCAGGAGAAAGGTCACCCCAAGTTCGGCGTAGGCTCGTCAATAGCGTTACTGTCTAACTACCCAATTTTGCGGTCTGATTGCTCAGCAAGAACTCGCGCACCCCCGATATATCAGTTGAAGCAGCTGAGAGACGACACAGTCGACAGAGATCCCATTCAAGAGGTTTTGCAATGAGGAACAAATTCACATTAACTGAAATGGTGAAAATGGAGAGAACACTTCAGATTCTTGCCTTCCATCCTCCTTTCATTTTAGACAAATTGGATTTCTGTGCTGACAGCAATGTACTACTGTCTTTGAACTCATCTAAATTTGTGTCTCTAGTTCGTGAAGGATTTTACAATGAACAAGCATCATAATTTTTCCTAGGACAATGATCAGTTTCAGTTGTTTGTTCCTAGGTTTGAACAAAATTCATCTCTTATTATCATTTTTTTTTTTCCTAAATAAATGCAGGTGGATCCATTCATTCCCTCTCAATCTTTCCTTGCCTTTCTCTTGCCAGATCTGTAATTTTGTCTTCAATCTGTTGTGTCTTTGAATCGTTTTAAGCATTAGGGCATGGTTTGTACCCCAATCTTCTTTAAGCTCCATTGCCTGGGATGTATTTCTTATACCAGACATTTTACTAAGTAATCACCACTTTAAAAAAGGATCATATAACTTATTTTATTTTAAGATTTGAGGTCAAATTAGTCGATATGACACAAATTTTAAGTGTATGGGGTCCTTCGAATTTGAACTTGGGAGTGTATGAAATTATTTCAATTAAAAATAAAGTTTACTAAGTAGTCATTATTTTAAAAATGATCATATAACTTATTATATTTTGGAATTTTGGGTTAAATTGGTCGCTATATTTTAAGAAGATACAAATTTTAAGTATATAGGCACTTCGAATCTGAACTTGTGATTGTATGGAATTATTTTAATTAAAATTAAAGTTGACATTGTTAATAAAATTAAAGAATAGTTAGGAATCTTCAAAAAAATATTTATGAGTTAATGTGACCTTGAATTTAAAAATATAATCGTTTGTTGGATATTTTTAAAGTACATGACCAAATTAACTTTGAATTTAAAAACAAAGTAACTTATTTATTCCTCTTGAACTCTAGCGACCAAATCAACCTTGGGTCAAAGTCTAATGACTTGTTTTAATCCTCACCCCCACTTAATAACATGATGATTGGTTTCAACTTGGATTTAAATTTTAATTTTACTAAGGGTATGTTTAATTACAAGTATGGAACTTATATGGAAATAAAATAAGTTTTAGGCAATTGAATTTGTTAGAAATGATTTGTATAAAAATTATCAATTAAGGGTGTTTGATTAACTTTATTTTTTACTTAAAAATTATTATATTTTTTTAATTTTTAGTATTTGATTGCCACTATTTTATGTGAAATTAATCTACCACGTATGAAACCTCTCTCCCAAAACCTACCTCTTTCTCCTTGTCTCCCCTCAATTCTTTTTTCTCTTTTATCTTTTCCAAATTTCCTTAAGCTTTGCCACCGCCGTGCTTCTTCTCAAGCTTCCCCACTAGCCATCCTCTTTCTCTTCGTAGTCGTCGGCTGCGCTCCTCGTCTTTCTCACGATTGCTAGTCACATTTCTTCTTTTTCGCCAAATCAAGTTTTCGACACATATATGAGAGAAGGGATGGAGACATGAGCTGCTTTCAAATTTCATGAGAAATTTGATCTACCCCACATGACAAGACATTTTCCAGCAAAACTGAGAAAATAACATTGCGTGACTAAAAGTGGGAAAACAGTTTACTTGAAAATTTTAGCCAATCAAACACCTCAAAAGTTAAAATTTGGGTGAAAAATGACTATTTTTCATAAAAAAATATGACTAATCAAACACACCTTAAGAATGTCAACAACATGAATTTTAGTACACAATTCATTTTAAAGAATTCTTATATAATTGTTATATTATCTTATTTAGATAATTGTGAGTGTTGATATAGTGACAAAATAAACTTTTTACTTCATCTCCATAAATTCGATCTAAATATCATTATTGTGAGGCAATTTTTTAAAATCATAACAATGATCTCTTCAAGTTTTACTCAATCTATATGTACTAATCAGTATATATGGATTCACAAAAGATTAATCAAATAAAATCTAAAACTCCATTATTATCTTTTCCATCTCCATTTTCAAGTAAATGGTGTGATTCTAATTCTTTTATAGATTAAAGTCTCACTAACAAATTCTATAGGTGCTCGTAGGCTAGCTACTCTAGCTAAACCAATCATCGTATCGATTCCTAGGCCCCTTAACTAGAAAAGCTTGACTTCAAAATTATACCAAAAAAAAAAAAAAGACTTAGTTAAAATAAATATTATTATTTTATTTCCAATAGAATTTTTGATAAAATTTATGAGGTAATATTTTGTGGGATATTCTTATATTAATTTATTGTATATTTATATTAATTAGACACGTAATATAATATATTAATGTAAAAATATTATTTTTTAATTGTTTAACTCGTTCTCTCTTATTATCCTGCAAATAATGCCACGTGGCAGATTGGAGGAGCTATTGGCGGGAAGTAACTGCAAGTGATGACGAAGTAAAGGCTATCCACGTTCTTGATTTGAAACAGAACTCGGAAAAGCCTACTTTTGTAATCAAGCTGAATTCACAATCCAACAATGGCGATCTTGTCCTCTTCTTCTCGTTCATCTGCTATTCTGCTCTTCAGTATATCTAACACTTCTTCATCATCTCCAGCAAGCAGCATCGCACCGTCGCCGAATCCAATAGCCTTGTCGCCCAAAAGACCTAACACCAGCTTGATTCGCGTCCAGTCCATACCCAGGATCAACCTCGAACCCTTGGAGTCTTCAGGTCGTGAGAAGAGGAGAACTAGGGTTTCATTCCTTTCTTCCTTTTTGACCAAAGAAAGAGACGGTGAGAGCCTCAAGGAGGAGCTTCTGGACGCCATAGCTCCTCTGGATCGCGGCGCGGATGCAACTCCCCAAGACCAAGAGCGTATCGATCGGGTGAGTTGATCTTGTTTTGGTGGCTATTTACTTTGCCTTGATGTTCAACTGGGGTTTTTTGATGGTCTTCTGAATTATTGACTTGACGGAAGATTTGGAATGATTCGTGTTCGGGATTGCTGCAGGGATGATTAAATTACAGGATTTGGGAATTTTGTTAAGCTAATGAGTCATTGGAAGTTGTGAATTTTCTTTTCTAGTTCTTTTTTCTTCTTTGTGCTGAGATAATGTTCATACAGAAAATGATTCTCAATTGCACTGGAAGGATGGATGAAGAGCTTTAGGGTTATGCACTATAGCATCACCGCTTAGGTATATATTAGCTTACCTGAATGAGCCAAGTGAAAAGGACCATTTTTCATCTGTTTTGGCAGCTATTATTGATGCCAATGCAGTTCCTCTCATATTTGAGATCCAATCTTATTAACACCGAGACTCTGCCTTTATTTGAATTTTGAATCAAACCAACTCAACATGGGAATTGCCTGGGTGATATTGAATCAGAGATTCTCTTTCAAGGAAACTAAAACAATTTTTGAGAAGCATCTTTGTTTATGCAGTAGTAACAAAAGTTTTCTAGTGCAACCTAGCAAAAAGAAAGAAAGATTTCTAGTATGGTTGCCAAATGTTGGAAACAAGTTCATATTCTGGAGAATGACTTGTATTATCAAGAGTTCTATAATACGCTTGCTTGTCCCAGTTTTTTTGTGAACTGGTTTCTTTCACGGTTCTTCCTGCCATGTTTCTTTCATATTCCTAAAATATCCTATCCTTCTAAATCCCTGGCACCAATTTCACTTCTAGGTTTTTGGTAGATGTGTACACCATAAGAACCAAATGCCTTCTAGGATGTGATGTATCACATTGGATGGCAACACTTGTCTGAAAGTGTCAAATACTTTTACTTTCAGAACTGGACATGTTCATAACAAGGACATGCATTTTATAACCAAAACAATTTAGACCCACATTTCAAGTCTGAAAGAATGTCTTGGAATCCATTATAAAATAATAAAGAATGCGCATTTGTATCTAGTAGGCTTTCTCCTCTAATTTTTCATGAACTGTGTAAGTTTTAGCTTATCTACTGGTTGAACTTTCTGAAGGTATTTATAATGTCAAAATGAAGAAATAGTAATTATTTACATACATACATTTAAAATATATTTGTTGACGTGTTCTTTGTTATGTCATTACTTTTTGAAAATTGCTGTTTTGATACACTTACAAGCGGAAGAACCTTAACTCAAGTTAGTAGGTTAATAGAGTATCTGGTGCTTGTGATTGATTGGTTACACTGCATATGTGCCCTCTGGGTTAATGGGCTAATTAGTCTCATATTACTAGTATTCTATTAATTCCCAAGTCTTTTGCATTTCTTTTCTTGTTCAGATTGCACAAAACCTTGAAGCAATTAACAAAGTGAAGGAGCCCCTCAAGTCTTCCTTGCTGAATGGAAAATGGGAGCTCTTATATACAACATCTAACTCAATTTTGGGAACTCAGGTCTGGAAAAATGTTACTTTAATTGATGCAAAATTTTCAATTTTTTGAATCGCCTGTCCTGTAATGTGAAGCAAAAAACTCTTGGCATTGCATTTTCTATGGATCAATGCATCGTTTCAGTTTCTTTTTCTAAGTGAACAAATAATTCTGAGCATAGACTGCCCTAACTGGATGCTAAAAATCGTCTACTGATACTGACACAAAAGCCTAACACCATCACCCAACTTATTCTATTAGTCGCACCTGTATGTGCCCTACTGGCATGTAGAATTCCAAAATGAGTTAACTTTTGATGCTATATGAATGGTTACTCTTACTCCTATCACTGCTCACAACTCAATTTAAAAAATGTATATGTTTTTCTTTCAAAAAGTTGAAAAATCAGAGATGGAAGAGAAGTAGAATTGTTTAAAAAGGGTTGGTGGTTGAGCATTCTTCACCACCACCACCAACAACAATTATAAGCCTTAATCCCACAAGGTAGGATCAGCCGGAGTAATCTGCTGAGAGATTCAGCCCATTTCTCAGGGTTTCTATTTGTTAGTTGATTTTATGGCCTGACACCATAGTTCATAGACGCTGATTGGGCTGGTGCTTCAGATGATAGAAGGCTTCTGCAATAGCTATTTTCTGGCACCGGAAACTAATATGTCTTTATTAACAGAGTTTGTGGGAGAGGGGGATGCAAAGGAAATGGAAGAGGATTCTCCTCATCTGGGAGAGACAATAGTAATGGAATGAAATGAAAATGGTTGAAACACTTTCATTCATTCTCCTACAAGGACCTATTTGTTCTCCCCTGAATTGGGTAGGGGAGATTGGATGGAATGGAAATTGCGTCTTGACAAGATTAACCTTAATAATTTTTTAAAAGTCTAAATTTGCCCTTAACTTAATCACACTTTATCTTTCGATTAAAAGGGTGTTAATGGTGATTTGTTGTTTAATATCCTTCCATTCTATCCATTTCCATACATTTAACATTACTTTCCATCCCCTACACTGCCAAACAAGGAGAAAAGTTTTTCATTTCATTCCTCATTTTCATTTGCTCCATTTCTAGATCTGTCCCAAACAAAATCCAAGGGACATGGCCCTTTGCTGCATTTAAAAACTCTATCTAGAGGCTAGCCTTGTGGTAAATGCTAATAGCCCTAGTAATTTGGGACCTAGTAAGGAGGATGAACCAACTCCACATCCCATCAGAACAACAACAAACAATAATCTACATGGAACTCGTCTTATGATATTTTGTTTATTCTAGTTCCTTTTTCTTTTCTTTCATGTTTGGAATGTGAATCACACAAATGGCTATATCTGTATTCTTTCCTGATGTTGTCTTTATGTGTTTATTCAATCTTAATGACAGAGTCTGAAAGAGTCTTTTTTGTGACAGAGACCAAAACTGTTTAGACCAAATGGAAAAATCTACCAAGCAATTAACGTGGATACATTGAGGGCTCAAAATATGGAAACTTGGCCATTCTTCAATCAGGTGCTTCTTCTAGTTCAATATGTGTGTGTAGCTGCTTGGATAAACTCCTGATTAATAATACTGATTCCATAGTGGATATTGAGATAGTAAGTTCCGCATTCCAGCATGGTCAAAGGTGTTATTATGCTGTTCTTTTTTTGATTAAATGATAACTTTTCTCACTTGGAATTGCCTTGCACATAAAACACCTGGCTGTCTTAATACATCTCCTGTGGAAGGCATATCTTTTTTATCATTGATAAATAATCTTTGCTGTGCTGTCTGAAAAACCATGACTCTTAAATATTCCCCTCAACTAAAAGCACGCCTCCGGTGCACGAGGTTCCTTGCTTTGTGAGAATTGGGAGATTTTAATACACAATTTTATCCTTTGCAAGGGGGTTATTTTCACAACTTTAACCCATGACCTTCCAATTACAAAGAATCAACTTTACTATTGGTCCATTGCTACCAAGGTTTGCCCTCAAGAATTCCCTTGAACTAAGATAATAAACTACTTCAGTTGTTGGTTGTGATATATGGTCATGGGACCGTGACAACCCATGAGATTGATTCCCCTTTCCTGCCCTTGCACTGAGGAACAAATGTTGCATCTTGGGGTTGATCTTATCGTCCAGGGCCTAAGCAGAAAAGGTTACCATGCATCTTTTTAAAAAATTAATTTATACATATTTCTGCTGTCCAGTTAGAAATTTCTGATGTTCTTAGGCTTACTATGGTTTACAGTTGATCTATCATTATTTTGCAGGCCACAGCAAATTTAGTGCCCCTAAGTGCAAGTAGGGTAGCTGTCAAGTTTGACAATTTCAAAATTGCTGGCGTGGTGAGTGAACTGTTTCTATCAAGACCCCATATTTGATCAATCATGATCATATCCATACTGAATAATGTAAGCTTGAATTTAGAAGGCCTTTTGTTACTACCAGATTTCCAACCTGATTTTCAATGCACAGATACCCATAAAGTCACGTGGAAGCGGGCGTGGTCAGCTGGAAATCACATACTTGGATGAGGAGTTGCGGTGAGCCCTCAACTGCATTTTCTAACTCATCATGATTAGTTTTATAATTATTAGCTCATGGTTACTGCTTCAAAACTTGCCACTAGAAAGCTTGTAAATGTGAATGTGCTGCAATTTGGAGTGTCATTGTTAACTAGCCAGGCAATCCTAGAGAAATTCTCTCTCTTTTCCCTAGTGGCACCAAGTGCTTCCAATAATATCATTCATGATCATGTCCCTTCTTTGAACTTGCAGAATATCACGGGGCAATCAAGGAAACTTGTTCGTACTGAAAATGGTGGATCCATCCTACAGGGTTCCTCTGTAATGATGGGCGGCACTGGTCACCGATGACCTAAGGTTGAATTGCAATTTGAGGAACTTGGCCATGGAATCGAAGCTAAGGCTCGTTTCTTGAAGATAAGGCACCCATCATCCTATGCTCAAATGCTTAGTGTACTAGTTTCAATATATAATGGTGATCAACTCAACCTGCCTTGTTTGGCAACTGTATGTATGTATACTTGCATCCAACCTTTCTTTAGCAGATTGTAAGCTATACACAAAATATTGGTCTTGCATGTTGAATTCAAATCATTGTGCACTGAGTACAAAGAGCTATTTAAGCACCATATTGGTTGAAATCCTATGTTCTGATGCCTTCTACTTTTGTATTCCCTCCCAACATCTTTCTTTCCTTTCATAGCTTACAAAAGATGGAAAATCTAACTGTATAGAAAAAGAAGAGAGCCACTAATCTGCAAACTGCAAGTTAACAGCATTCAAGTGGACCAACTACCATTCACCCATCCAAAGTCGCAGCACACAAGATGGCCAGAGTGCACTTGTGCTGCCTTCCCATCCATCTTCATCCCCAAATAGATTGATGACTTATTTGTGTTATACAATTGCACCATTCTCAACTTGTGGGTGATCATCTCTAACAATTTCCTCAACTGGATTACCTTTACCCCACACAGCCGCATCTAGATATCCAAGCTCAAAGAGCTTGTCAAGGATGTCATCATCTGCTGGCTCAAGAGCCCAATTAAAAAGCTGAAATAGAAGCAAGCAGAATAACATTCAGGTGTTTTATCTCTAAGAAAGGAGATGGACCATCGATAGTTCCAGTTCTCAGATTACCTCTCTTGGAGTAGCCCTATTTTCAGGGTTGCAGTCAGGACTAATTCCTATCCCTTGCAGTCCCAAGCGACTGACTGGAAAAGCACAAACCCGAATCTGCAAAACAGTAATATCTTTGACAATCATATACTGCCCTGAAAAGTAAATTCCACTTTCATGCTTTCATGAAGAATGTACTCTTTTTTTTTTTCCTTCTACAGAAATAAGGAACCAGAAACCACCCTAAAGAAAAACTCACCAACCAACAAAACAAGATTATCAAGAGTAATAAATATCAATTTTAGATTCAATCATAGACTAACAAAGGATGATACTGCGTGGATTATTTGCCAGTACCATGTTCCATGGGAAGAAAGCAAATCCACTTGAGATGCCTCTCAACAAGTAGCTAAATCTTCAATTTGACAATAACTAAGAAGCTAAAAGATTGTAAATTCAAAGATGAAATACCTAAAAAAACAAAACCAAAAAAAAAAAAAACCTATGAAACAAAAATGTGAAAAGAAACTAGGTTGAGAACCTTTTTTTAAAATGCAGTATAGAACAACAGGCATTACAAACAAGATATTTCAAAGGCCTAAAGATAAAGCATATCCCAAAATTAAGCTTAGATTTCTGTCTTTATATCAGGAAACATCAGGGAATTCCGATTCTGTGAACATAAAAAGCTCTCCAATGGATCCCAACTATGTTGGAAGTGGGAAGCAGACAGTCAGCTTTACAGAAAAAGTATGAATGTTTATGAGATAAGCTAAATGTGCTTCTGTTGAGTGACTTGAGTCTATTCCATACCCATGGACTCCTAATATTTGACATAATCAAAGGGGCAATTTCACCCATGATAGTTATAAACTTACAATAATTCTTAATAAAAACAGGACAGCTGCTGAAAACTAAACAATGCCTGGTATATCTTCAACAAAATTATTTACAAACACCTAGAAACTCATATACAAGATAGATACCGTCTGAGCAGCAGATGTGGGTGGCATAAACAATGTCAAACCCCCATCAATGCAAAGTCGATTCCGGAACATTGTTGCTGGTCTTGGTGCAAGATATCTGCACTGATTTACATTTTAGTTCAACTTTCATTGAATACAACTAATATATTAATATGAAAAGACAAAAGTTATATAGAGAAACTTACCCTGGGATGAAGGACGAAGTAAAGACTGCATTTATGAGATCTTGTTTGGAGTCAAACTGATCGACCAACAAACCTCTAGGCCTCCAAAGGATCTGTGTCACAGCAACTGTGAGGGAAACAAATACTCAACCATCAAGGAGTTGCATACAGAAGCCAATTGAAATTAATATTTCAACATCAAAAGGTGCATCTTTATGTTCCACATTTTATACCATTCCTAGGCTAGTTTAAGTGGTTAAATTCCAGACAACATTTAAAAGAATTATGGGAAAACATGGTAAAAACTATATTCTAGCTAGGAGCCATCATAGCTGCAAGCAGAGAAGGAACTCTCAATAGAATGATGATCAGAGATAACCTAGTTCTATTTATTTATTTATTTATTTTTGGTTTGGTAGAGGTAACCTAGTTTTTAATTGATACAATGTCTGACCATAGATGCCCTGGAGCAAGATCTTAATGCCAAGGACGATGAGTACTTGCTTGACAAACAACAGCTAAAGAAAACATCTGTGTCTATGCTCTGTGTTAAAGTCCTGTCCAAAGCCCAAAGTGAAGTAGTTCAATTCTCTTTCTCGAAAAATATAGGAGGGAGTGTTAGCACCAATATCTGCCATAAATGGGCAAACATAGGTCCAACTCGAAGTAGATTTCTCATATTCAGAAAATGGGAATTTGTTTTCTATGTCATGCATACCCAACTCTTAACATATTCTCAATTTCACTGGGTTGGGCCTCTCTGATCTAGGCTACTAAGCATATCAGAACTACTCAACCTGCATACATCAAAGAGAGGAAGAATTATTCTCACCACGAACTCTCCCATTAGAACGAGTATGTACATCATCAGGCAGAAACTTGTCAAGAACATCCCTCAGAACAGCCTGGACACAAAAATATTGAACATATGAAATAATTACAACTCTATTCATAAACAAGAATATGCAGTTTGCTGTTGTATGTCTAAAGGTCAGATTCATAATGTCTCATCAAGAAATGCCAAAAAGCTTGCATTCAGGAATATCTTTTGCAACTTTATGCACCTAATTTGCTCTTTTAGAATTAGAAAATGCAGAATAGCATATTTGAAATGGGGAAAATGTGGACAAGCTTAATGGTTTAATGGATAATCACTATGAATTCATACCTTGCCTAAATAATAAACAGTCAATAACAAAACAAATCCAGGTGCCCAAAATAATGTTGCATACAGAAAAATGAAGATTTTGGTTGCACAACATGCATTTCCTGCTGTACATTTTGAATTATTCAGAAGATGGGAATTTATCCTGCAAGCACACTTAAACTACCAATAAATTCAATAATCTAACGTGGTGATTTTTACATTTTTCTTGGCCTTAATAGCACAACTGGATAGTCTATCATGGCCTTGAAATTTTTAAAATTTGTAAATCAGACATTCCATTTTCTTATCCAAAACAGTGGTAGGCCGGCCAATCTCAATATACAACATTATGACAAAAACAAATTTTCTGCACGAGAAAAACTGTCTCAGTTACGGGACCAGCTTCATGAGTGGAACCTCACCCAAACACCCAGAAATTGACCTAATGTCAATGAGGTCATAACCTGCTTAGAGGACAGAAGCAAAACAGAGCATACACATACCCCTAGACGAAACGCAGTCCCTCTCAGCCTGCAATCTTCAGCCAATATTTTGGTAGCTCTTAAGGCTTCCTGCATACTGGCTCCTGAGGCAATCACTGCACAAACAATAGCACCAGCCGAAGAACCAGCTAAAGGTGTGGTGTCCTGTGCCATAATAATAATAACAATTAACAAAATAGTTCCTTTAGCAAAGGATGTGTTCTAACCCTTCTGGATTAAAGATCTGCATAAATGGCACATATGAAAAACCATGAATTGCATATGCATACACCATGAGAAAGAGGCTACAAAAGCAGTAGAAAAACAGAAACAAAAAGTTTATAAGTCATCGGAACAGAAGGAAGTGTCAACTGAAAGAAACTTCATCCCTGCTTAATTTTGGCTACAACTTTCTACTTAAAATTGATAGCTTCTAATTAGAGAATGTAGACATCATTCAAAAAAAAAAAAAATGCAGGGATAAAATTCTCCACCATCCAATTCGGAGATGGAACCGTGTTTTTCTCCTCACAGGAAGAATGTAAATTCTTAATCTTAACTTCATTCTTACATTGGTCGAGATTGTGTCCAAACATAAGAATAATGTTGCTAAGAGCTCCATCATAAGGGTCAGTGACAAACTCTCCAAGCAACTAGTGGTGAGGAAGATTATTCTGATTTTTATTTATTATTATTATTATTATTATTTTGATTGAATCAGCTGCACAAGTAGAAGCAAGCATCACCAAGAAAACAAGAGCAATGAGTAGAGCGAATTGTAACCTTGATGTAACCCTTCTCAATAAGAAACTGAGCAACCCCAAGATGGTAAGGGAAGAGAAGGCCGGCAGCAGAGAAGCTGAAGCCCGGGCTGGTGACGGCCCGGCGGCCCCTCTCGGCCTCCACGTCCTTCAGCCTCTGCTCCCAGACCACCTCCGGCTCCACCGGGTCCTCCACCACCGACGCAATCCCCCCCTCCCAATACGACTTCGAAAAGCCCCTCTCCGCCTCAGCCGCCGCCGCCGCCGCCGAATTCGCGTCCTCGCTTCGCCTCCTTATAATCCGCGAGGCGAGGCCTAGAAAAATCTCGCCGGTGGCCACCGCCAAGGACTTCTTCCCGGGCGGTGGGTCGGTGGTGAGGCGCTTGGGGTCCTGGGAGCAGAAATTGAGGAATCGAGTTCTGGGAGGAAGAGGAAGACGAAATCTACCAGGGTTAGGGTTAGAGGGGCGGAGGGACAGAGGGTTGAGGAGGAAGAGGGAGGCCATGGAAGGAAGATGAAGAAACTGGTCCCCGGGGGCTGCTCTCTTATTCTTTCAAATCAAAAGGAAAGGAAAAAACAGATTCTAACGGTTCATTTGTATCTGCTCTCTCTCTCTGTCTATTGTTGTATTAGTCACTCACTCACACGTAATTTGCATGTTAATTTGTTGAGAGAGAGAGAGAGGGGGGGGGGGACAGATTGTGGTTCGTTGGATTTTTATTTGAACCAGACGGACAGTTTACAGCCAGCCCCTCCCCCTCCTCGAGTTGCTTTCCTTGGAATGGCTTCTGATGGGAACAGAATCCGCTACGCTGGTCGCATGCTACGGTTACCAACCACCTGTCAATAATATTTGTTTATTATTATTATTGTTGTTCTTGTCATTGTTACGTAACTCCCTCTGCTCTTTCTCACTCTTTAAAACAGCGGTGCCGTGCCGACTTCCCAACGTCACATTTTTTATTTTTTTTTTTTAAAAAGGGGTAAAAATTACATTTACAGCAGCAGCAGCAGCAGCAGCAGCCGCCTTGAGCCTTGAGGTTGGAGGTAGGCAGTTGAAATGTAAGATTATGATTAGAAATTAGAAATGGAATCGCAAGCACAAACACGAGCAATTGTGAGTATTAAGCGGCGGCGGCAGAAGGAAGCAAAATGGAAGCGAAAAATGACGAAAATAGTTCATTGGTTTGAGCGCATTGGCTGGCTGGCTGGCGTCCGTCCTTGGGGGCATGCATCGAATACAAACAAAGACAAACACAACAACCTGAGGCTGAGTGTGCCCACCTCCTCCTTGTTTCTTTCAACTTTAACAAAACCCAGAACCACCCAACTATAATAATTATTAACCAAAAAAATTAACTTCTGACTCATTCCGTTACCGGGAATCGAACCCGGGTCTCCTGGGTGAAAGCCAGATATCCTAACCGCTGGACGATAACGGATTTGTTGTCTCGTGTTTGGGCTATTATTATTAATATCCTGAATTCGAAACTACAATTCCCTTCGCTATTTTTTCTTATTGTCGGTAAAATTTATATATGAAGGAATTCTTTTATCAGTACAAGTATGTTCTCTTTTTAAGTCTTATTATGTGAAACTCCTATTAAAGTTGGTCCCCACAGCCACAAACATTACACACACACCCCAGGGCACAAGAGAGGAGCCAGAAATATCATCAAAGTTCAAATCAAATTAAAATAAAACATTTTTCCCATCCCATGATTAGTAGATAGTATTTCGTCCATGTGCCGGAGCCTAAATTGGATTTCAATATCACAGAACCATGGGGAGAGGGACTCCTGGCTCTGGGTAAGAAGCAGCCCTAGTGAATATTAATAATGTGTCTTCTTCTGCAGCTCAGCTCCCCGCTGAATTCAAGGTTCCCAATGATGATTCTCATTCATTCATAGTGGCGTGGCGTGGCGTGGCTGCAGGCTGCAGTCTGCAGTCTTAAGAGCATGAAAGAAACAATAACATAAAATATGCAGAATTACAATTAATGTTTACAGTACTAACAGTTAAAAGATTCAAGGCAGGGCAGGACAGGGCACGGCAGGGAACAACAGGTGGGAAACAAGCTTCTTCCACCTTTCATTTTCACATCCCATTTAAAAACACAATCCAAAGCAAATATGTTGCCTCCCAATTCTCAAGGCAAAGGGAGGTCCAATAATCTTATGCTTTTCCTACCAAAAGGACTTCTTTTTTTTTTTTTTTTCTTTTTTCTTTTCATCACAGTTTCTGTAATCATCATCTCTGGCCTCCTCCAGCTTCTCTACGCCTTCGTCTTCTTCCAGACCGACCCAACAGAACTCTGCCCTGCCGCCGAAGACGATGAACAAGTGACATGCCAACATGATTATTATCACCACCAACATCGTCATCGCCGTCGTCATTGCTGTCACTGTCTCGGCCAGAGGAATCAAAACCACGAACAGGTGAGGTATGTCGGAGTCCAACGCCGTCTCCTTCTAACCCACGGTCCAAATCCCTTTCACGTCGTCTTGCCACCCTCTCTTGGCCAGGGTTCCCACCTGGCCCAAACGCATGCAACAGCAGAAACACATTCACCAAATTGCTATCAATTCCCAGTTGAAAGCCCGCGTTCCTCTCCCCAAAATCCGTATTGAAAACTTCGTCATCTTCTTCATCTGTATCAAAACCATAATGACTTCCTTCTATCACGTAATCCCCAAAAACCATAGCCCCGGGCATTGATGACCTTATCGTGCTGATCACGTCTTCCCGTTCTCGCTCCCGCTCAAGCCGCCTCCATTTTTGCTCTAGAGCAGGATCCACTTCCCGAGGTCGGGCAGAAGGGTGCTCTGACCTCACATGTTTTCGTAACTCTTTGTAGGTTCCAACGAATGAGCAATCATTCTGCATGCAGCTTCTCTTCTTAGCATTTAGATACTCCCTTGCAGGTTCAACGACAGTCCATCCCTTCACCTGTCCTCGGCAAAGAGGGCATGCAAGCTCTGTTGCTTCACAATTCTCAACAGGCCAACTGGAAACTGAACCGCCAAAAGAATTATCAACCGAGGCATGGGAGGGTTGATCGTGGTGGGCGGCTGACATCACTTTAGTGTAGGCTTTCCTGTACTGATCTAGGCAGTTAGAATATCGGGAGCTAGTGCCACACATGTAGGGGCAACAACCCTTGTCATGAGAGGAACATAGGAGAAGAACAGCATTATGAGGATGCTCCATGCATACGGAACAGGTCGCATTTTCCCAGTCTTTCTTCTCCAAGATTTTTGAGCATTTCTTCAGGTTCAAGTCCTCTGATACCTCCAGATTGCACGATGGCAATGGATATGGAGTTGACCTACACTGTCGTGAGGCAACACGGCGTCTTCCCCTGGTACCCTTTGCCATTTCCAAAATAAACCTGAAGACCTTTGGTAATTCAGAAATCAAAATCAAACAGCTACTATAATGAATAGACCTTACACAGTAAAGCAGCAACCCCCGCAATTAATTTTATAAAAAATTGGACAAATTCAGAGTCATAGAGTGCACCCACAATTGAAGGGAACAGGAAACCCAGTAAACCAAAATATATACACATCTTTTTTCAACAGCCATCAGCTAATTCAAATGAATATATAGTACGATTGAAGGGAACAGGAAACCCAGTAAACCAAAATATATACACATCTTTTTTCAACAGCCATCAGCTTAATTCAAATGAATACATAGTACGATTGGAAGTGCTTCCTATGAGAAGCCATTTCTTATACTGCAAAACGAGCTTTAACAACCAGAAAAAAGTTATGCCAGCTATGAAGCCATGTAAAAGCTCATAAAAACCCTTTGTTTTCGACAAATGTAAGAAAAAATAACTGGAGAACATTTACATATAATTATATATATTGGTGAGAGACTAAGGTACAATATAAGGTATGCCAACTATGAAGCCAGGTAAAAGCTCAGTAAACCCTTTGTTTTTGACAAATGTAAGAAAAATAACTGGAGAACATTTATATATATATATAGATGAGAGACTCTAAGGTGCAATATAAGTGCCTTAAAATATACAAGGCATAGAAATGGTTGACAACTGATAATACATGTAGCCAAACCTCACAACGGGATTAAGGCTTGATATATTGTTTGTGTTAATGTAGTTGTAAGAAAAATAATTAGAAACTATAGTTTTAAATTTCAAATAATTGCTTTTCATTTTATTCCTGGTATGTGCCAACTGCTGTAAGTTTTTTACAGATATATCACAGTAGATAAGAAAGTCAAGCATCCAAATAGTCATATCCACAAACAATACAGAAGCGGCAGTCAAATAATGAACAGTGAAAACCACATACGAGAGCTCAAAAAAAAAAAAAAAAGTGAAGTAGTAAAAGTACAATTACAAACAAAAAGGGCGACAGGGAAATTGAAAATCAGAGACTTCTTGGTAAACAGTCCTCCAACATAAAAACTGAACAAATGAGGAAAATAGCATGTATTTGAGTCATACCCAAAGAATTTTCTTATTGAGTAAAACAATTTATAGAACGTCCAGGTAAGGGCATTTCGTTTATACAAAGGTAACATAAATGAGTTAACAAAACACCAACTTGACCTTTCCTACGAAATCTACAAGAGCAAAAGAGGATCGATAAAACTTTTCTTCAGGTTAAATATAAAATTATGCTGTAAAGAAATCTTTAGCCAGTGCACCCCTGTCCCTATCTCCCAAACAAGATGGTGTACATTTCCTCCCCAAAAATCACACAAATCAATTCAAGAAAAGGCACCACCACACTTGCTTTCTACTCCTCTTTGATAGGCACCTCTCACAAAAACAATGTAACATGATGAAAAACTGAAACACACTGAACTCTAAAGATGGTCAAAGCAACAACAAATGGCTCCTTGTCTCCACACCTGAATCAATATTATAACCTGTTATTAGCATATTCCAATAGAAAGAATAATTCTTTTTGCTTCTCTTTAATAGGTATCCACACTCACAACAACAGTGTAACATAAAAAAAAATTAAAAAAAAAAATGGTTCAGAGTCAAATACCATTAACTCACCAGCAAACTCTCAAACCAATGATAAATGGTTCAGTGTCTCATCTATCACTTGACGTGTAAATGAAAATTAATCAAACAATAACCTGTTATTACTATATTGCAAATGGAAAAGAATAAATTCACTGTCATCCAAATAAAAAAGAAAATAGAGGAAGGCTAAAGAAAACATGGTGGAAAACCTTTAAACATCACATAATATATAATAGCCTTAGAAAGGATATGATCATTGATAGAGATAACAGGAGTCTAAAATTTATTTAGCCAACACCTTAAGGCTTGTCATTGTTTTTGTATCCAAATAAAAAAATGGCAGCTTGGTAGGCACTCCGGCTTTCTACACAAACTTCCCCCCTTCATAAAAAAATTAAGGGAGCATTTTATCAACTGCAACACGTATAAACCTAAGAATGCCAACAAAAGAAGATCATTCATGCAAAACTTTGAAACTGAAAAGTTGCTCAAACAAAACTAAACTCAGCCAACTGCCCAACTGCTCACTGAGAAAACTACTCCTCCAAAACAGAATAATCAAGATGAAAGGAGACAACATGTGAGGATAGTGTGATGTAAATAAGGTACCCCAATCTCTATAGACTGCAATTGATCCTTTCCCAGAGAGAGAAGATCATTTCTCCCCCTTAAACAGAGAAACCATTATGTTGATCAAGTAACCTCTGCACAAATATATGAGCTTAGGGCAATGCCTGTCCCAAGCTTCCCAGTCACATCCAAAGGCCTGTTTAGTTGTGGAAAATATTTTTTGTTTTCCATTTTCATTTCTGTTTCACCATTTCCATTTCGATAGAAAATCAAAGAAGAATGGAAAACGCGTTCATTTTTATTAAATATGAAACCAATTTTAGACTTCAGAAAACAAAAGAATGTGTTCCAAATCATGTAATAGAAGAGATGTAGAGATCGATGGAAAGGGGAAAGGTGAACGATCAGGCCAGCCTGATCAAAAGAGGAGTTGTCGTTGTCGTAGTGGCAGAGGGAGGCACGATGGTGCTGGTCGAGGGATGAGAACAGCAACAGGAGAGGAAGAGGGCGATGGGGGAAGAGGACGCTGGTGGTGCTCACTATCGCAGTGGCAGGGATGAGGATGGCAAGAGAATAGGCTGGCTGCACTCGCCTTCACAGTGGCAGAGGGTGACGAGGAAGAGGAGAGGGAGGTGTGGTGAGTGAGAGCAAATGGAACACTAGGAAAAAGAGAAGCAAAAGGGAAAAATTATTGTTGACAAGATTCGAAGAGGGGCTCAAATTAAAAAAGCATGTTTTCCCTAGAGAACATCTTTAAGATGTTTTCTAAAATCTAGTATAATTTTAGAAAACATAAAATTTGTTTTCTACTCTCCAATTTAGGGAAAAAAATTTGTTTTGAACACAATTTCCAATTTTCTATCTCTATAGAGATATTTTCTGGAAAACTATTCTAGTTTTCCGCAAGTAAACAGGCCCCAAAGTTCCCCAAATATGTAGAACCACACACTCAATGTTTAACCTTTGATTGAGAAGAGGCACACACACCATGAACCATTTGATCAAATTCTAATTCTTCTCGAGTCTCAATCCTCGAGAACTTTTGATTATGGTGCTACTAAATACACTCCATATCCAAAAAGATTCAATGCTTAGCATCATCATCACTAGGCACTTCCAAGACATTTTCCCACATTTTCAAATTGTTCCATATCTAAATTGGAAAGCCATAACTCTAAGAAGTGCATAAACAAAAATGAAGCATTTGTGCTTTCTATAAAACTATCACAACGCAATTACTTTCAGCTACTAAGTTGAGAGCACCAGAATGCCCTTCAAAACACTTTGGTCCAAAAAGCTCGAATGAATTTAAAATTTGAAAAACATCTGTACTCTTCTATTTTATTCTCCCTTCTCCGATATTCTATGCCGTTACTTCCCATAAATGCTACAATAGTTATTGGGCAGTCATCTGACTAACTTAAAACTAACCATGAGAAGTGGATGTCTTTTCCTTCATCTAGTGCTTATTGGTGGCTTGCCATTATCTGGAGGATACAAATTAAACTATATATACTAAAGTCAACTCAAAATGATTCTCTAAATCTTCAAGAGATATCAATTCATTTCGCAACAGATACACCACATGATGCCAAAAGATATCAGCCTCCCAAGTGTAATGCAACCTCCTATTAGGGAAAAGCAACCAAAAGAGCTAACATAGAAGCATCACAACCCCAAAAAGAGAGAGAAGACCATGTTTCAGAGAAACTGGCTACAGGACAATGTAAAAGCAAATGATCAACTAACTCCATATCCCTCTTAGGCATATAGCATCAACTGATCCCTAATTGACCATTTTCCTCAGATTTCCAGAAGTGAGAATGGAACCTGCAGAAACTACTCAGACAAAGAAAACCACTATGAAGAAGCTTTGAACTTCCACAATCAAGGAAACACACTCAATTTTTATTGCTCATAGTCCCCCTCCCATCTATCCTCCCCCTAACCTATGTAGGAATAAGAATGTAGATACATAAAAAATAAAAATAAAAGCTGTCCGGGATCCACTTACAAAAATTATGTCTTTAATTATGGGGACCAGACCAAAGAACTAAAAAGACCCTGAAAACACTCACTAACTACTAATCAAGTTAAGAGCAATTGGGAACATATTACTCAAATGCTATGCTCTATCTCCCAGTATGAGATCAACATATACAAGGTACAAACAAGAGGTGACATAACACTGTAATTAAAAAATAAAATAAAATCACCCACTAACTCTAAGCTCCAGGGGAAAAAACCTGCTCTCCTATAGCACAGAACCATTGTGTTCCCATTGCCCATACAAACTACTAGCACTCTTCCTCCATATCTACCAAGGAACACCAAATATCCCATCCTCAAGACAAACTACAAGCATTCTTCCTCCATGAATACCAAGGAATGTTGTCATAATTCTTGCCAACACACACACTCGATTTCCTCTCAAGACAAACACAATCTCTCAATCACGATTTAGAACAGAAATAGGAATACAAGAATTAACACAAAATCAAAGCACTCACACACACAAGATAAAGAATTTATCCTGGTTCGAAACTCCTTGAAAGAGAACCTACATCCAAACTGATAGGACTTTGCTCTTCACTATCTTGAAACCGGAAACAAAAGATTACATGCATTGTTGACTCACTCTCAGCCCTATTACCAAACTAAGCACTACTCGAAGATTACAAAGCAACCCTTTACTCTCGCGTATATACACAGCACATTCTCTTCCCACAAGATAGATCGCAAAAACAGAATGAAAGATGAGACCCCCGAGCCCTTCTATTTATAGACTACAGAGGGCAGGATTTACAAGACTTATTTTAACCGCCTGCAATTACAATACTACCCCTAAATACCAGGTTTCTATGACTTAATCTACTGCCTTCTAACCGACCTTTCTCTACCATATCTAATCCTTAGGCAAACATTTCAACAAGGAATACCACAAATGTGTACAATGAAGCAATATAAAGAAGGGGCTATTTGCCTGGCTGCAAAATCTGAATACAGAATTCTGCAATCAAGCAAGAAATATAGTCTAACAAACAACATTACAGGAAATAATCTCCAAAGACAGCTCTACTGGTAATTGCTAGATTATACTGAGAAAAAAATTAAAAAAGAAGAAAAAGACCTAGTAGGTGCTTGATGTTGTTCTAGGAGACTTGAGCTGAGAAACTTCAACAATTGCAACAAAATCCTCCAAAATGTAAACCATTTCCCAATCACAGATGCCTGTGAACAAATACTTAAAAAGTAACTTTAGGGAAATGAGATTTATGTGGTATGTAACAGAGCTCTAAGAATAAAAAATAATTAGCTATAGGTGCTGAATTAACACAATCCTATAGATGCCTCAATTGTTTTCTCTACCTTCAAAGGCAACCCTCAGAATACCTACAGCTTTAAATGCTTAAGAAGGGGAAAAAGGAACACGGAGATGTTGTAGATGACCGAACCACATACAAAGAGATGCTTTTTAGACATAATGGCCCCAAAGTCAAAAATAAGAATGCTAAACGCAGATGAACTTTGATCTTAAGCACAACTAAGAATAAGCTCTCGAAATCTACAAGTTCAATCTAGAGGACCAGCATAATGTTTCATAATGGCTACCTAGAGAACAGTTATGCAAACAGCCACTTGAGAGATCTTCTAAGCAGATCATGTAGAATTCATATGCAGAAGGAGAAAAGAAAGTCAAAATCTTTAGATAAATTCCATAAATATGCTCTGATGTTGCCATCATATTATTCAGAAAACTCAAATTAATAGCCTGAATTTCATCCATACATCACGGTTAGTTAGAACGTTGAGAATTAGGATTCCATCCAGGCATCACAACTCCGAAGCATGCATATGCTATAATTTGTTGGTATGTCCAGATCAAAGTAGAGCAGGAACAAGACAAGTTCGTTTGGCCACCACCCATTGAACGGTGAATGTTAAACATACCCACCAAATTCAAACAGAACCACCAAAAATTCCCAAATTAACATGCCAATACACACGGAACAAATATATGAAATGGCAGCGGAGTATACAAGCAAATGCCCAATTGCTGTGTCGACCAAAGCATAATTTAGCAAGAAAGATCAAAAAGGAGCACCAACCTTACCTTCCGAGAAAATCTAGATCCAAGAGAAAATGTTAGTTCAAGAGACTATAATGCACTGACAAATACGTATACCTCCAGGCCAAATATTATGGCATATATATATACGGATACAGGAGAAGTCAGAGAAGTAGAGTTAACTCATCCGCAAACGCAAGGAACCAACGTGCTCAATCAAACAATCACGCGAGCTGACAGTCGGGAAACGAATAAAGTAATCGGAATCTTACAAAGTTAAGTTTATCTCCGAGCTTTATTTATCTACCTATTCATTATTATAATCATCAGTAAATTTAAAATCAAGAGCACATGACTGTGACGTTCCCCAACCCCACGAGATCCAAAACTAAATTATTCAGCACAACAAAAACCACAATTTCGTTTCAATCTGAAAAACCGCAAGATTGAAGGAGACGATAATGAAACAGTAGACACAAATGCTCCCTACCAGAGGTTATCGGCGAGCTCGGGGATTGCGTCAGGGCGAGGAAGCTAGGGTTTCGATTGAGCACCGCAACAGAGATTATCGGCGAGAAGATCGAGGGGGAGAGGTGAATTTCAAGAGCGGGTGGCGACTATTTTCTCTCCTTCTCGCTCCACTTTCCATTCGCGGAGGCTTTTATCGGATTGGCGATCGAGTCGTTTCCACGCAACTCTAATTACTGGGTAGCGATGGCGGTTTCACGGGCCTGAGATGGCGGTGCAATCGACGCCCCAGCGATGAAAGGATTCTCACGCACTCTAAAGGGAAGTGCATACAACGCGCGCTTGTTGGTGGACCACGTCATAGAGGTATGTTGCCGTCTACTTGAGGGTTCAGCACGCGCTATGGGGAGAGGTGTGGCTTGTGGTGGAAATGTTTGAGAGTGGTGACGTGCGTCGAAACGAAGTGGCTCGTGGATTGGTTGATCATGGAAAGGCCTTGAAAGGGAAATCTAGGGTGCGGGACACACCCACGTTCCTACCCTGAGTACCCAGGTCCGATGTTGCCAACTGCCGGTCGTGCCGTGAGTGAAACAAATTGTGTTATATAGTGAACAAATAAAAAATACGTAAATTACATTTATCAGTTTGTATTTTATAATAAATTAATTATTATATTTAAATTTTTATTATCACAATCATTCAATTTTAATTTTTGGCTTTTAATTCTCATAAAATTTGTTAACAAAAAACTAATAAATATATATTAATTAATTTAAAATTTTAATATAATATTAGAAACATATTTAAGAGACAAACACAGACCGTAGCTTGTGTCAGTCTTAGCCCTCCTCCAAATCTACGCTATAAAATTGGCCCATTTGAGGGAAAGTTGAAACAATCTATAAATTTGAGGGTCAACCCTTCTTTATATCTGCAATGCGATTGTATAAAATTTATAATCAAGTGATATTAAAATTTGTATTAATATATGAAATTTGTCAATATGATTTTATTATTAGATTCCAAAAAACGATGATTTTGTAGGTTATGATTCAATGGTAACACCATTTCCCATTGTCCATTGCAACGCCATTTCTCATTATCACTCTTGAATAAATAGATCATAAGTCGTCGTCATTGTTATTGTTAGGAGGTTAAAATTTCTGCATATATTATTATTGATTGAAATAAATACAAATACCCTTATCGGTTGAAAGTAATAATCATTTTTTTCTCTCACATGCCCAAACACATTTTAATCCTTTTAACCATTGTCAATAGCATCGCTTATTCATTGTTAATTTGTATTTTCTTATTTAGATTTATATTTAAATATATTTTCTTAGTATATTCAATTTAAGTTTATATTTATACTACAAAATTCAAAAATAAAGAAGTATTGGAAAGCTTTCCTTTCATGATTGTTAAACTCTCAATTTTACGAATATGATTTTATGATTTTTTGCATTGAAAATCCTTACGATTTTACGATTTTGAAGTTGAATTGCACTCGATTTTACATGTCAAAAATATTTTTACGATTTTACGATTTTAACAATCTTGTTCCCATATATGGTGTCATTGAATCCATATATGGGAAGAGATTTATTTATCAGATAATACTTATTATTATCAAATGTTTTGTGTTACGATCATGTATTAACTTGATAAAGTTGTAAGAGAAAAAAATAAACAACTGATTAAGAAAGAGAAATAAAACAAAAAAAACTGTAAAGAGAGAGAGAGAGTCTCAAGTAAAAAACAAAAGAAAAAATCTCGATGAGTGCTAAGTTTTAAAAAGTTAAGTAGTGATATTGGTTAACTAGTTGAAAATCAAATTATTCAATTAGTTATGCGAATAAAATTCAAATTTATGACTTATAGTATCAAATATATAATTAAGTTACAAATTATTTTTATCATTACATTTAAACTCGTCTTAAATATGGCTTAAGTAATGAACAAAAAACTCAACTTTAATCTCCAACTAAATTTTGGGGTTTTCACAATAATTATTTATCTAAAACTTCAACACATCATTTGAAAAAACATTAACTATTTCGCCATTTACCTTAATCATCAACGGTTCTACTTCTCCACTAGTTTACATTGCCATATTTCGAGAGTGTATAATGGCGTAAGATCAATTTTATATAAGAAATGCCAATTTGTTGTTTTATATATATTATGTTTTCAACTAATTTTTTAGTTCATTTTTAGTGAAATTAATTTATATACTATCATATTTAATTTTGGATAATTTGAAAAGACGTTAAAAGATAAATACTATACTTACAAATTATGTTGCATATAAACGAAAATAGTAAACGGATAAGATACAAAATAGAAATGGATAATAGAGTATTTTTAAAAAAATTAAGAAACAAAAACATGGAAAAATGCTTAAATAAATAAAATATAAGAGTATTTGTAAATATATATTTTAATTAAAAAATAATTATTAAATCAAATAAGAACATAAATTTCATAATTTATTTAAATAAATATAAATTATTTATGTCTCTAATATAGTCACAAAGATAGTAGAGATGGAATTGCTTCAATCCTTAATGCGATTGTGAAACGTAAATGTATTTTTTAATATTATGAAATGACATCGAAATATTTCTAAAATAAAAAAAATAGTTTGAAAATATTTTGTTGGTTGTTTCTTGACGTTTGGAGATAGGAAATGTTTTGGAAACACCGAACAACACAATTTCAATGTTTTCGTGCATCAAAGTCTACAAATAAATTTAACAAATAATTAATTCTCACAAATCAAAGTGACACACATACATTCAACATGATTATACTAAAATTCATAATAATTTTATTTAAAATTAACAATAAATCTACACACTATTACTAATTGAGGGGCAAATAGTAAAAAAAACCCAAACATTTTTGCTAATTTGTAAATTTATCTAAATATTTTAATTTTGAAAATTGTATCTCAATTGGCTTAATTGTGTGAAATTTTATTCAATGCCTGAAATCAATTTGAGAGGTACGAATCATTATTGATGTGATACATCACATATCATAAAAAAATATATAAGTGAGATCTACATATATATGTATGAAAAAAAAAATTATACATGTAAGTCCCACTTATACACGTACATGTGAGTCTCACTCTTATATGTATTTTTTATGACACATGACTTGTCACGTTAACAATGATACACATATTTTAAATTAATTTAAGGTATTCGATAAAATTAAACTCAATTGAGTCAATTAGGATAGAATTGTTAGAATTGAAACGTTTATATAAATTTATAAATTCGTAAAAAAAATTGAGTTTTTTTCATGCTATATGCCCTTAATTTAAGGATCATTTGTCAAGTTTATCATTTAGGTATGATAAAACACTACTTCACATGTTGAAATTGGTAACGAAGGGTAGGTCACATTAGAGCTTTTATGGTGCTTTTGCAAATGGCAACGTTAACGGAAGAAAATAGGGTTAATAGAGAGAGAGAGAGAGCCTCGACGCAAAGCCCAAAGCCTTAAGCCACCCCACCCTCCACAAACGCACAAACTCTTCAGCACCCACACACACAGATTACAAATACGAACTTCGCCTCTCTCCATACACACACACACACACATATATATATATATATATATCAATCTACAATCTCTTTGGGCTTTCGCACGGATAATCTCGCTTCGTCTTCTATTCGGCGCAATCAAAGCGTGTCTGGTCCCGGTGCGTTTCTTCTCTCTACTCTCTCTCTGTATCTGGGTAACTCTCAGTACGCTCGTTGGTTACGAACACTCACGGATTGTGGAACTCTTCCGTTTCTCCCCCGAATTCCCCTATAGACTGGAAACCCTATCGGCGGGAAGAAGGGAATTAGGGTTTGGTTTGTTTTATCGATAATTGGATGTGTTTTCGTGCGTTATGTTGATCCGAGGGTAGTCAATTTGTCCGTTTCGGGAAATTTCGGGGGTGCTCTAGACTGGTCCGGGCTTGTTATCTCGTGGTGCCGATCTTGTTGCGCCGCCTTCGGACGGTTTCCAGTTCTAGGGTTTGGTTTTTCTTCAATTTCCGAAAATGGGCTTGAGTTTTTTGTCTGACGAGGGTGCTGTTTTCTGATTGAAGATTTTGATGGGATGAGGTGTTCTTAGTTTGTGCTATCGCTGAATATGGAAGTCTGTAGAGGTCCTTGTTGACATTGTTGTTGGGAACAGAAAGGCGGTACAAGTTTGTTCGGTGATATTGATTAAGGTCACTTTGATTTACCATACAGTATACAGTGCGCGGAGAGAAGAAAACCCTAGTTAAACAGAACAGGGTAGTTTCGGTTTTTGAATTGCCAATTGGGTTTTAAAGGGCTGTAATCTAACAATTTTCTCGGTAGCCACAATGACTTAATTGTTTCTGGTGACAAGAGAAAAGTCAAATTAGCCAACAGTCAACTGATACAGGGAAGAAATATAAAGGTTTGTGGAGGTACTTGCCTACTTGGTAGTCATTGGGCAGATCTGCTTGAAACACAACTTGGTGCATACTGTTTCCCCCTTCACTTGAATATGTTCGGTGCTAATTATGGAAAGAAGTGAACCTACATTAATACCAGAATGGTTGAAAGGCAGTGCAAGTGTAAGTGGTGGCACTTTGGCCCACCAAATGGCTTCATCTTCATCATACTCAGGTAAGGTTATGTACTAAATTATTGCTGGCTTTATGTTTCAAGCTATCTGTTTTTCTGTACAGGTTTGGATGATTATGTTTTGACTTTTTATTGTATAGATGATCGCCTTGCGTCAAAGCCTTCAAGAAATAAATCATCAGTGATTGTAAATGATCATGATACAGGACGTTCATTTTTCTCCGATCGTGCTACTTCCTCATACTTTCGTCAGGGTTCAAATAGTAATGGTTCTCACCATAGGTCTCATGGCAGTTTTGGTAGAAACAACCGTGGTAGGGAGTGGGACAAGGAAACGTATGACTTCCCTGACAAGGAAAAGTCTGCTGACCGTAGACGCCTTGAGTATTCTGATACTTTAGATAATATTCTACCGAGTAGATTTGAGAAGGATTTAAGACGCACACAATCAATGATTACTGGGAAAAGAAATGATGCATGGCCCAGAAAAACACTGTCGGATGCAAGTGGTGAAGACAATAAAAACAACCCTAACAATAGCAATGGTGTACTTGGTTGGGGCAAACCAGTTAGCAATGTGCGCAAATCTGCATTTGAAAGGGATTTCCCATCTCTGGGGAATGAAGAAAGCCCAACAGCTCCTGAAATAGGAAGAGTCACTTCTCCTGTGTTAACTGCTGCCATTCAGAATCTGCCAACGGGTACTTCGGCTGTGATTGGAGGTGATGGGTGGACATCAGCCCTGGCTGAGGTGCCTGTACTAGTTGGAAGTAATTGCACTGCTGGGACTGTTCAAAAAGCTATTCCTTTTACTGCAGCTTCTTCAGTTTCTAGTGTGATGACTGGACTGAATATGGCTGAAGCTTTGGCCCAGGGCCCTTCTCGTGCTCAACCTCCTATTCCTCAGGTTGATTTAGTGGATATTTTCTTCTGTGGCATATGTTTGAATTTATAGTAGTCCTAATTGTCTTGTTTTTATTTTTGTAGTTATCTGCTGGAAATCAGAGACTAGAAGAATTGGCTATAAAACAATCGAGGCAATTAATTCCTGTGACACCATCTGCGCCTAAAGCATCAGTAATGCTGCCTCCTTTGTTGGTATTTTAATTCCATCAGCTCTTTGGTTGGATAAATTTGTTCCTGGCTTGTGAAATATTGGTTTTCAGAGAGCCATTTCTCACAATGCTAATCAATAATGCACGCAGGATTGTCTCCTAATTCTTCTTGGCTCTCCTAGTGTTTGCTCTTTGATAAGTTTGTGTCTAGATTAGTGATTAACTGCACAAAAAATTCCCATTTTTGAGATCTGAACTTGACTTGCATTCTCATAGAATCATTTAGGCCTATTTCTTAATTAAACTATTTACCTAAGATCTAAATGCTACTAACTACAGGATATAAAATATTTGCATAATTTTTATGAAAAACTTGCTGGGAGACAGCATTTAGGTATGAAATGGGTTATAAGGGCGTTAGAGAAGAGAAGGTCGTGGATAGAAATGATTGCTAAGCTGTAATTCCTGTGACTGACCCCGTGTAGTAGGATAAAGGTTTGATATGGTAGTGTTGTTTTAACAGACTCATTCTAGTTAGAGGATTAATACTATATGACGATGCTTTTGACTTCTTATAATACAAGAGAAGTTTAGGGATTGTTAAAGCTAAGGGGCTATTTGATTTTCTTGCTATTCAAAAATTTCCATTTCTTTTACGTAATTTTGGAAACAGAAAGCAGCCATGATGTTTGATTTTCATTTTCTATTCCAAAGAAGAAAAAAAAGAAAAACAGAGTGGAAATAAATGGAAAAAAGAAGCTAACAAAAGCCCTTTCTGTTTTCTGTCATTTCCATTTCAGCTAACCAAAGAAAAAACCCATTTGTTTTTGTTGTTGTTGTTGTTCTTCTTCTTCTCCTCCTCCTTCCTCGTCCTCCTCTTCGACTATCCCCATTTCAGCCTCACCCTAGGCATTGTTGACCGCCATTGTTCATCTTCTCCATGTCCTCTTCACTCTTCAGCTTTGTTGTCTTCTTTTCTCTGCATGTGCATGTGTCTTCATACACACACGCACACAATGAAATGGGGGTAGTCCAACCCAGATCTGGGTCTCTCTCTCTCTATCTATCTTTATGCACGGTGAAGAATGAATGAAGAAGAAGAGGAAGGGGGACAAGGCATCCACCACAGTTCTGGGGTTGTGAAACCCAGATTGAGAAACTGATTTCTGATTGAAGAAGAGGAAAACCTGATTTCTGATAAAAAAAGAGTGAATAAAGATAGAAGAAGATGATGATGACGATGAAGAGGAAGATGATGCGTTTTCTGATTTTTTTGTTATTTTTCTGGATTTTCAGAACATTATTGTGTTTACTTTTTTAATTGTCTGATTTTGTTGAATTTTGTGGGTCTAACAAAATAAAAATAATTAATTCTATCTTGTTTTTTGAAAAAAAAAAAAACACAAATTAGGAAAATCAAACAGTATAAAAATTTTCTTTCCATTTTTTTGACAACAGCAAAATCAAGCATGTTCAGTTTCCTTTTTTCTAACTCAAATGGAAATTACACAAATGGAATGGAATGAAAAACTAAAAATAAACACACACACAAAAACTCAGAGCACTTTTGAGCAGTCCCCAATGTTTTTTTTTTTAAAGTTTTTGGTTTGATGTCAGAAAATTGATTTAAACTGGGGGAAAAAAATAGCTATTGCAGATGGGGTTTGCATAATCATGACTAAGATGAGTGAACAGAACAGCTATATGTCAATAACTAATTATTTTGTTTATCAATGTGAAGCATTGTACAAAAAGAGCAACAAAAATATAATTTTTTGGGCATGGGATACTTTTACCTGACTGGAGATTTACCTTCTTGCCATCAACCTTTGAGGAGGTGCCTTATAACTAATAGGTATATGTGCCCTCAAAAATGAATAGTATGCAAGAGGTTTCTCATCATGGTGGGTGTTTCTTCTAGTAAATGCTCTCTTTTCACTTTAATTTTTTTTATCGCATATGGTTTTTGACATATCAAATAAATGAAGTTATCAAACAGAGATAAAGAATGGAAGGATGGAGAAGATCCATTGTAAAGAAAACAAGGAAAATTAGTGATATTTGTGCATTTGATTGTTGCTAGAGGTTTTATTATTGTCCTCTTATAATTCTGTTCTAGTTCTTTGCCCTGGAATTGGCTGTCTACTCTTTTTTTTTTTTTCTCTTTCGAATTGTAAATTTGTAATTGCCGATGCTGTATTGAGGTCTGAAGATATCAGCTTCATTTTGCTAATCGATGGATCCATGGGAAATTGTATTAGCTTTCTCTTTTAAAGTCCCACTCGGTATTCTGGTACTCTTCTTTTGTTTTGAGAGAAAAGAGCAATGGAGTCTAATATTTAGCTAACTCCATAGAAAACGTCTGCAGTAGGAGGACATGGGGAGGTTGAAAATGAGATGTTTTGATCTTTAGCCATTAGCTATTTAGTTTCTTGTGTGGAACTGGACATGAAGGCCAACATATTTGATCAATTAAGAGATTGCCATGTTGACTTTATTTATTATGGTGGGCTGGTATCCACACAGGTCTCCTATCAATGCTGTGTTTGCTTTCTTATCAATGGCCATATTTTTCTTTTTCTCTTTTTACCTTACCCAGTTCACCTTAACCGTTCATTGTGCATGATGATGGAATTCGCAAATTTTTATCTCATGTTTGGTTGACTTTGAGACCTAGAATCCTTCTAACCAACCTGCTAGGATGAAGACTTGGTGTGGTGCTGTTTTGTTTGGTTGACTGTGAGCTTATAAAGGTTAGGTGAAGCAGATTCCCCTACTTTTTTATGTAGGAAATGGAGCAATTTATTTTTTCGGCTGGTAACTTTAACAGGAGTCACAGATTTAGAAGACACATACTCGTGTGATAGAGATGGAAACTATGGCCATGAAGATGCTGTGCAAGCAGCTTCTGCATACACTCTGAGTGGGGTCACCTGGCCTGTGCAGCATTTTTGTTATATTTTCTGCCAGGGGAATAAGAAGACCAAATTAACATGGATCAAAATTATAACGAGAAACTCGATAGCATGTGGTCTTACTGTGTAAGAAAAGCACAGTAGCTTTTTCTTAAATAGAGAGATGACCCTCAATAAAATGAATTAATGAGTTGGCCAGTGGCGAATGGTTTGGAATAAGGCTTCACTGTGTTAGGTTGCTCTGCTGTGACTAGCAAGTGATGAATTTGAGTTATGGGAATAGTCTTTTTGCAAAAGATTGGTAGGAACCTCCCCTGAACTTTGCAAAGCAGGGAGTTTTGTGAATGGAAAAGCCCTTTTTAGATGGGCAGTGGAACAAATATAAGTGTTACAAAACAACAACAACAACAATCTCACTATTAAAGTCTTATTTACATGCATGGAATGCAGTATCTTGTTTGTTGAACTTACATTATGTTTTGTCATATTATTATGTTATGGAATACTGATTTAGTTTTTATTTCAGGTTCTCAGTACTTCTGATAAACCTAAACTTAAAATTGGGCAACAACTTCATCAGACTTCATCTTCTCCACTTGCTAACCACTCTCCGCGCGGTGGACTTGTCAAATCAGATATTTCCAGGTCTTCTACTGTGGGAAAGCTTCACGTGCTTAAACCAGCACGAGAAAGGAATGGTGCCTCTCCAACTGCAAAAGATAGCTTGAGTCCTACAAGTGGTAGCAGAGTAGCAAGCAGCCCAGTTGCTTTTGTTCCTTCGGTGGCTGGATCTACTCCCTCTAGGAGTCCAAGCCACAACCCTAATGCTGCCCCTACTGAGCGCAAGACAGGCTTGGTAGTTCTGGAGAAGAGACCCATATCTCAGGGACAAAGCCGGAATGATTTCTTCAACCTCATGAGACAAAAATCTTTGACTAGCCCCTCTTCTGTTGGTCCTGGCCCTGACCCTGGCTCTGCTGCGTCATCATCTCCATTGGACAAGTCCAATCAAACAGAAACTTGTAGTGTTGGTATGTCTCAGGGCGGAGATTCCTCTTTGTTGGAGAGCCCTGTTAGGGTCCAGTCAGCAGAGAAGACAGCAAATGACATTAACAGCAATGGAAATGCCCTTGACAAGGCTGAGGAATCTCTTACCTGCAGGTTTCAGGAAACTCTTAACAGTGGACAGGATCATTCAAGCTCCAATGCCATCCTTTATTCCGAGGAGGAAGAGGCTGCTTTTCTACGTTCACTTGGGTGGGAGGAAAATGCAGGAGAGGATGAAGGTCTTACTGAGGAAGAGATCACTTCTTTCTACAAGGAGGTAGATGAGTTGTTCGTGTTTTTCAGCTACCATCTAATTAAATTAGTGATGTTTGAGATTTGGTCATACTGTTCCAAGATGATTCTGTTTTTGACTATTTTGTAACTTTTGTTTCAAGTGCTCGTCAAGTTCTCAACTTTTGAAGTTGTAGATGTCACAATCTTTTTGTTTCCTTGTGCAGTATAGCAAATTGAAGCCATCGTCGAGAATTGTGCAAGGAATAGAGCCAAGGTTTTTGGTGCCTCTGAATCTACGCTCGGGGATTGTTGGTGCTGTTGCTTCATCCGGATCAAGCCCTTCTGACTCGAAGTTTGAATCATAAGTTACCAAAAAATCCCACTGGCTTGATAAGTCCTCAAGTTGATGATAGAGAGAGTTTTGTTTCTTCTTTCCCGATATATATCCTGTTTTTTTGTTTTTGGTTTCGTCAATTGAGATCGAGCTGGAAACCCGAGCGAGCCAGTGGACACTAAAAGAAGAGAAGAAGGGTGGGGAATGCTTTCTCCTGGCGCTCTTTGATTTAATAAGTTACAGATGGTCCCATCCCCCCGGAGAAGTGTTAGTCTCTCTAAATTTTGAGGTTTGAGGTCTGATAGTGGAGAAAACAAATAGGGTTTATTCTGGTCTTTTAGCTGTTGAGGGAAATTGCATTGCCTAGTATGGAAAGTCTTGGTGCTTGTCAGTTTTGGGATTTTAGAGAGGGCCAGGAATCAAAATGCTGACAGTTATGTGGTTATTTCCAGAGAAAGAAAATTAGAAATTTTATATTCTCATACTTTCTCTTTGCCCCTGCTTTATGTTTGCTCAAGCTTTCTGTGCTTCTGTTGATCAATGCTGCAGTAGTTTTACACCCCCGCACAGGCATGCATTAGTTCTATCATTTCTACCTCTTTCTTACTCTCTGGCCATGGGATTATGTTGATCAACTTGCTGCATTAGGGGAAATTCTATGCTGTCTTGTGGGGTATTGATACCCGAAGGTGTTTTAATGCAGCAAGAAGGGTGTATTTATAAGACGAAGAGTTTTCATATAATGCACGTTTTTTGTTGTATATTGTATCTTCATTGAGTTTAGATATCGATGTTTCTAGGTACCATATAATTTTCCTCTTCTTTGTCCTCCATGGGGGGGTCACTGAAATTCAGAAAATGCATTGGTTGTGGCCGGCATCTCATGCTTCAGAGAGAGCTAAGCTCCCATTAATGAGTTCACCAGGGAAGGGAGAGAACATTTTAAGAGATAAAGGGCAGGGTGTAGTGATACATATTTTGTAAATTTAGGGAAGATAAGTGTAATTAATCATTATTCTAACAATAAAATGTATAATTAATTATTAAGTAAATAAATTCTCTGTGTTTTGTATCAAATTGGCTATACCATACCCTCTATTTAGTCTGAATGTTATTAATTTTCAATGTCAAAGTGATAATATATGTCAATGATACTAGTAACAGTTTAAGTTGTAATGTAAGGTTGCCAATGGATATTCTAATTAGGGTGAACAATATTTTAATTAAATTAAAATAATTGAACAAAATTGGCTAAAATTATCGATTTAGTTTAGTTCAAATTGCAGGTCAGTTTTCAGATTTGATAATTTCGGTTATTTCAGTTTTGTCCAATTTCTGTATTAAAAAAATTAAAATAATCAAACCGGTCAAAATGTTAAAAATGGTGTCATTTTTTCACTTTGTTATTTTAGTTTTTTGATTTTTCGGTTTGTTTAGTTTGAGAATTTATTCGGCTAGTTTGGTTCGATTCTTGACACAAGTTCAATCTATTTAATTTGAGTAATTATGTCAGATTGATAACTGAATCAATTGAATGCTCATCCCTAATTCTAATATTTTTTATTCACTTTATAAATTAAATATTTGTTTTAAGAATCAATACGCGGCACAATGAACCTATTGCTTGAGATATGATTAACTATAATTAGTGTATTATATCATATCAATCACCCAATAAGTTACCAATTTTGTTTAAGTTCTCATGCAAAAACTTACTTATCATGATCATTAATTATCTCATTAAATTTTTTCTAAACTCACATTCTATCTCAAAAGCAGAGAAAATCATAGAAATGAAACCCAGAGATTAATACTCAATTCGTAAAAGTTCGAACTCACCCAATCAAACAAGATGCATATATCTTTTTGGGGATCTAACTAGTAAGCCAGGCAATAAGCTACCAAAGTGGCAAAAGTCCTTGCAATTATACTAACAATAGTTCACCATTTATGAGCGATCAAATTTATGGATTGCTCACCATTTCATCGCTACAATCAGACAAAATGAGACCTAATCAAACTCATAAGACTACTACATGGACCATATTTTAATGGTACAAGACCTTTTTCCAAACATCATGCGATTCAATCTATCTGCTTTAAATCATAAAAGAACATATATAATTAGAACATAGAATGAATCAGCACTAGTCTTTTCTTTTTTTTTTTTTGGTTTAAACCTTCTACTTTATTGTTGTTTGTTACATGTGTCATTGAGTGGAGTTTAGGGAATTTGAAAATAAGGACAATAAATGTCTTTCTATTAAAAGGAATATTGACGTTTACAGGCATTACTAGGAATAAGAATAATGAATGACTCCAGATTCTAACCTAGCTATTTATAAAATATTAAAATGAAAACAAAAAACTTAGAAAAAAATATGGCAAAAAGGAACGGGCTCTGAGCCTATTAGTATTATTTAATAAGGCATGGAATCTAAGGCGTTTAGTAACAATTTAACTTGGACCAAGCTTTATATATATAAAAAAAAGATCAGAATCATTTTATATTGACAACTCTTTATAAGATAGAACTCTTAACGATATAAGAAATAATAATATTTCGTATCCAATTCAATATATTTGCCATGTGAGATGGAAAAGCATCATAAAGTGACCAAACTAAGACGATTAATCTAATAACTATACAAGTTAAGTAAAATATTTTTTACAAAAATTTACACAGAAACATATAACTTACGTTAAAACTAAATGAATATCTTTTTAATAAATTGATGTTAAAAAATTATTAACACATTAAATTTGGTAATCAATGAGTGTAAATGTCTAAAATATAAGAGGTGTAAAATTAATTTATGAAAATGTTATTCAAATATTAATATTTAATGTGATACTTTTATATTAATATAAAAATATTACAATATATGTCATTCTTCAACGTTGAAGGGGCATTATGGATTTACTTAAAAAAGGAAGTCCTTACAAATAAATAAAGAACGGCGAAGCGAGAGGTTTTTGGTTCGCGTAGCCTCGAACTCTAGCGGTTACTTCCTGTCACAGAGAGCAAACTAGGGTTGTTCAAGCAGTCGCAGAGAGAGAGAGAGAGAGAGAGGTATGGGTAGCGCGGTGGAGAAGACGGAGGAAGAGCTCCGCAAAGAGCTCGAAGAACTCTACCGCCAACAGCGCGAGGTCCTCTCTCTCTCTCTCTCTCTCTCTATCTATCTGTGTTAGGGTAGATATGTTTATGTAATTCGTTATGGAAATGTATATCTGTTTCATTTCCCTGGTGTAGATTACAGAGCGGCTTCGCGATCCAAGGGGTCTCCGCCGCGGAGGGTTATCGGGACCCGCTGGTCCTCGGAATTTCGCTGCCAATGGCGGCCGCCAACGTGGATTTGTCAGACCGGTAAATTACCCCCGTTTCTTTACTTATGCGCGTGTCTGTGTATGTTTATGTGGATGTTTTGATCTAGGGATTAATGGGTTTCTCAATTTCTGGGTTATGGTTGGTTGATTACAACTATGCAGGCTGAAGGGACTGATTCTGAGGACCAGCCTCCGCCGAAAAGGCGTCTCTCTTCGGCTATAGTCAAGACGGTAAGCAAAATCTCTTTACACTGTATTTGTAAGTATCCTAATAGGGAACAAGGTCTGGGAAATTATGGCAGAATGAACTTAAGGGACTGACTCATAATTAAGTTGTTTTTGCTTGGGTTGCGAATGAGCGGAAAATATTTGTCTTACTCCCAACAAAAAGGGAAAAAGAAGTCATCTGTTAACTTGATTCTCCATAAATTATGAATATATGGTAGCTGGGTTATGTGTTTGCTTTTCTCTGGCTTGGGCATTCGTTTTCGAACATGCTATTGGTTTTCTGCTTTTAATTTGTTTAATTAATTGCTTGTTGCCTTTTTTTGTTATTGTGAGAAAAGGCTGAGGATGGAGAGATTTCCGAGGATGGTAACGAGGATGCAAAGAATGGAAAAGAGAAGGATATAGCAGTGGACGGCAGTAGTAACAGGCTCACAGAAATTCAGAACGAGAGAAAGCCATTCAATAATTGGTCAAGGAGGGATGGCAATCATAGGCCATCTAAGTTGGTAAAAAATTTAGAAATATCACCTTTCTTGTTGTCTTGTCGTTGATGATTGGTATTTGTGTAATGTAGAGGTGTTTTTTTTTTTTTGTAAGTTACATTGTTACTTTGGTTTTTGTGTAATTAGGACTATGAGGTGCCCCCAACTGAGCATGTGCCGCGCATGTTGCCAAAAAATGAGGACCCAAGACTGGTTAACAGGAATAGAAGAATGCTTGGACAGCTTTTGGGGACTTTGGAGGTGCTCTTGAAATCTCTTCTTTTTAGTTGCGTCATGAAGATTGGAACTTGCTGCTCTATATTTATTTGTACTTTATGCTGTGTTATCACTTTATGAGTTGGTACTAATTTTGACCATTCCATTTCTGTTGAAGAGAACACTGCAATATAACCTTTTAAAATATGCATATCGCTTGGAACTGTGGTTTCTCTTATATTTGATCATGGTATCACCTTGGTGCTAAGGTTTTTGCAGGATATAGGAAGGCTCGTCTTATAGGGATGCAAATTATGTCAAATTCCATATTTCTGTTAATATAGAATAAGTGAGGGTTAAAACTCAAAAATAAGCATTTAAGTCCTTCAAAACTAGGAGCACATGTTCTTTTTAGATTTTTTAGGTTTTTTATTTTGAACTTACAATGTACATCTCTTGACCCTTTGTTTGGATGGAGGATATGTATGAGAGGGGATGTAATGGTAAGGAAGGGGGACTCTCTTTCCCTTCGTTTGGAAGAGACATTCGTAATGGGTGCCGGTGGAAGGGGGAAGGGAGGGTACATGATCTGATGCCTTCCCATTCCATGCCCCTATTTTTCTTGCACCCCAATTTGGGGTGTTCAGAGGGTGAAGGAAACATATTAATAAATATTTTTATTGTTTTTACTATTTTAACCTTATTATTGAGCTTTTTTATAATATCATCCACAATCTTAAAAAAATATTGTTCATAATCTTAAAAAAATGTATAATTACTTTTTTAAAATAATTTAATGTGTTATATTTGTGTAAATACTCAAAATAATATGTATATTTGTGTATAACACAATCCAAAAATTATACCAAATTTAGATTGTTCCAATCAAATGCAAAAGGAACAAACATATATTGTACTCTGTAATTTATTTTGAATGTGAAGTATAATTGTTGCTTTATTTTATTACTTTACCATTTTGGCTTAGCCTATTCTCTATTTAAACAAAGTGAATTACGCTCTTTTACCTTTCTCTCTTTCCTAGCAAGGGGAGAGTAAGAACTTTTTTTATTAGTTAGCTTTTCATTCTGTTCCATCATATACCATTTTGTCTGCTACCTCACTTCTCTTCCAATCAAAGCCTAGTGCCGACACACACTTGGATGAGAACAACCTTTTTGTTGCTTCCCTTGCCTTTTTATTCCATTCCATTACATTTTGTCCCCTACTCCATGCCTCTGTCAATCAAAGCTTCACGTTGACACACACTTGGATACATGCCTTATTCAACATGTAAGCTCCTTTCAAGTATTTTATTGTTTTTTTACAGGGGATTTTCTTCATGGTGGTGTCTTGGATATAGTTGCATATAAAATAATACTAATAAATACATAAAGATAAAAAACATTGGGAGTAAAAGTGAATAGTATGAACTTGAACATGCCAATGGCCCCCAATTTTGGCATGTCTCTGGCTTTAGTTTGAGCCTTGGAATGGTTGGCACCCGTTTCTACATTGATCTTTACCCTTTGTGGTTACAATAGGATTGGGATGTCATGTATGGCCCCTTTGCTTTTCATACTAATGCTTCCAATTGTGACGATTCCAGATGTTTTTTCTTTGCACTTCTGTGATTCAGCATTTAATTTAACTAATAAAAAATTTAAGATGTATCTTTGAAATTTGTGAGTATGAGTTGTATTTCCTTTTCCCCCCCCTCTTGAGCCCACAAAGCTGTAGGATAAGCATGGTCTTATGATTACTTGGTAAATAATGAACATTCATTAATCGGAATACCTTGATTAGGACACATAATATAGAAACAGTGGAAGAAAGTTGAATGTGCCGGCCGTAAGGGAGTGTGGAAGGAAAGGGTTGCGTTTATTTTCTTTTCAGCAATTGCTTTGTGAAAGAATCAGCCACTAGCTTGGAAGGAAATGGTTTACCAGTTGAATAATGTGAGTTGTCAACAGTCCTTTAATCTCCTTCTCATGCTTAGCCAATTGCAACAACCTACAAAGCATTTAGATTTTTAAATTTGAATCTCCAATTTGTACACAGTATATTTCTGTCCACTCTATAAGGTGGAATGGGCTTTTTTTCTGTTAAGATGATCTTTGGCATTTAATCTATGGATTAAAAAATTGGACTGCAGCAACATACAACATACACATGGTATATTTAGCTGGACTTGCTTTGTATCTATCATAAACTTCTGGAAAATGCATTACTCTGATGAAGTTTCATTATTTTTTATTTTTTGCTCCTATTTGTTGCTAAATTTTTCCCTTCCACCAAGAAATTCATTGTTTTCTGTTAGTTTGTCTACATGCCCAATTCTATTGTTGTCTTCTTTTTTGTTCTAGTATTTTTTTCCTTTTTTGTTTTACCTTTTTCATTGTGTAAACCTTTTGCAGAAATTCAGAAAAGAAGACATGAAACTCTCGGGGACAGAGGCATACATGAGGAGGTCTAATTCTTTACAAATAGTGAGTACTTTAGAGTTGCTATGTTTAAACTCCATTAAATTTTATCAACTTCTCCTAACAAAATTGGAGCATTCTAAATTCCTTAACAAATATAATGGCTGGTTTCGATCAGGAACTGGCTGTTAAGATGATAGGTCATTGTACTGAAAAATATTGTATCCAATTTTTATCTGGAGGTAGTTAATTCTGTAATGGGTCATTGAATTTATAAAATCAAGAACTTGGAATCTCAACTGCCATTGGAATTTTTATCTATCAGTTTGCCAGAATTGCCATATTTGTGGGTATAATATTTGCCTTCAGATGAGAAACTAATCCAATCATGCAATACTGTAAGCTGAGTTCTTATCATCCTTCCATTCATTTTGAGTGATTCATTTAAAGTGGGAGTGTTATAAAAATGTATTCTAGGATTGTCTGCCAAAAAAATACTATTTCCTTATCTATACTTTTACTGGCCATGTCTGGTAACCTGTCCAATGCATCTTTTGACTTCTGAATACCTCATATGAAGATTGTGTTCACCATTATGGGTTTTTTATCAGAACACTTTAGGATCAACATTAGGACCCATGCATATTAGGTGTAGATGTTCGAGCAATATTTTCCTCCTTGTATGCCCGCTGCTATGATGTAAACTAGATGTCATAAGAACGGTTTTGAATGTTTTGTGTACTTTCCTCCCCTTCATCAATTAGGAGATATAGATGAGGAAAAGGGGGAGAAGAAATTCAAAAGAAATGGGCTTCTCACATATCCTTCTAAAACTCTAATGCGATTAACTATCATGTGAAACTGCAGCCTCCTGTTTTGGTAACTAGTTAAAATCCTTGGGTCAATCACAAACTCCAACCTAAAACCAACACATAACACATGCATGGTCAAGAACAATTCAATTTGTTCACAACTTCATTCATGATTGGAATTGGCTAGTCTAGGGTTAAGGAATACCTTTTTCTTTTGATAGGCAAGTAAATTTCATGAAGGTTTTTGATATATTATGTTCTTATTTCATAATTTTTCTTGTAATGCTTTTTTTCTATTTTTGAAAATTTATACAAGTTCAGACCCTAACCTGCCCAATCAAACATAATTGTCTTACATGGGGCTGAGTAATGGTATAAAGGTAAGTGGCTTGAGGGGTTCAACTCCTTACTGGTTTGGAAGGCTATCACAATGGGTTTTCTTATTTGGTTTTAGTTATAGTTGATAGAAACCTGTCTTACGTGTGAGGTTGACATTGCCTCCCTTGTATGCAAGGAGAAACAGATATACAAGGAGAAAGAAGAAAAGAGATGGATGGAGAGTGTGCATTTGTTTGCGAGAGAGGACTGCTGAGTGCAAGAAAATTTTATCTTCCAAAAATTTCAGATTTATCTTTTGTTGTTTCCCTTCATAATGATATATATGGATTTCACATCAACTAGGCTGCACGTTTTGTGTTAGACTGCTGTTTTCAGAAGATAAGAGTGCATTTAGCTTGTTTGATGCATCTAGAGTTGCTTTTAGACGTGTCTTTGGTTTTTTGGCATGTTTGATGTCTTTATCTTGTCAGCTCTTTTCATGCATTTGCTACTTGTATCAAAAGAATGGTATATTTATGTGCATTAATTCTTCTAATCTGTATCTAGGCTGAGCAAAGGGCTCGAGAAGAAAGTGAGAGGCTGAGGCAACAGGAGCGTGAACAAATTGCAGAGAAAAGGAGAAGGGATTTGGTTTGTATATTGTTATTTATACTGTGCATCTCTATTCTGAAGTTCAGGATGAGTTTTTCTCTGTGAAGAACTTTGCTGATTTCTCTTATTCAATCTATTGATATCACTGCTTGTTTTTAATACCAGACTCTTAGGGCTCGTGTTGCCGCAAAGGCAGAGGAAAAGAGATTGGAGTTGCTGTTCCTTCGGTGGAGTGGGCACCAAAGAAAACTTGGCAACTTTTTAAGGTCCAAAACTTTTCAATATGATTGTATGCCATGTTTAGTTGTTTCCTCACTATGTCTGAAATGGTGAATTATGGTAGTCGAGCTTTATTTTTCTTATCATCTTACCGAGTTCTTTGCGCCACAGGTTATCTCTAATTTTGGTCCCGCGTATCCATATTCACAATTTTATTGAGACAAAGATAAGTTTCTTTTTCATGTGCATAGAGTTGAGGCAGATGGATGACTGGAAGTTTCCTGCTCTGCAGGACTGTAGGTTGGCCTATGTGGCATTTCGTATGTTCATGATTCACCTTTTCATTTTTTTGTGGGCTTGTTTTTTGCAGGACTAAGGCAGAGCCTCCTATATACTACTCATTTGCCAAGCCAATGGATGAGGATGTGGCATTGGCTGAGCAGCGGAAGGAACAGGTGAATTTCTATCCTCGTTAATACAGTTTGGCTTCATGAAAACACTGAAAACTAAAGCGTTAGTTTTGAGTTATTGGTACAGTAGTATTTTATTTGCCTTTCCTTCCCCAAATAAGTGGAACCAACGGAAGGTTGGATTAGGACTAGCCATCCTCTGGGAGGATTCAAATATACATTCTACTTTGCTCTGCTCACTTTTTCTAAGCGGATATTTGATGTGATGATGCACATTGTTTTTGTGGAAGAAAGGTATTAAACTACAGAAGCTGATAGGCGGAGGAACTGATTGGTGACAAACTGGGAAAGTTGACATGTAACCTAATTATTAGAAGTTCCTAATTGCGTAAACATTCATGATGCTGATCTGGTGGCAGGCATTTCAAGCGTGGAAAGCTGCAAGGAGAGAGGAATTATCTCAGTATGAGAAGCAAATTGGGGAGCAGTATCTTGCCAATGTTGAAAAGGATCTGGAGAGGTGGCAAAATGCAAGAAAGGCTAGGAAACCGAACAATGATATGTTGAACTTACAGGAGACAATGGACAAAGAACTGGAGACCCACAGGCTTGAGCATGGCCCCAAGACAAGAAAGATACCCGGTGGAAGCAACAATGAAGATGAGGAAGATGTTGAAGATATAAACGCTGGGGAGGATGATATGATGGATGATGTGCTGGATGTTGATGAGAACAGGAGGGTAGATGAAACCATAAAGGCTGAAGCAGGTAATGGTAGCCCAGTTGATAATACAGATCAGTAGCTCATGCAGCATTCTGTTCTTCCTTTTGGTCTTGCTATTCCATATAGGTCTGGTTTGCACGTTGTCATTTTGTTTATTAGTATAGGATGCTATAGGTCATGTCTTTGAAGTTTGGATTTCATTTCTCCTTCACTTTTGCTATGTTTGCTCATCTTTTTATTTGGTGACGAGGGACTATAAATTAGTACTTGGTTTTGTGCGATAATTATCTCATTCAGTTTGATATAATGATTACCATTCTCTCGTCCTAAAATCAGTTTTAAGGGTTGTCCTGGGGATAGGAGTTAATAGTTGCCTTGGGACACTAGGGTTCAGGCCTTCCCATGGGTGAGCTTACATACAGATTTTTATAAGTTTACTTCACATGGGTTTATACGGTCCGCATCCAAGAGATAATATGCATTTGTATATTACCCATTTGAAAGATAATAACTGTGTTATTTATTACTAAAATAAATTGGAGTATGCATTGGGATGACAATTCATACTTAGTGATTGGGTGCTTCTACCTGCCAAATTTGTTGCATGAGTTCTTCTACGAGACTCGATAGGTTGACAGACATGCTTATAGAATAAGGGCTAAAATATTAAAATATCTTTATCCATATTGCATTGAAAAAAGTACAATGCAATATGGGTGAGAGCATTTTAATCTTTTAGTCCTCATTCTGTAAGAATTTTCCTTTCTCGCATTGAATTTTTTGTGTTCACTGTATGATTGTTTTGTGGTTTCTGTGTATGTAATAATGTATGAGTTTGTTTGGCTCACATTTTAAGAGTAATAACTCTGAATTAGTCTTAAGTAGCATTGTGGGACAGTGATTGGGAACTCGGTGGGTTTTTTAAACTCAGGGTATGTGTCAATGTTTCATTAACGTCTCTTTGGTTTATTAAATATTAATTGTTAATATTAATAATTGAAAGTTAAAAATTAATTATTAAATGTTAAAATTTATGAAATTTTTGATGAGCTTGAGAACCTATTGAGTTACTTAAAATTTTGTTCATAATTAGAGGTTTTTTTTCTTGTTTTTTTCTTTTTATGGGTACTGAAAGTTGGGACTTTCTGCTATTGGGTTCTAGGCTCCATAGGTACTGTCATATAATTTTAAATTAATTTATTATTATGCATATATAATAGTTCTTTTATTAAATCATATTTCTCACTTTGCATTATAAGGCATAGAGGGAGGGGCAACATCAACTGTAAGCCTCGGTTTAAATTCATTAAATTAGTTTTTATGGGTTGTATCTAAGTGACAACTTAATGCTATATATTAAATTGTCAAATATTTGACACTTAGAAGAGTCACACTTTAGTCGCATTGGGTGCATATATACACATTGATTTGGGTAGTTTGTTAAAATGAGTAAAATAAAATTTTATTAAGATAATATTGAAATATTTTTTTGAATTAAGATATGGAATGAGTTAAATAAGATTGAAAAGTATTTTAAAATTTTTATTATATTGTTTGTTAAATTATTTGAAATATATTGAAGGTAAAAGTTTTGTGAGATGAAGGGTTCGTAAGTTATTTTTTTTATTTATAAAATTTAAGATAAATTTATTTTTCTTTCTTCTCGATAAATTTATCTGTAAAATTTTAGATAAAAAATTACTTGATTTTATTTTAATGAATTGTTAGATAAATTTAACAAATATAATAAAAAATATTTTTATTTAAAATATTTTTTATTATCTCATGTTTTTTAACTTATATTTTATTTAACAAATATTAAGTTGTAAGAGTCAAAGATTTAAGACCCCATTGGTAGAGATAATTTAGTTGAAGTAAGTATTGCACCATTTTTTGGAATAATCGTCCTTATACGGTATTTCATTGCTCATATATTTAATTTTGATAGAGAAAATAAATTATAGAGGAAGATTTTACTTCATTTCGTAAAGTAAAGAGTCCAAATTTACTAATATAAATCTTAATACTGTTGTAGATGTGAAGTAGCACCATGATGATGGTGACTTTAGTCTCATTAACTGTTTATTTAATGGTAGCGTCATGTGTAAGTGTAATTCATTTGCATTTGCAAGTAACACAGACAGACATTTATTTATTTTTATTTAAATTCAATTCTATAAAAGAGGGCCAGAAAGTCAACAGACAAGTCCACACATACACAGAGGGCTTGTCTTCTTGAAACAATCCTATACCATCATTATCATCATCATTGATGCCAATGCCAATGCCCCCCATTTACCTCCCACTTTCTCACACCCAAATGCCCCCAACACCACACTCCCAACCAAACAACTCTCTCCCTCTCTCTCTCTCTCTCTCTCTCTCTGAGAGGAAGAAGCAGGAAAACGTTTGTTAGTCCCAGAGAGCGCACGATCGCAATACAATGAGCCACCGGTCTACCCCGAACGGTGAGCGCACATCACACCCGGAGCCTGGAAATCGCAGCACCCACCACCACCACTACTACCCGCCGCCGCGGCGGTCCTCTTCTTCGTCGGCATCCTTCCGAGGCTGCTGCTGCTGCCTTCTCCTCTTCCTCTCCTTCCTCACGCTCCTCATCCTCGCCGTCGTCCTCGTCGTGGTCCTCGCCCTCAAGCCCAAGAAGCCCCAATTCGACCTCCAACAGGTCGCCGTCCAGTACGTCGGCATCACGCCCGGCAGCGCCTCCTCCGCCACGCCGACCTCCGCCTCCGTCTCGCTCAGCATCCGGATGCAGTTCAGGGCGGTGAACGACAACAAGGTGGGGATCAAGTACGGCGAGTCGAGCTTCACGGTGATGTACAGGGGCGTGCCGCTGGGGAGAGGCACGGTGGGGGGGTTCTACCAGCCGGCACACAGCGTGAAGCAGGTCGAGACCACGGTGGTTGTCGACCGGGTCAACCTCTTGCAGGCCGACGCCGCCGATCTGCTCAAGGACGCCTCGCTCAACGACCGGGTTGCTCTCCGGGTTCTCGGTGATGTTGGGGCTAAGATCCGGATCCTTGGCTTAACGTCACCTGGCGTGCACGTTAGTACATATCTTCCCATTGTATTATATATTATAATTGAAAATGTACGTAATTATGGGGTAGCGGTGGTGGAGGCTCTCTCGACGGCGGGCCGGGCCGCCGCCGCCTGCTTAAAAGAACCCAAAGCTAACCACAAAGCTTCGTTATCTTCTTGTATTCCTCGGCGTGTTGCTAACTTGAGCGTCACGCCCTGCTAGGTGCTAATGTGCGCCTTATGCACGTTGTCCCTCCCTCTCCCTTCATCGCGCAAAAGCTTGTCCTAAAGCCTGCTTTTACGAAGCAATTATTCCATCGGCCTGCGTGTCTACCTGCCTTTCCTGAAAATGACATTTAAATAATCCAAAATGCTAATATAAAATCTATAATAATTCTATTTAAAATTAACAACAAATAAAATTACTATCAATTATTGTTAATCTTGAGTCGAATCCTTATAAATTTTATCAGTTTGTAAGAATTGTTTGTCAAATTTATTCAGCTTGTACCCTTTTCAATTTAGATAATTAAGTTTGACACTCTTGAGATGCTTTCTCTTGCGAGGCCTATGCTGTTCGATTTTATAATTTTTAATAGATAAAGTAAATTTGAGTCCGACCCCAATAACTGCATAACGAGTGAATTCGAATCTAAAAACTCAAAATTGGGGAACCCCATGGGACATTAAGTTTGACACTCTGGTTGACACTTTATATTGATGTTTTGTAGATTTGTATTGACATTCTATATGACATAATATAAAACATCAATGCGAAATATCATTACAAATGTCGAAGCAAAATCATTCTAGAAACCGTTGGACTCTGGAGTAAGATATTTTGGGTGTTATAAAAAAGCAAGTAGCTAGGTCATGTATCACGTTATGGTAGATGAGATGAGACACGTGATATATTATAATAAAAACAAATCACATGATGATTTGCAAAAAAAAAAAAAAAAAAAAGGTATTGAGGGTGAATTTATAAACAAGTGTGGGGTCCTGCTCATTAGCAATGCTGATATTGATTTAAGAGTTCTGATCTGTTACTCGTGTTGACTTTGTCCAACACGACATATGTGGGCTAACAGGGGAGAGGGGTGGAGCTCACATCCACCTTCTCATATTTATCCGTATCGAGCAACATAATATTTTTTTTAATTTAGGAAGTAGTGTCGTGTTATACTTGTGAATTGTTGTACCTTATTCTCCAAGAGAGAGTGCACCCTCCTGCGAGAAAAAGTTCTCCCGAATAACCATTCTTCTTCACAATATGAGACTTTGCATTGTACAAACCCAGTCGAGTCGTTCTCCCAGAGAACAATACAACATGAATATTAAAAGAAAGTATCAAGTTTTGGTTAGTGAATAGATAGATTGTGAGGTCTTAAAGTTTAAGTTAAATTGAAGATGTGTGTTTCTGTGTGCAGGTATCAGTGGACTGTGCAATAGTGATCAGTCCAAAGAAGCAGGCCCTCACCTACAAGCAGTGTGGATTTGATGGCCTCAGTGTCTGATTATATATATATATATAACTCTTTTAATTAGCCATTTTCTCACCTTCATGGCCTCTTCTCTTCCCTTGCAACCCATATATATATATATATATATGGAAAATGATTCTTGGTCCGACTTAGACTAGAAAATTTGGGCGGAACAAATATAAATTTCTCATCCGGCTCATGTTTTATCACGATTCATTCGAACTTAAAATCACGATTTAGAATTTAAGATTTAGGGTTTAAGAATTGAATCGAGATGGTGCTATATAAACAATACTCTCCCTTTCTTCCATGTGCAAAAGGAGAAGAAGAGAACAAAGAGGGGTCACATGGGATGATGGGGCAACAGTTAATACCCACCCCATATATATATATATATATACAAACAGAAAGAACCAATTGAAGCAAAAGCATCAAAGGAGCTCAAGCTTCTGCTGTTTCTTCAAGCTGATGGGATGAGGTGAGAGATTTTCTAATTAGGGAATTTACTTGTTGTCTTTGCCTATCTCTTCCTCAATTGGTTGACATTTTTGAGGGCTAAGAGCCCTTAGTTTTCCATCCTGTAAGTAAAGCTTTGGACTCACTTTGCCAACCACTTTGGAAATTGATTGATTGTTCTTCAAATTTTGGACAACTTTGTTAGAATTTTGTTAGATCGGTTAAGTTAACTTAAAGTAATCCGATCAGGTTTTTGGGCTTGGCATTTATATATATATATATGATATGAAATGATGTAGAAAGGGAACATATCCATCTAACAACAATATAGGAAAGCTGTGTTTGTTTGCTGAAAAGCATTTTTCCAAAAAGTATTTTATGGGTTTTCTTATGTTTGGCATAAGGAAAATATTAAAGTAAAAAAAAAAAAAAATCACTTTTCTATCAATCGAAAATAATTTTCTAAAGCCATAACAAAAATCGAGATGTTACTTCTTGAGTTAAATTTAAAATTTTATTTTTCAAAGTTATAGAATTAAGCGACGATTCAAATGTTGAAACGTCTACTCCACTTCTATCAAGTTCCTCTTGCAGTGCCATCATCATTCATTCACTCCTCTTGCTTTATTGTTGTTTGTCGACTCCTTTTATGTCTCTATTTGTCAAGCTCTACCTACATTATCGTTTCTTTTCTCCACTTAAAATAATTAAAATTAGTAAGTTTTACATTTTTTTTTTTATTTTAGAATTTTCTTTTTCATCGTAAAATTTTTTTATCTCTCATTTTCCTTTTTTTTTTCTATATTTGTGGTGCTAATTTTTTCATCCTATAAATAATTTTTACAATAGAGAAAACTTAAGAATTAAATTTAATTATTTATTATAATGTTGTACATTAATATTATTTTGTTATAAAAATTCAATTTTTAATTTCTAATATTTCATTTTAAATAAAATAACCAAAATTTAATTTTTCATTCAAATCATTAGTACTATTAAAAATTAAAATTCTGAATGATGGCCCACTATAAAGGGGCAAATGAGACGATACATAAGTTTCGTTTGACAATGCAGTTTGATCAAGTTATTTATATAGCTTATAAGTTACTAAACTTATTTTGTTATATATTTGGATAGTTTAAGAAACTTAAAAATTAAATAACTTAAAAGTTCTTATACTAGTTTTTTTAAAAAAACTATCAAGCTTCAACTTTTTTAAAACGCTACCTTAGCTTATTTGAGTTAATTGAGTAAATGACGATTTTATCCTCATAACTTCAAGTTATCTCTAACCATATTCCATTTTTATTCCTCGCATCAACTCATTTTTTATTGTCAAACCCATCTAGCAGTCGTTGTCCTAACATGTCATTGTTGAAGTTCGCTTCTCGTTGTCATCCCAACCTTAGTCGTTCGCATCTCGCCATTACCACCGCCCTAACCCCTCACCGTTGCCATCACCCTAGTCTCTCACCGTCGCCTTAGTGACCATCGCCATCACTATCGTCTCAATTTCTATAATTTATATATATATTGTGTATATATATTAATCTGTAATATATTTGAAGAAATAAAATAAAAGATGTATATATATTATATTAATATATATTTTTAATAATTATGAATAATTTATTAATATTTAATAATAAAATTTTATATGATTTAACAATCAATATATCTATTTTTATTTTTTTTATCAAATTCTAATAACTTATCAATTATTTCAAACTAAACATATAATTATTAACTGATAACTTAAAAATACATTTATTAAAACAAGTTATTACCTTAAACACTACATAATTTAAAAGTTTTATCACTTAAAAACTAAACAACTTAAAGCCTGCAAATCAAAACGTATAGCCAAACTAGCCCATAGTAAAAGGTACAGTTCAGCCAAAACCATACATATAAAGGGCGAAACGAAACGGGCGATCTCCCAAGGCTTGAAACCCTGCCTTCTTCCCGCCCCCACTACTCTCGCTCTCGCTCTCTTCAGGCACCAATGGCGGTGGACAAGAGTAAGCTGGAAGAAGAAGCCAGTATTCTTCGCTTCTACAAGATTGTTCTCAGTTGGGATTACCTTCGCCTTCTCAAACAATCCGATGTAACTACTCAATTACCCTTCTCTCTCTCTCTCTCTCTGTTTTGGCCCCCTTTTTTTCGTTTCTGTAGTTAAGTGCTCTTATTCACGCGATTACTCGAGGATTGATCGGTTGATTTCTGGATTTTCACTCCGAATCAGAAGAACAAAAGTCGGAGAAACGATTCGGGGCTGAGTGAAGTGAAGGATACGTACAAGGACGTGGATGACTACCTTGCGACGTTTGAGCCCCTTCTGTTTGAAGAAGTTAAAGCTCAGATCATCCAAGGCAAAGATGACGAAGAAAGTATTTACTCTTCCTCTGTTATTATTTCTTATTCGCTCCTCATTCCGTTTCTAAGTTTTCTTGTCTTCGTCTGCTACGTTCGAGTGTGACCGAAGAAGCAATTCGTCTCTGTACTCGTAATTGGACATGAAAGCAACAATAGGTTTAGATATATAATGTTATGATAAAAGACAAGGGAGATCAGGAGATGAACCCACTATAAAATAGTTTGGCCATTAAAAATAGGTTTAGAAGTGCGTTTACAAATAGTTCCTCACTTCATTGGATTCAACCACGGCATCAAGTCAGCCCCCTTTTCAAGCTTAATTTTCTTCTGATTCATTTGGAAAAATTATCCCTTTAGTTCTTGATAGAGGATAAAATTATCTATAATGAATGAAGAGATGAGCTCTACTTTATAAAGTGGTTGTTTGGGAAATCTGCAACATCTGGATGATGACAAACTCCGTGCATGTTGTGGCATAACTGCATTTGCACTGTGCACATTCTAATGCTATCACGAGAAGATTCGTGATGTCATTGTCACGTTAGGAACGTACTCATCTTTTCTCTAGCTGGGAGTTCTCTGCAGAGTGACTTCACTTGGGAGCTTCATTATTATATTTTTTTAGTTTTTTCTATATTGAGGCATTACGTGTGATGTAGAGAATGGCTTCTTTCTCTTGTTTTGAAATGTTTTGTTTTACATTGCAGAAGCAGAATGGAAGCTTGTGCTTACAAACAACTGTAGTGAGACTGATGGGTTTCTATCATCAACGATTATACTTGAAGATGTGCAGTCAGTGTCGCAGAATGATCTGTTACTGCTTTCGGAGAAGCAGGTAGTTAGTCAATCATTTTCATGGTTACAATATAGTTTGCTGTTCTTGAATGGTAATACTGGAAAGTCTGGATAATAATAATCCAGGGGTCTTTTAGTGTTGTAATTTTGCGTGCTAGTTATTACAATTTTTGGAATTTATTGGCAAGTTAAAAATTAGAACTTTCAGCTCATATCTGTTCAAGACGATTTATAATATTGAGTTGCTTGCATTCATTAGGACTGTTTTGATAAATCTCTGGAATCCTATGATAGAATATGTTAACACATATTGTTTTACATGAACTGATAGTTTTGTTTTACAGTTTGGAGAGGGTAAAGAACTCCCAACAAAATACGTGTTTGCACTGGTTGAGCACCGGCATGATAGTAGACTTCAAGTTACACTCAGAATGAATTTGAGCGGAGAAGTTCAAGGGATAAATGTTGATGAAATTGAACCTTGTCCAAGGCTGTTGAATATGCGTTCTCTTGTTTCTGAAGTAAATAAACCACTGTACATTCTAAAGGTATGTGTTTTTTATGGCTGCAACCCCCCCCCAAACACACACGCACCCCTTTTCCTCTGTCTTTAATAGTCTGGATGAAATATTTGTTTGTAGGTTTAGTGACTGGAATACACACACACACATATACATTTCGATAAGTAAATATATTAAGGGAACCTTAATGGGGTATACCTTGTATAGAAATAGGTGTGATGACGCCCAAAGCAATAGAAGCATATATATTTATGGGCGTTGACAATTCATGAAGAAAAGAATAAAACACCCCAGACAAGGACTTTGTTTAGTTTTAGAAAAGGGAATTGAGAAAGGTTATTGATTTTTGTGACTCCTTGAAAGCCCTCCTGTTGAGTTCCCTATACAAAGTCCACATAAGCAATTGGGACATGCTCCACGCTCTGCACAACTTGCAATAATGCTCTTCTATTGGATTGTAAGATCTACAGAAAAGAGCCTGGCCTTACCTATTGGACCCCAAATAAGAAAAGAAAGACTTCAAATATCATTGGCTACCATGCAATTCATAAGGATGTGGTCAAGAGATTTGCTACTCCTTTCACCCAAAAAACACCAACCTGACACTCTCTCATTTTCCTCAAGTTGTTTGTGGTGAGACATGGTCCACAAAGAAGGCCGCCCTAGTGGGGACCCTTGATCTCAAAACGGCTTTCCAAGGAAAGCCTGACTTACTCTGCTTACCATAGTTGTTAAAGGTGCAAGGCGCACTGAGGCATAAATTAGTGCTTGGGGCCTATGCATGAGGCCCAAGGCAAAGTGCGAGCCTCATGCACATGTGGCGCATATTTATTCAAAATGCTTATGAAATACTTACACACGATTCTTTTCAATATGTTCCTACAAGAAAGTAGATGCAAATTCAAAATCATAAATGACAAATAACCAACAGAAATTAGAGAAAACAACTAATATTATTGCATAAAGTTTCTTCTAACTACAACAGAAATTAGAGAAAACAAAAAATACAGCAGAACACACTGCAAAAAACAATTATAGAATAACAGTTAATTTCTTTTGCAATTAGAAGGAAGAAAAAAAATCACAGCAGAACACTGTCATTGTCCTAGACAGAGACAGACAATGAGCTTCCCTTGGGTCGGTGAGTTTCAAGGGGGAATAGCAGAAGGAATTGGGTAGGAAGGTAGAAAGAACAGAGGAAGTAGAGAGAACTGAGTGAGGCGAGAGAGGGAGAGATAGAGAGGAACAGAATAATTTGTATTCAATCTTTTCATGCCTTCTCCCGTGGAATGGGAGGAGTACATACATATAGGTGTTTGGTGTGGAAGTGGATGCAGCAGATCCTTCCCCCTCCAAGCGGTTACAACAAACTATCTTGTCTTTTCCTAAGGCCCTACACGTGGCCTTCTACCCCTAACAGAATCTGTTAACTAGAATATAAAAGCAACAAAGAAATACAACAGTGCATATTTGAAAAAACAGGAATAAGACTGAAATTAAATGCAAAAAAGTAGCCATAGCCGTGACAAACACACATAAAAAATAAGTAGACTGATGACCACTCTACATCTTGATGGGTGCTAATGTATGAAGCAAGACAGTGACCAAATAGACTGTTCATCTCTTGACACCTAATTGCTAGAACATAATAAGAAGCCATTGAATAGGTTGACCACATTATGCAATTAAAATAAATTAAAAAAACTTAAAAAATTAGTATAATACTTAATTATATGATATCTAAAGTGCAAACCCTGTGAAAGTCTAGATTTTCCTTCTTCTTGTTGGCATGCTCCACATCAATAATGGTTTCCAACAAATATAGAACTTTGAACAAAGCCAATATGTGTATAACTTGTCACTTGATTTTTTTTTTTTTGCATCCCTTTTTGTGGCTGATATTTTATGCTTAAAATCCACCTAGGTGCCTTTAATTTTAGGATGGTTGAGACAGCAAAACTTTCTTGAATTATTATTTGTTTCAGTAGGTTTTATTTTCCATTGGGTTAACTGTATTTGGTGAAATATTTGGCTACAGGAATCTGTCATTGACTGAGATATGCTCTTTGTTCTCATTGGGTGTTCTGTTGGAATACATGTCGTCATTATTAATATTTTGTTATCATGCTTCTCCTCATCTTTGTGGTTGTCATTGTTGTCCTTATAGTAATTGCAATGCTGCTTTACTGTGGTCATATTAATCATGTAATTAAGTGTCTCCACTTATGGAAATATGCAAACTCAGAATCACATATTGGTCCTATAGATAACTTTGGCCTTTGCTGTATGTAACCCAGAAAAACCAAATCTTGACATTGTTTCAGACTTTTTTTTGGTTTGATTTTAGATTAGCAAATATAAACGTGATATATTCTTCAGATTTGCAGTTTATCAACTATTGTTAGAGAATATGTTGCTCTACGCTCAGTTAGCTCCCTCCCATTCAAGGATTTAATATTAGCAGCTGCTGAAAACAATAGCCTTGAAGATCAGGCCTGGGAAATTCCCAGATCCCTCATGGAATATATTGAAAGTAATCACAACAAATCTCAGCTGGATGCCATTCGTGTGAGTTTTTACTCAATTTGTGGTTTCTTACTTGGTGTTGCTTTTATGGCAACTTACATATCTTTTACTAGTTTAGATTTGTAGTTCAGAACTTTACAGCGCCAATCTTTGTGCCATCTGTGCACATTGACATCCTGGCCCTTCTCCACTTTCATGTGCAGTTTGCTTCTGTTATAATGGTATGTCATGCATTTACTTGATGGTATTTTTTTATGCTGCAGGTAGGTCTTTCACGTAAAAGATTTGTCCTAATACAGGTTTGGTCTATGTCTAAGTGTTCCTTTTTTAAATCAATTGTGTTTTCTCTTTGCCTTGTAATGATAATTGCTCTTATTTTTATTGCTCTTCCTTCTTGAATAGTTCTTGGATTAATATACATTTTTTTAATACAATCAAATGGGTTGAGCAACTGAATCTTGCATGTTAAGTCTGTTTTTACCAAATTTGCAATATTAAAGAAAAAGAAAAAATGGAAAGCTAATATAGCTTTGAGTGACTATTAGAAGTTATGGCTGGACCATCAGAGGTGATAATTCTGGAGGCGACACGGGTGTGTGGGAACTGAAGTTTGCTGCTTTTTTCAGGGTCCTCCTGGAACAGGAAAGACACAAACTATTCTTGGGCTCCTTAGTGCTATATTACATGCAACCCCTGCGAGAGTAAGCTCAAAGTAGGTAGCTCCCTACTTTATATTCATGTTATTACAGTAGGTATCTCATCATTCTTTGGGTCATCAGTAACCTTGTTAGGGAAGAGAAACAATTTCTGAATGAGATATTCTGCATTTGTTTGATAAAGTAGTCTTGTTTCCCTTTCATGCAGGGGCAAATTGTGCGGAATAAAGCGTGGACCTGAATTACCTCTTCAGGAAAAGTGTGTCCTCATCAACGATTTATTTCTTGCCTTTGATTGTTCTGGATTTGTTCTATTTTGATTGGTGAATTGCTTCAAATGAGTACATCTTTTAGCATATTAATTTTCACACTACGTGCTTTGCCATAAACAATGTGTGAATTTTCTGCTGAAGACAATTACCTGGTGCTAGATTGATTTTAAATTTTGTACTAGTAAGGAAAATTTTCTCTTAAATATTGATGCGACAGTTGAAACCTTTTCTTTATACATATAGATATGATTTTTGCTTTCTTCCAAAATTGTGTATGGCTATGTGTATTTGGTTGAAGATCAATAATAAGATTGGGGGAACCAGACTCCATTCTGAGTCATTTCCATCTATTCATGAATGGAATTACTGGACACCTGAAATTGTGCTCAATGGACTTCCAAAGAAGTTAAAAGCCTCCACTTTCCTCTCTAGTTTAGGTTGCTTTTACCATGCATCAAAGTGCCGAAGAAATTTGATGTTCCTGGAGAAGGTTAACAACTAGTCCAGCAACATGAACTATGAAGAGACTTGTAAAAGGTAGGGAGGGAGGTCCAGATTCAAGAAAGGATGATTCTGTTGAAATCTAGATCAAAGAATGCTTTTGTGGTGGATTATTTTTTGCTCAGCATGTTTTTGTGGTGAATTATTATAGGAAATGATATCAGTATGCAGACAAAGTTCTGTTTTCAATTTATTAGTCAGAGTCTGATAAAAAAGTTAAACATTAAAATTTAAAACAAATTTGACAGCTTATATGCATATAGATTTTGCAAGGAAAATAAATAGTTCAAGACTTAAGACTTCAGAGTGGGTGGCATAACTGCACTAATCCTTCTCAAAACTCAAGGAAAAAAGATGGAGTATGCACGTTGTTGTGTGCATGACAATAGGAAGAAAGCAAATTGATGAGTTGTATTGTGTGTTAATGGTTGAGGCAGTGAAATGTAGTAGAATTACTTAAGGAATAAGTGCATAAAAGTAATTATAATATAGCAGCAGGAAAAAGTTTTGAACTCCTTTTTGAGAGATCTTTGACACTTTTCAGAGATATTAAGGCTGTACAACTTATGATGATTATGCACTTTGTTTGAGCAGACACAACCACTGGGTGAAAGCATCTCCATGGTTACATGGTATTAATCCCAGAGATGCAAAGATGCCTGAAAATGGAGATGATGGGTTTTTTCCTACCACTGGCAATGAGCTGGTACGTTATAGTCTTCTGTTTTGTGATGATGAACTTGAAAGTCACATCTAACTTCAGACTATTGTGTAGAAACCAGAAGTAGTAAATTCCAGTCGCAAATATCGGGTCCGTGTTCTAGTATGTGCTCCATCAAACTCTGCGCTTGATGAGATTGTGTTGCGACTTCTGAATACTGGTACCTGTTTCTATTTGATATTTATTGTCCTGCTTTTCACTGTCCACGCCCCCCCCCCCCCCCCCCCCCCCCAAAAAAAAAAAAAAAAGCGTGATTGTATACCACTATATAAAGCAGTTTTGGTGTTGATACTGCTCTTTTTTCCTTTAACCTCAGGTATCCGTGATGAAAAAAACCGTGCATACAACCCTAAAATTGTGCGAATTGGTCTTAGACCACATCATTCTGTCCAAACTGTCTCCATGGATTACCTTGTATGTCCCTGCAATTCGACATTGATCAACCCCGCTGATAATTTTTTATCTTCTTCATTTTGCACATTCTAATCATGGTTGGCTCCATTAGGTTTTGTTAAAAGAAAAAAAAAAAGGTTGACATTGAAGGCTTGGATCTGTAGGTGGAACAAAAACTTGCTGGTATGGATTTTCAGACCAGTGATAAGCAGAAACATGGTGGGACAGGAAGGGAGAGAGACACTATCCGTGCTTCAATTCTGGATCAAGCAGCGATTGTATGTAATTTTGGCCTTGTCTTGAACTTGAAAACCAACATCACTGACTATCCCCTGTGATTCTGTATCATTGGCAGGTTTTCTCGACTCTTAGCTTCAGCGGTTCAGTTCTTTTCAGTAAATTAAATCGAGGTTTTGATGTTGTCATAATAGATGAGGCTGCTCAAGCAGTATGTTCCTCTACTCTATGATTTTACTTTGCTCTTACTAATACTTGTGAATTGTGATGATGCCTCCTTACTGAACTGACTCACTGAGTTTAATAATGGATCAATGTGGTTGGAAAGCTAGAATTAATTTAGCCAACCCTACCTAGTGGTTAGATATTGTATGTGTTGTGTGCCACCTCTCTAGGCAGAGTTATGTGCTTGATTGTGCATGAGTTCTCTCCAAGCATATGTCTGCAAGTTATCAGAAAGACTAAAATCTTTCAAAGTTATATTAAGTCGTTGTCATAAAAATAATATCAAGTATCAAGAAAAATTTGGTTACTGTAGTTTCTGCTAGTGCAATGTACTTGGGCAGAATTTATGCAATTGAGCCTAAACATGTCTTGGTGGCAACAATTGTAATTTATGAAATCCACCTTCATATTGTTTCACTGTTGTGACTGATTAGTGTCCTGAATGTCATTGTAAGTTTTTGTGCTCTTTTATTAACAGGTGGAGCCAGCTACTCTTGTTCCTTTGGCCAATGGATGCAAGCAAGTATATCTGGTAAGTATCAAATATTGGTTATAGAGTTAGGAGTGTGGACCTTCACACAGATCTTTTCTCTTATATGTATCTATATTCTCGAATTCAAGTTTATGTGATTGGGGTTTAGGCTTAAATTTTACACTCGGGGTATGTATTTTATTAGTGTGAATATAGATCTATCATGATGAAATACTTTATGCCATGCCTTGATCTTTTCTCTTCTATGTATCTCTATTCTCAAATTCAAGTTCCTGTGATTACAAATGTGACTTGGCATATATGTATACTTTATTTCCACGTTTTTTTTTTGTCTTTTTCTTTCCATCTTTTTTCTAGGTTGGCGATCCAGTTCAATTGCCAGCTACTGTAATATCTCCTCTTGCTGAGAAATTTGGGTAAGAGTTTCATTTGGTGATAACATCACTCTTTTTTCTTGATACTCAAATGGCTGGCATCATTGATTTTATGTTCTCTACAACCTCGTCTAAAGTTATGGAATGAGCTTATTCAAAAGATTCCAAAGGGCTGGTTATCCAGTTATGATGCTGAAGACGCAATATCGCATGCATCCAGAGGTTGGTGTTGAAGTTCTAATATGATCTATATACTGGTTGGAACAGATGCTTGATGCTTGACAGCATAAAAGCTACAATTGATATCCATGCAGATAAGAATGTTCCCTTCGAGAGAATTCTACGGTGGGGCACTGGAGGATGGATCTGATGTTAAAGACCGGACTGAACGTTTATGGCACCAGTATCGCTGCTTTGGACCCTTTTGCTTCTTTGACATACACGAGGGAAAGGAGTCCCAACCATCCGGGAGTGGTTCTTGGGTAAATGAAGATGAGGTTGATTTTGTTCTTATCTTGTATCATAAAATGGTGACCAGATATCCAGAGCTCAAGTCAAGTTCCCGGCTTGCAATTATATCTCCGTATAGACATCAAGTCAAGCTATTCCGTGATCGCTTCAAGAATACTTTTAGCGTTGAGTCAGACAAAATAGTGGACATCAATACAATTGATGGTTTCCAGGTTAAGTAACTCTTTTTGCTCTTAAGGAACACTCTCGTGCATCTACATTTGTTTCCGATGGAGATTGCCCAAGTTGAGTTCTTTCTAATATCTGTTAAGACTGTAATGCTTCATAAACCACTTGCATGCAAATGCAATTTACTTCTTCCGGATTTAGAGTTATAAGGTCTGAACAGTTCTCAAGACACTTTTACCCAACACGTGGACCTCTGCATGGTGGGGATCAAGACTAAATGATGGCAATTCCCCTTAACTCCTTATTCAGATGAAATGCTTGGTAGATCTTTAGGGGGCCAATGCATCTCTATTTGATTGTGTTCACTTTTCTCCGCTCATTGGATCCATATTTTATCGAAACCTCTTTCCTTTCTTGCAGGGACGAGAGAAGGATGTTGCAATCTTTTCATGTGTTAGGTCTAGCAAAGATAAGGGCATAGGGTTTGTGTCTGATTTTCGCCGAATGAATGTTGGGATAACCAGAGCAAGGTCTTCCGTTCTGGTATGCTTTCAAGTCATTTGCTTTATATATGCCCATATATATTACATATATCTATTTATGGACTTACATATTCTGTCCCTTGGTCAGGTGGTGGGTTCTGTATCCACTCTAAAGAGAGATAAGCACTGGAAAAGCCTAGTGGAGAGTGCCGAGCAGAGAAATTCTCTATTCAAGGTGGTGTTCAGTGGCCAAATTTATCATTCAGTTCCTGCAAATGGACAGAGAGTTCTAGATTTATGAAGAATTATTCACTTTGTGTTCGGGTTTTTGATTAAGTTGCCTTCGATTTTGTGGAATTTTATATACTTGGGCAGTACGTGCATCTACTTCCTATTTGCTAACCTGTACTTCCTTCAGGTTTCCAAGCCGTACAAAGAGTTCTTCAGCGACGAGAGTCTCAAGTCCATGGCTGCGAGTGAGGCTAAACCGGAACCGACAGGAGCTCCATTAACTGAAACTGAAGTGGACATTGATGCACCTGCCTATGGTAATACCGGCGACGCAGACCAAGTGGCAATGGATGATTATGGCGATGGGGACGGAGATGGGTATGATGGAGGAGGCATGGACGAAGACTAGACCCAGATTTTATGTCAATAATGGCAATCATCTGGGGCCGTCGGTTCTGATTGATCCTAAATTTTCAATCTGTCAACATTCTTTGGAGTGGTCACGGTAGCGAACTGAGCTTACTTATTTATTCAAACAAGCAAGCAAGTATAGATCTAGGCTAGCCAATAGCAGTTGTTACATACGTATGTAACTTATTTGAGTTTATTGACTATGAATGGAATCATTGTTTTGATGGGCAATCTTATTAGATAAGGGAAATTTTATTCGCAGCCCATAAATTTGCTCTTTACAGTTCACACTCCACCAAATTCTTCAATAATTTTAAAATTCCTATTTTACTCCCATAGCCCATAGCCTATTCTCTCCTTCGACCACCTCTAATCGTTGCCCACCGCCTCACCTCTCTTTTTTTCGCCCGCACCATATACACACATACATATACATATATACACACATGTGAGGCAACCATGGTCGGCCATGGTTGTCGATCCACTGCCATTGTTGGGTCGGCCATGGTAGCCGACCCATTGCCATTAGGGAGACACTCACTCTCTCTCTCTCTATGTGATGGCCGCGAGCTGGGTCGGCAATGGCTACTGACCCACTACGATCGGGGGTTCCAAGAGCCTCTGATGGACGGGTTGGGGACACCCTCTCTTTCATCTCCACTTTTACTCACGGTCAGCCATGATTCAACTATCATCACACTAGGTTGATGCTTGGTGCGATTGTGGCCGCCACCATCGTGGCTGACAATGGCTGTGATGTCATCATCGTCGCTGAGGGGAATCTAGGGGTCCGGGGAACTGCCGAACCCTGGGGTCTCGAACCCCCGAACCTCGGGGTTCGGTGGCTCCCGACCATTCATCCCGATCACGATGGATTGATCGCCATGGCTAACCCACCTTGGCAATGGCGGTGGGTCGGCCGCCATTGCCGACCTACCTTGTGCCTTGTCATAGAGAAAGAGTGTATGTGTGTGTGTATCCCCCCAATGGCGGTGGGTCGGCAGCCATGGCCGTCGCGTGTGTGTATATATATGTGTGTGTATTTGTATATGGTGCGAAAAAGAAAGAGAGATGCAAGGCAACGGTCGGCGATGGTCGGAGGAGAAAGTGGGTTGTGGGGGTAAAATAAAAATTTTAAAATTATTGTAAAATTTGGTGAGGGTGTGAACTGTAGAGAGCAAATTTGTGAACTATAAATAAAATTTTTCATTAGATAAACGTCTGAATGCTTATCATCGTGCATGTAATTTTTCCTTCCCCAACTCATATATTTGTGATTTGTAACCAAAAGGGAAGCATTATTGAAATATATTTCTATAAATTGATGCACAAAATGATGTAATTGTTTGTCTTTTGTGTTTTCAAGTACAAAAGAATTGAGCCAAAAGATTCTTGAGTTAGGTTACACGAAAACAGAAAATATCTTCAATACGAAATAGAAATGGGAAAATGATATTTTTTTTAAAAAAAATAAAGAACAATAATACGAGATAAAAGTGTTAATAAAAAATAGATTTTTTTAATAAATATAATTTTTATTATATAAAATTATAAAAAATAGTTATTCAATCGATGATGGTATCGAACAATTGACAGCGAAAAGTAATCAAGCAATCAGAGTTGAAATGGTAACCCTGCAAACAATCGCATCGAGCAATTGAATTGACGGTAATATTGAGTAATTGGTTGACAGGGAAAGAATGACAAAGGGATGGTCGGTAATGATCAGAGATGAGAGGTTTGAGTCAAGAGATGATTTCATACTTTGATAAGAGAAATTAGTCTTAGGGCACAAAAACTTAGGAGTAAGAAGAAATTTAAGAAAATATTATGTATTTGCTCGTGAGATAGAATTTCTTTCATCTCTATCCAGCATCAATCATCGAAAATACATTTTCAATTAGAAATGTGTTTATGATTATTTAGTTTTATTATAAAATATTTTTTAAAACATTTTTAAAATGACAAAAATAATTCAAAAATATTTTTAGAAGTTTTCAACGTTTTTTTAAAGAGGAAATGTCTCGGCATTGTTTCCGTACATCAGAGTTCTCGGGCTCAGCATGAGCCTCATCCAGTAATTTATGCCCGCAAATTGGTGAGGTTTTATATTCATTTTTTTGTGAAATCACAAACTGTTAAAGTGGAGTGGAAAATCTGAATATCTAACCAACCAGTTTCAAGTTCAGTAAAATGAGAAGACAAAAAATACCGTATATGTGAAGTTCCACGATGTGTTCTGTCATTTGCGCTTGCAAGTCGGAGTAGGGTTGGTGCGCTGGAGTGTGACGGGATTGCCAGGTAGGATGCTGACGTGGCCCAATAAGGCTTCACTTTCTTCCGCCGAGCAGTCAAGAGTTTCAGGGACGAATGGCCATGAAATCTCCGTCGCCGGCGACCCAGCCGTGATATCAGTCGCCATCTCCTCCATCGGAGATGATGCCATCCACGTGGTTTTGCCGGAGTAAGGGTCTGGATTAAGATTATCAACCTTTTGTGCTGATTGAGGTTCTGTCGTCCTGGGAGCCAAAGCCGGACCAGTTGAACTTGCCGTTCCCGGCGAAACAGCAGGTGAAAATTGATGAGGACTAGTGGATTCCAGCAATGGAGACACGAGTGCACGATCACCATTTCCTTCGGCTTCCGGCGTCCCAGGTGTAATGTGATCGGACAAATTAGCCGAGGGAGCAGGTCCGGGAAGGTGACTCATCATCGGCGAACCGCGATTACCTGGAGAATTTTCTGGCGGATCGTGAGATCTTTCAACCACGGGCGTTCGGTAAGGATCACTGGCGTGCAAATCTTCTAGCGGCGGCGGAGGCGATCCGTGGATCTGGTCGCTCTGAGGTCTGAAGCTGAGGATTCCTCCCAATCCATGAACTGCGATGTATTGGCCGTAGAAAAGACCAGGCACAACAACATCAACACCGTCGACGGTGATAATTGCAGATCCCGGACGCCTCTGGACGTGTATATCTTGATTCGGATCAAGCGTTTTTAGAGTTGAACGAAATTGAAGGCTGCGGAGGTCAGAGAGGGACAGCCGGGAGGGGACGACGTGGCGGCGGAGGGTGGCGACGTAATCCGACGCCGTAGCGGTCATGTCGAGAGTGAAGAGCGACGAGTCGGTGGGAACAAAGAATGTGAAGGAAGTTCCGGCGACAATTTCATAGTATATGTCGGTGGTGTCAACGGCGTTGCTGAAGAGGCTGTAGCCCCTTCTCCTGAGCACTGCCAGCATCAACTCAATCTCTTGCTCCGGCACAGCGGCGACTCCGTTAGAGTACTGGAAGAGAGTGAGGATAGTGAAGCAGAGTGCAGTATTGAAGGAGAATGAGCGGAGATTTGACGCCATTGACGAGACAATCGGAGCTTCGAGAGAGGTTGCTTTAATGGCGGTTCTCTTTATATTGGTTCTTTTGGCGGGCTTTTCATTCGAGAATCGAGGTGTAATGTAACCAACTTCAACTTCCTGTTGCAAGGAGTTGCTTCAATTATCACGAATTTGCCACGAATTTTTTTATGGGACGATTATGTCCTTGTAGACAGAGCAACCAAGAAAAGAAAGGCCAATTTAATCGGTCAGCAAATCTCTCCTATCATTGTCTTTGGAGAAATGATTTTAATATTAAAAATATTTTTCAATTGGACAAAATATTTAAATTACCTTTATAATGATGGCATCTTTGTTATATTTAATTAAATAATGATACATAAATCAATGTAATCAATCATCTACATTGACCTTTATGTTTTTGTCACATTAATATAAAATATATAGTCACAATAGTCAAGTGATACATTAGTTGTCTACAAAATATTCTTTTTAATATTTATCTTTTCTCAAAATTACACAATGATCAAGTGGCGGGAGTCGATTCATACACTCACATAATTTCAAAAAATACTTAGACACACTCAATATACGGAGCACATCAGATACTCTTTTCGTAGTTTTAAAATGTTCAAAGAGAGTATTAATCTAAACACTCCTCGTTAATGTTCTTTGGTTAATAGTCCAAACTTGTAGCTTAGTTCTTTAAACTTGCCTCCAAATAATACCTTTGTGAATATCTCTTTCATTTGCTCCATCTTGCAACTAACCGAGCTCAACCTTTTTCTTCTCTATAACCTCTTATATCATGTAATATTTGATGATAATGTGATTGATTTTGGCTCCTTCTATTGAAATCTCTTATATTTGCAATATCATGGCCTTCCACAACACCAAGAATCTTTCTCCACATGATTTGATTTCTTTCTTGCAAATATTATATGAAGAGTATCTTAATCTTCATTTTTCTCTCATTTCTCCTTTGTTCTTAGGTATTCGAGTCCTTATTTTCAGTTTAGATTAAAAGGTATTTCTAAAGAATCTTCATTTTGCCTACTTAATCTCTTTTCATAAGTTTCAAGAGAGCCCACCAATGCAATTGTTAATAAAGTAGTTAAATCATTTTATCTCATTTATTATGAAAACAATAGAATCATATTTTACTCTTTAATCGCTAAGGCCATCTCCAATGGAGACGACAAAATGATAAAATTCATCGATTTTTCAATTTTTGCCGTCTTTGATGGGACAACAAAGCATCACACCATTTTAATGTGGTGAGCAGTGGGATGCCAAAAATACTGTGAAAAATTTATGGCCAAATTGCCCCTCATCTTTCAATATAAAAAAAATGTTATTTTCATTATATCCTCTCTTAATTTTATTTTAGTATGTATAATTATTAATTTTAGTCTTAATTTGTGTATTTAATTTGATAATTATTTTTAACAACATAATAAATTAAAATTAAGAAAAAATATTATAATTATTTAATAAAATAAATTAAATTTCTCCATAAAATTTAAAATGTTGAGAACAATATTAGCAATACAACGACGTAAAATTATAAATCTTGTTGTGTTAAATTATAAATATTGTAGATTGTGATATTATGTATAATATCGTATTTAATTTTTTAAATAAATACAATATTTTATATAAATATGTATAATTTTTTTATATATTTAAGCTGCAATTACATAAATAATTAAATAATTTTTTGAAATAAATTAATTTTTATGAATTAAAGAAATAAGAAAATAAAAATAATACTATTCATTTGGTGTAAATTTTGGTGTAACGGGTTGGAAATGATTTGATAGGATAGTTTGAAAGTTACACAATTTTAGTGTAAAAGTTGCATTATTTTGAAGTTTTGGGTTGAAAATGATCTAATATTTTCTCCATACTCTCGTTTGATATACCATTTTATCAATTCTTGCATAATAATCTTTTACGTTCTCATGACTCTTCATTCTAGTATTTTCAAAATCTCTTCATATAAAAATCTTAAATTCTAAACCCTAAATCCGTCATTATAGTATTGTTGAAAAGACTGTCTATCAATGCTTGTTGAATGCAGGACAAGGCCTGTGCACCTTGCGCTTCTTCCTTCTCTCAACTTTAGTTGCTCAAATGTTGAAACAGTGGAGCCTTCCCCTGTAGTTTTAACACCATTTTGCACTATTTTCCACAAGCCTTGAGGCAAGAAAAATGCCTTCATTTTCATACTCCAATAATCATAATTCTTCGAATCATAGATCAGATCAAATCAGAGACTTTATAGAGGAGAGGAGACAGATCAAATCATAGAATGAACATAGTAGTACTCATTATATATGTCCATGTTGACCGCCAGTGACGAAGCCGAAAGCACTAATAAAGGCCAAAGCAAACAGTAAACACCCTTTGCTTAACCTCTTCCAACTAATTAGCAGAGAACGTCTGTAGCTACAGTTAAAAAGTACGAAGACCCCCATTCTGTAAGCAACAAACAACATCATGGTAAATACATATATAATGGAAAGTGTCAACCAACCAACCCTACAAATTTGTGAAGAAACCATTACATGGGATGCAGCCCAGCTGACAACTATAGAAACTTGCCTATCAGTAGTAAGACTAGGAGGATCTTCAAAATCAGCAGTGTTTTCTAGGCATGAGCAGTGACAATCTTTCGGGGCATGAGCAGTGACAATCTTTCCCGACCATTCCCTCAATTTCATGGATGAAACCTCTGCATTCCTCAAGGAATTTCCAGTCATCAATGGCCTTCTTTGGAACTCAACTGCTATTGTCAAACTTTTGATGTCAATTTGTCTTGGTTGTAACACTTCAGACCATGTAAGTCATGCCTACCTGTATCAGATGCGAGTGGGGAACGCTCAAATTTGCAGTCCCCCTTCGGCAGTTCTTTCTCAAGAAAGCATAGAAGTAATTTATGACCAACTTCTTAATGAACCACGAATCCTTCCTTGCCCTGATATCGCCATGGCCGAGAAGATAAACCACCCCTGATTCCTTGGCCTTGCGTATGAAATACAGCTCTTTCTCGAGACTCTGCTCTGGATCGGATGCTGTTGGATCTGTGGAAAGCTCTGGCCTCGTCTCCTCTGAAGTGCTTGCTTCTAATATGATTCTGGTTGTGTCCTTGTACTCCTCGAGGAGAGGGACACCAAGTGAGTAGACACTTCCATTGGGAGCTATGAGAACTCTAGAGCAAGTGCCTCCCTCTTCAGAATCTGAATCATTATCCCCATCGCTCTCTAGGGACCTTTCTTGGGCCTCCCTGCGAATGAATTTTTCAAGACTCTCAATCAACAGCTGCTCAAATGTTTGGTGATTCTCTTTGCGAACATCCTTGTAGCCATACCTGTTTGTAATGGTTGTGGGATTGAATCACAAGTCAACAACTGCCTGGCTGGATAGAAAATATACCTATGGGGATATTTATGTATGTGTACTATACATTGGCATACATGAGCATACACGCACTCACACAAAGAAGATTATCTGATATATTAACCACCATCTCATCCAAAAGCTTAACCTATTAGAGATAAATAATTATTTGCTTTTACATTGTTCTTCATTCTCGACATGCCCAGCCCAGCACCGGAAGTGTAGTCATTTCTCCTTTGTAAATTGAGACCATAGAAAAAAGTATACTTGAAGAAACACTCTTGAAAAACACGATTACCTTAAATGATATATTGGGTTAATGTGAATAAAACGTGGATTAATGGCTCATCAGTTAGATTTCAAGGTCATGCCCAGTCTCACAAAGAACGATCCATGTAGTACAAGTTAGTATAGCATGGGTTAGCATAATAGCAGGTTTAGAACAAAGAAATCATGAAACCCACAAAATCTAATGACAAAAAATTTCTAGACTTACCTGGCAATGCAACGAAATATGTGGTAGCTCCTTGCACAGACACGCCGGAAAAGGAACCTTTCACTCTGTGGCACTACAGGAACTGGAACATACTTTATAGACACAAAAATGACCATGGAGTGGATGGCTGGAAGGGTGGTCAGGAAATGTCCAAATATTGCTGGTACACCCTTCACCAGCTCATTGTAAAGCAAGCCAATGCCAGGTGCTCTAATTGTTCCAAGATTACAGCCAAGTTCCCGTATCAGATCCATCGACAACTTTTGCTTGACTTCAGTCTCATACCTAAGGTTGCTGCCATAATTCCAGATGTACATTATAAGAAACATAACTATGGCGAAAACCAATATGATCCAACTTCCATCGGTCACACTCCAAACGACAGATGAGAAGAATGTCAATTCCATCCCCAAGAAAAAAACAACAAAAATCAGCACGATAATGATGTTTATCTGCCATATAAGAAGCATAACAAGAGTTACTAAGACCGTAGTTGTTGTCATCACTCCAACCTCAGCAATTCCTGTGAAGCAGAACTGAAATTAGCAAGAGTTAAACAGTTTGCACAAATATTCATAGGAAGATAGAAACTTAAAATCAGCTGCAACTTAAATCATCACGTGGTGGATTAGCAAACAGGAATCAGTGGGTCATGATGAAAGAATTTGGAGAAATGTTTAAATTTTACTCAGCATCTGGAAAAGAGTAAGTAGTACAGTAATCAACCCATTACAAAGTTCTGCAAACTTAATCACTATAAGCAGATCTAGCAGGCAACAGATAGGAAATGCTGAAATCCCTTGTATCCTCCCTACTGGTTACAATGGGAAAAGATATATCAATCCAAAGAAAATAGGGTATGCAAGATGCATTTAAGATGGTTTGGGCATGCGAGAAGAACATTAGTAGAAGCACTAGTGATCTGAGTGGATGGCATGGAAGAAGTTTGTAATCAAGGAGATAAAGGATGACCAAATAAAATTTGGAGGGAAGCCCTTAGGCATGACATAGGATATAGTGGTCATGCAGGAAATATGGCCATGAACAAAGATATTATTGGAGAGTTAAAAGTCATGCAGTCGATCCCACCTAATGGGGTTAACGCTGGTAATAATGATGAACACAATAATCTCATCTGCTTCTGTAGAAATTTTTACACAAGGAGATTCTGGATCGGACTAAATGCTATCAATGGCTTAGTAAATCCCCATGTACTCTTTCAACAAAAATAAGAATAAAAAATAAACGAACAAAGATAATTCGCTCCTCAAGAAAAAAGGGAAAAAAAATAAAAAAAATGCAAATTAACAGGCTAAATTTCATCCATGTCTAAGGCAGTTTCCCCATATGCCACAGGATTCCCAATTGCTTTTTAAATGTGAAGGAAAGATTAATTCCAACTCAAGTATGATGAAGGGAAAGAACAAAGATGGCAATACAGCATATGCGTATGTCAAATTCAAAGAAAAGAGGAAATGAGATTTACCATATGCATTTCCCATTTCATCAATGCCTGAGATATAGGAGACAAACACTATGGCAAATACCAGCAGAAACCAGTTTATGACAGGTATATAAATCTGACCCATGAATTTCCGAGATGTATGAATGATTTTGAGGCGTGGAAAGCAACCAAGAGCTGTTGCTTGTTTGACACACGAAAATGTTGCTGTTGTCATTGCCCGACTGGCAATTAAGGCAGCAATATTGGAAATGAGGAAGACTGGCCAGAAAGCACCGCCTGGAGGCAACATTTCAGAGTCAATATTTTGTTTTATAGTACAAGCATGCAAATGTAGCAGTCTAAATAAACATAATGCGACTTCCCAAAATATAAGATAAACTGATTAATTATGATGTACTAAGAAAAAATCATTAACCATATGGGCCCATACAAGGAACTGAGTTAAAAGTCAAGTTGCTCCTTTGAACATACAAATGCAGCTAAAGTGAAAAAAAGAAAAAATACATGGAGCTTTCAAATTGGAGATAACTAGCGAAGCTTACTTGGAACAGAAGAAAAGAAAAGTTGTGGAGCATCACCACGCTTATCCATAATGTACGCAGCTTGACCCAGGTAGCCCAAAAGAAGGCAAGGGAGTACAAGAAACACAAAGGTAAGCTGCAAACAACAACCAAAACTGTATGCTAAGTATATGTAGTTAATCCAAACACCACAGAAGAAAACCAGCAGGTTTCCATATACATATTACCATAAGTCTAAAGTAATGTTGTGTAAAGCCAATTCAGCAACTTCTGAATTACTGCTTTACCTGAACCGATCTCACAGAGAAGTAGCATAGATCTGCAAACATTGCCTCAGATCCTGAATTAAAAGTATCCATTATGAGTGCAAAAGGAAAAAGTAACATAATTAAATTACAATATGAGTTCATAATTCCCATGAGTGAAACTAAGAGCAAGTATATAGGAAGCTTACCCTGTCATTCGCTTATCACACAAGGTATTAAGATGTGGGTCTCCACATGTCAACCTCAGGGACACATGTGAGACAGCCACCATCTTGACATCATAACATATGCTTAATCTAATTTCAGCCAAACAGTGGGACTCAGTCCACTGCCTAGCCAATATCCACACAAGTGAATCACCATCTGAACCACTAGGCTAGGAAGCAAGAATCCATGCGACCTTAAGACACAAACTGATCTCTAGAAAAAAGTTCATAGTTGTCAATCATATACCAATGAATGTACTGATTTGGTTATTGCATTGGTATGGTACATAGCAGTGCTTGTACACTTTGATGTACAATTTCTTTTTTCTTTTTTGGCTAGTGAAAAAGGGGGAACTTGGGTGATTAGGGACAATATGTTATGTACTGCCTTCTAACCTATCAGTAGTCAGTACAATAGTCATCCAAGACATTCGGGAAAACCCTTACTCAGAACCATCTTTATAAGCATGTGTAAAACTACTCGAAACTAATATTTATTATTTAATGCCTGTTTAGAATAAAGCATAAATCTTTTCCAACATTCTTTCTTATCATTTCTTAATTAATGGGATATTGTTTTGAAGTTATAATTTAAGAGTTTCTCTAATGAACGTCTTGGTCACCTATATAATACAGATTAGAAATATAACACAAACATAAGTACATTTTTTTTCATGAATAAGCACATTAAGTTCTTAAGATCTGGTATTCAAAGTCTTTGTTACCTGTAGCACACAGAAGACAGCCCCCAAGGGCATACCAAGCCTTGGTTGAGTTCCTCTTGAAAAAGTAATAGATATGAACAGGATTAAATGCCTTTAAGACTCTGCTGTCATACTTGACAAGATTGTAGATTCCAATGCCCCCAAGAGAACAGAACCATATGAATAAAGCAGGGCCAACTGCAAGCCCAACCTTACTTGTCCCATACTTCTGTACGCTGAACAAGATTATGAGAAATGCAACGGAAACCATCACCACCTGACCTGCAAATACAATAATGTAAACAACACTGGTTAATATGATTACAGTAACATGACATAGTATCACACATACCCAAATGGGTAATTGGTATAGAAAGACAGTATTAACAGGCAAAACTTGTCTTAGAACATTAGCATCTCAAATATATGTCAAAAAAATTAAAAAAAAAAAAGAAGAAGAAAGGAAAACACTGTCTGCTGTGACTTACCTTCCCGGACTTGTTCCATTGTTGCAGTAATAGGATCTGATATGCTATCTAAAATTTCATTCCCACTTAGGTTGATGTTAAAATAAATTGATGTTTTCTCATTCGCTTTGTACCATAATTGCATTTTCAAATATCTCTTCTTTATGTTGCATAAAAAAAGTAGGAATAGAAAAACAAGAACTCCTTAAAAATGCATCGGATAAGATTATATCTTGAAGGGGAACCCAGGTGCATTGTCTAACAATCTGACACACACAATAAGCCATTAAGACATTCCCATTCAACATGCTAATTCAAAGCCATTGAACATTCCAAAAAGCTCTTTTACTTTTAGAATCAATTCAACCAGAAGTATCACATTCCCAACCATTCAAGGGTGAGACTAGAAGGTTTCACGATAAGGTGTAAAGCCAATTTAATCCATTATTATTAAAATAGGCACTAAAGTGCTCTTCCTCCACTAATCTGACATCCTTTTTGATTTAAGGATCACATTAAATAATTTTGTTAACCAAGAAATGCCCTTTTTTCCCATGAATTTCCATGCTTCTATCAGGGTATTATCTTGGTCCAACTGCTTTGCTATTCTTCATCTATTTCAAGGCTTAATTTATTTTGTTTGGACCTATATGTCTATAAAAACATGTAATTCTTATCTTCTTCAAAGTTACAAAGATGCACCAACAAGACATTTGTTTCTCTAATTTCACCAAATAACTTCAAGAAATACTCCTTCCATGCTCCTTGATCACCCCCTCATTCACTAGTATTTTTGGTTTTTGTCTTTTATGCATTTCACTTGGCTGGAATTACCTTGAGTTAGGAGAGATTGGTGTCTCGTCTTTTCTATCTTCAATACAAAATGGATAACATCAGTTCAATGCTGGAACTTTTATGGACACACACCCAAGTAGAACGTAGAGATGTGATAGGATGGCACTCTATGTGATGTGGGCCTCGTGGCAGATTTTGGTGTGGGAGAACTTACATGTTTCAAGGTTTAAAGTATTCTATTCATTACAGTGCTTCCTATTTTTGTGGTTTTTTTGTTTATCTTCTCTATAGGTCAGGTCTTAGATATATTATTCATGCCTATGTATATATATATATATGTATGTATGTGTAAGCATTGTTGTTTATGCTATTGGGGTTTGCCACCATGTGTTTCTGCTAAGCCTCGAGGCTGAGGCTTGGGCATTCATGGGAATTATAGAAGGTCCAAGAGAGAGATAATAGAAAAGGAGGGAGAATTCAGAGAGAGAGAAAAGGGAGGGACAGAGAATTTAGAGGGAAAGAACTTGTTATTAATCTCAACATAATTCTCATCCTCTACACTTTAGCCTTTTATAGGCTCTTCCTTTAAGTTGTGAAGTGTAACTGAAAAGGTACAATCGGTTATAGCAGTAACTGAAAAGTACAACTGGTTTATGCATTGGCAACCAAAAGACTTGTATGCCCCTAGGGTCGTGACAGTTTCCTAATTGATATTCTTCCTTATAAGAAAAACACAAAAAAACAGTGTAGCTTCACATGGACAACTATATATTAAGCAGCAATAATAAAATAAATAAATAAATAAATAAATAAATAAATGGTTATCACGTGCAGCCAATGAAGCATCTCACCTTGTGTAACTCCAGGTACTCCAACTTTTAAACCACCAACAGCAGACATAACTACATCAAGAACAAAACGGGATTAAATAAAAATTAAGCACCAGCACCTTTGAAACTAAATTGTACACGGAACCCTGTAAAAAAAAGGGACAATTACTTTTCCTTTTCATTTTTATTTTTCAATTATTCATCTTTTAATTGCAACATGCTATAAATGCAGATAACAAGACCACACAAACATTTCATAAACAACCTGACAATGCTGGTGTAACAACACCATCAGCTATCACCATAGAAGTACCAGCAAGTACTAACATCAGCAGCAACTTTTTCAGTGTCAGAGAACTTTCAAGCCGCTCCTTAATTTTCAATGACCGCTCAAGCTCTGGAGATGGCACCTTTAGTCTGAAGCTTGAAATACGTGCATCAGATGGTAGTTGATTTGGTAGAAGACTCACTTTGGCATGCCTACAAATCAATGAGTACAAAGCAAATGTACCACCTGCAGGATTAGACAACAAGAAACTGGTACTTGTTTATATGCACCATAAAGAAAAGCACCTGAAGAAAATAATTCAGCACGAATCTAGGCAAAACCAATGTAAATGAGAGTTTTGACTTCAAATCTGCATACCTTCACCATCATCATTGGCCCATAGAACAATAAGGACATACTTGACAAGTGGAATCAAAATTAAGGTATATAAAACCAGTGACAATGCTCCTAGAACATCTTCATTTCCATTGATAGGGGCTTTGCTAAACATCACCCCAAAAGTGTATAGTGGACTTGTTCCAACATCACCAAAAACAATCCCCAGTGTCTGACAAGCCAGAAAGATTGTCCTTCCCAGGCTAACATCCTGCAATTAGATTTCAAATGTCAGGCACCATTTCCTGGTTTTTACTTCGAGCCATAAAGCAGATGAACAAAAATTCACCTCCTGTTACTGTTCTTACACTAGTCATCCCCATACCAAAAAAAAAAAAAAAAAAGCATACAGAAGGAAGAGAAGTAACATAGAAAACACTGATTTAAATGAGGGAACAAGGAAAGAAGCACAATATGGATAAAGGTCTAGGAAAGAACCACAAAGAGAAGATCCTAGCTCTGCCAGGACATCCACACTGAATAACCTAGCAGGGCAAGTAAATAGCTCTCACCTAATGTGAAAGACCAAAATAATTCTATGATCAAACAAGCCTATATGCATCTACAAGCTTATGGCAGTTATCATCACTACGACCTGTGTTATTCAAATGCTTTACAAGCATGACAGTGTTCATGATGAAATACAGAATTCTGGTACCAGTATCATTGTCGAGGTTGATTACATGTCTTATCCTCTTCACTTCATTTCCTCCAAAAGGATCCTATCCCCCACCGTGTTTTCTATGTCAAGTATATGAAGCCACATTTAACGCCTAACCTGTTTTCATTTTGAGAGTTGAGACTCAAACCTCAAAATACCCAGCAGCCCTTAAAATCAAACAATTCACCAACAAAGTATTAACATCAATCACGATTTTCACACACAACCATGAAGAAATAAAACTACAATCTCATAACAAACCAAGAAACTAAACTTGATGCAGCAACTCTACACTACAAGTGCACCAAAATCAAACCCTTGCCTTGCTACCACCTTAAATTCAATACATCAGCTAAACTCATCCAAAGCTAAATTCAATATGTTGGCTCTCCATAGATTATGATCTACATAGAAGTTAGTCCCACTCCTTGAAGCTACCACTGTCCTCCAATATTTCTTTCAGAATCAAACTTCCAAAACCACTTTACCATGAGGGTCATTTTAGACTTCCAATCTAATGTCCAGCCCACCCTCTCTAATCAAGAGACTTACAGCATTCCGATCCATCCTATTTGTTTTCAGTTCAACTCGTTGTTTTACTAAAATCTAAAGAAAATATTAAATTCTTGATCCATAACCCATTAGAAACGGCAAGAAAATACTGAAAATAAATAACATTTACAGCGGCATGCCAATTCCAGTCAATTAAGCCTATCAAAGCACATGAACCAAGATTGTCGTAGGGCATTCCCACTGCTTTGATATGTATTCAGACCTCGTTGGAAATTTGGATAGATTCCCTTGATACTACAATCAGGAATGATGAATCACAAAAAATTCCCTGACTTCCTATTTCAAGCGATATCCTGTGTTGGTTACAAGTCATGCTAAAGATCAAGCAACTTACATAACTTGTACGCACTGCACTGGGTTATATGACGGATTTACAATTGATTTAATTACAAGTAGAATGTTGTATCCCCAATCTAGTATCCCATTCTACAATGATCTAATTGAATGAAATTAGCAGCAGAAATGGACCTCATATTCGCTCTTGTGTGCGCCAGGGACCTCGAGCGCCTCGACATCGAAGGAATCAATCCGAGGCCCCGTCCGAATGAGTCTCTGCTCAGCGTTATCCTCGTCCTCGTCAGAATCCAAGCCCATCTGCGGTGGCAAATCCTCCTCGAAGTTCTCGTCCTCCTCGTCATTCTCGATCTCCGAATCATCCTCGTCCTGAAACACCCACCGTGATTCTAACGAATCCATCGACCCCGTGTGCCCATTTTCCCTCTCCGAGTCCTCTTCCGCCATCGCTTACGCTCCCCTGCTGAGATCGATTAGAATATCCCCCTGTCCGCTAATATGCGTAAGCATGTACAGAGATGGGATCAGCTTCGGAACCCTACAAATTGCACAGAGCTCGATTGGGAATGAGAAATTGTTCTGTGTGATACTGTATGCCTCGATTGGCTTGATTCGAGCGTTGTGGACGTTTTTGTCAGTTAAAAGAGGGGCGTGGGCGTGCACATAGCACTTAGCGCCTCGTAGCTGGCTGTCTGTAACCAGGCGCTCTCACTTTCCCTATACGTGACGAAGGTAATGCCATCGAGTCGGTGCTCTGGCTAACCAGCGTGCGGTGTACACCAGCCGGTGTTTCCACCAAAGTCCGCTTTTGCTTCTGATTCGAAACGGGCCGCCCCGGCCGGTCCCAGTGGGCCGTTCTGGGCCGGCCCGAAAAAGCTTGCTGCTTTCGATATTTTAATGGCCCATTAAATAACAAAGATATTTTAATGTTTAATTAATTTTATTAATTAATGGATAATAAATTATTATTTATAATTAATGAGACTCGAATTTATATTAAATAATTTTAAAATTACAATAAAAATCAGCTCGAAAGATTTTATCAAGAGTTTGCACTTATTCTATTTTCCTCCTCAAGATTCTTCAAATGATCCATCCCTAATAACTTTTGTTAAATTATTTGAAATGTCACTAAATTTTCATTCTATATTTCTTATATTTTAAAATTTCAAATGTAATAGGTATGATAATGGTTATATTTTCTAAATCTTAGAGAGGTATTTGTAATATTTTAAACTGAAGGGTTACCGCTGTAATTATGCTAAACTTTAAGGGTGTGATGAGGATTTCCTTAACAAGGCATTCGATAAAACGACGTCGGTCTGAATCCGTGGGGATATATATTGAAAGATCGACCGCGTTCCTTCAAGAAGGTTCTATTTGCCGAGAAAGAGGAGAGACAGAGAGCCAGAGAGAGAGAGAGGAAGAAGATGTCTCACTTTGGGAGATACGGTCCTCCGGATATCGTAGACACCTATTCTTTGCTCGTCCTCAACATCAGTTTCCGTAAGTTTTTTCTTGATTTTCCGTTCGTTCACTGATTTGGCGATGTATTGCTTGGATTTGCCGTGATTTTTGTTTTGTGCGGTTTCTTGTCGAAATAGGTACGACTGCGGATGATCTGTACCCGTATTTCGACAAGTATGGCAAGGTTGTGGATATCTTCATCCCGAAAGATCGAAGGTTTTTCATCTGCCTGCCTCTGATTGTCGCGTCCCGTTTGGTTGTCGAGAAAATCCGGAAAAGAAATATTTGCGGACTGAGGAAACTGCGCTGCAATTTATATTTCCTCGGTTTCTGAAAATAATAATTGGCCGAAAAAACGCACTTAGTTATGCCTATACATATTTATATTTCTAGGTTCTTCCATGATTGCATTTATGCCTTTTCTTTAACCCTTAACAAAAGAGAAATTAAGAGGAGGCACCAATTTATTTGGTTGTATCTTGTGTTTGTTTGAAATGAATATATTTCTAGACTGTTATATTGCTAATGCGATCGATTAGTTTTCTTTCAGATTTTAGTTTTAGTCATAATTTGATTTATGCTTTTAGGACTGGTGATCCTCGTGGTTTTGCATTTGTTCGCTATAAGTATCAAGACGAAGCACATATGGCTGTTGAAAGGCTAGATGGTAAATATTTCTCTTCCTCCCTCCCTTGTTCACACTTGACAAGTCTACGGCAAGTATGGTTGAGATGTCGTGAATTCATACTTTCGTTATCATCGTGCGGTCCTCTTACTAGGTGCTAATAATTGCTTTTACATAGCTTTTGTTAGTTAGATTGGCCAAATGATCCGAGCTGCTTATAGTGAAATGTGGTTTAAATCCATGTTAAAGTCGGACAACCTAAGCACGGAAATGAAACATGGTTAAAAACTATGATAGAGCTATTATTTGTTTGGTTCAACCTGCTTGGATGACAGCTCTATACTATTTTTCTTGTAAGATATTTGGCATTATAGCTTTGAAATGAGACTACTTCCACTATATCTTGGAGACTTGCTCTTCAGCCCATAATTGTCCATTTTGTATACAAGGTAGTCAAAGGCAAAAGGCACCTTTAAGGCACAATGACATTATATTGCCTGAGGTGCTAGGCCCCCCAAAAAGCGCTTGCCCTCCCCTGAGTGAAGCAAGACACACAATTGACAAAAAAATTTAATAAACACATATGCAACACATTTAGCATCCATTGGTTCTGTTAGTAGAATGTTTCTAGCAGTTTTATTTTGCCAGGGATGTTAACATAAGAATTGCATATTGGAAGGTGCTGAATTTGTAAAGTTATATGGTTTATTGTTAAAAGTTATCTAAAGTATATGATAAGAAGATCAGTGAAAGCAGTGTATTTTGAGGGCCAATGAAGTATTAAATAGAAGTTTATATCCCAATCTGTAATTAGTAATAGTTTGGGGTTAAACTGTAAATATCTAATAGTTTTAATTGGGATATCCGCCAACTATTATAAATAGAGGGCAAGGGGGTAGCCAAGAGAGGTAGATTTTCTCATTCTATTTTATCGAGTGGACATTCATTTAGAGAGAAAGGCTAGTGAGCAAGACAGCTTTTTACTCTTGGGAAATGAGTGTTGGATGTACTCGGGAATAGGAGAAACTACTCAAGCTGTTGTACTGATCATTCTTGGTAATAAAGAAGGCTGCTCTTGGTGGGTGTTTGAAGGCTAGATGTAGGGTTGCAATTACTGTAATCCGAACCAGGATAATCTGCTTGTTCTTGTTATAAATTGGGAGCACTGGCAGCCTTTAAACCCTCAAAGAAACCGATCAAACAACCCTCCAAACACTCACAACTCACCGTCAACACACAACCAACACAACAGTCTATAAAAGAACAGAATTTAAAGCATAAAACAGAACAAGAAAGAAAACATTCAAACCATATAAGAAGACAGATTTTTATCCTGGTTCATGCCAATTGAATTGGCACTACATCCAGCCTCTAAGATCCTCCCGAGAACAGTCTTTATTTCTAGAAATCGACCAGTACAGTAATGGCCCTTCTCTACCTTCTATTCCCGAGCGCCCCAATTGTTTTCCTCCAAGATTACAAAGCTAATAGCCTTAGCCTTTCTCTCAGAAACAATCAGCACTCATTACAAACAGAAAAATGAGAACTCTCTCTCCATTTGCTACCCCTTGCCCTCTATTTATAATAGTGGGTGGATATCTTAATGAATATTATTAGATATTTACCGTTTAACCCCAAAATTAGAACTAATTACAGTTTGGGTTACAAGTATCTAAAATCTTCTAAAGGAACTCTAGCGAACTGCCATCATTCATTGCTACTGCCATCATCTTCTTTTTATACCATATACTCAAGACAACCTTTAACAATTCTCCACCAATGTCTTGACAATGAGTATACTTCAACCTTCATCCATCCAAGCTTTAGCCTTCCAATAGATGAACTTGACCTGCTCTCATAGGTTCTTCATGCTGCACCTGATCACTTAAACACAAAACAAACATCAACAACAACAACAACAATAACATATCCAACCTTTATCCCACTATGTGGGGTTGGCTACATGAATTCTAGACTTCCATGTATTTCTGTCTTTTGTCATATCCTCATTTAGATCTATATATTTCATATCAAATTTTAATGTCTCTCCCAAAGTCTTTTTGGGTCTACCTCTACCTCTTTTTGTGACTAATTGTTCCATTTCATCAACTCTCCTCACAGGAGCGTCTCTTAGTCTCCTTCTCACATGACCAAACCATCTTAGTCTAGTCTCTCTCATCTTCTCCTCGATTGGCACTACTCCTACCTTATTACGAATAACTTCATTTCTAATTTTATCCTTTCTTGTATGTCCGCACATCCATCTTAACATCCTCATCTCCGCTACACTCATCTTTTGCTCATGCTGGTATTTGACTGCCCAACATTTTGAGCCATATAGCAAGACTGGTCTTATAGCTGTCCTATAAAATTTTCCTTTCAATTTTAATGGGATTTTACTATCACATAACACCCCCGATGCATTTCTCCATTTTAGCCAACCTGCCTTAATTCTATGTGCGACATCCTCATGGATTTCTCCATCTTTTTAAATCACTGATCCCAAATATCGAAAATGGTCTTTTCTTTGTAAGATTTGGTCTTCTAATTTTATTATAACATCATCCACTCTTGCATTTTTACTAAATTTGCATTCCATATATTCTGTTTTCTTTCTACTTAATTTAAATCCCTTAGATTCTAAATTGTTTCTCCACAACTCAAGCTTAGTGTTCACTCCTTCTTTTGTTTCATCCACCAGCACTATGTCGTCTGCTAATAGCATACACCATGGCACATCTGTCTGAATATCTTTAGTGAGTTCATCCATTACTAGGGCAAATAAGTATAGACTTAGTGCAGAACCTTGATGCAGTCCTATTGTAGTTATAAATGGTTCAGTATCCCCTCCGCATGTTCTGACCCTTGTCTTTACACCATGATACATGTCCTTAAGGGCTTGTATATAGGCTATTTTGACTCATTTCTTCTCTAAAACCCTCCATAATACTTCTCTAGGGACCCTATCATAGGCCTTTTCTAGATCTATAAACACCATATGTAGGTCCTTCTGATAATCTCGATACCTTTCCATTAGACGCCACAGTAAATATATAGCTCCCATTGTTGACCTACCAGGCATGAAACCAAACTGATTTTTTGACACCTTTGTTTCCTTTCTGAGCCTCTGCTCTATTACTCTCTCCCAGAGTTTCATGGTATGACTCATTAACTTAATTCCTCTATAATTTTCACAGTTTTGAACATCTCATTTGTTCTTGTATATAGGAACCAAAGTACTCTTCCTCCACTCATCTGACATCTTTTTTGATTTAAGGATGGCGTTAAATAGTTGCCTTAGCCAGGAGATGCCCTCTTCTCCCATGCATTTCCATGTTTCTATTGGTATATTATCTGGTCCCACTGCCTTATGATTTTTCATATTTTTTAATGCTTGCCTTATTTCATTTGAACTTATGTGTCGATAGAATGTGTAGCTCATATTCCCTTCGGAGTTACTAAGATGTCCCAACCTAACTCTTGTGTCACCACCATCATTGAATAATTTTGTGAAATACTCCTTCCATTTCTCCTTAATCGGTCCCTCATTTACTAAAACATTTTGATTGTCATCTTTTATGCATTTCACTTGATTTAAATCCCGTGTTTTTCTTTCTCTTGCTTTAGCTAATTTATATATATCCTTTTCTCCATCTTTTGTATCAAGTCGTTTATATAGATTCTCATATGCTTTTGACCTTGCTTCACTAACAGCTTTTTTTGCTGCCTTTTTTACTTCTTTATAATTTTTTTGATTTTCTTCATTGTTGCATTGATATACCGCCTTATAGCAAGTTTTCTTATTTTTAATTTTCAATTGTATCTCTTCATTCCATCACCAAGACTCCTTAAGGTTAGGGGCTCTACCATTTGTCTCTCCAAGGACTACCTTTGCCGTGCTTCTCAGAGCATTAGTCATTTCTTTCCACATTTGATTTGTCTGTCTTTCTCCATTCCATTCCCTTCTACCCCTTAATGTTTCTTTGAAGATTAGTTGTTTCTCCCCTTTTAAATTCCACCACCTGATTCTTGGATTTTGTTTTATGTGATTTTTTCTCTTTCAATTTCTTACTTGGACGTCAAGTACTAGAAGTCTATGTTGAGTAGTCAAACACTCTCCTGGTATCACCTTACAATTCCTACAACATAACCGATCCTCTTGTCTCATGAGGAAGTAATCTATTTGGGTGCTTGAGGTGATATTTTTATATGTGATTAAGTGTTCGTCCCGTTTTTTGAACCTAGTATTGGTTATAATGAGCCCATATGCCATAGCAAAATCTAGGATAGATTTACCCTCATTATTAATTTCCCCGAATCCATACCCTCCGTGTACCTCTCTATTTTTGTTTCCGTCTCTACCCACGTGCCCATTTAAGTCACCTCCTATAATCACTTTCTCTCCTCTTGGTATCATTTGTATGAGTCCCTCTAGGTCCTCCCAGAATTTTGCTTTTATCTCATCACCTAACCCCGCTTGTGGTGCATATGTACTAAAGATATTCATAGTCATTCTTCCTAGACTAATCTTCACCATAATAATCCTATCCCTTATTCTCTTTACATCCACTACCTCATCTATTAAGCTTTTATCCATAATAATCCCCACTCCATTTTTCGCTTGATCAGTTCCTGTGTACCATATTTTATATCCAGCTTCTGATAAAATTTTTGTTTTTTTCCCTACCCATCTCGTCTCTTGAAGGCACATAATATTAATTTTTCTCCTAATCATCACATCCACCACTTCCATAGCTTTGCCTGTTAATGTTCCTATGTTCCATGACCCAATCCTTAATCTATGATTTTGTTTTTGGCCTTGACTTTGGATTTGATTTTGTTTTTGGCCTTGACTTTGAATTTGATTTTGTTTTTGATTTTGATTTTGGTTTTGGTTTTGATTTTAATTTTGGACTAGCTTCTTTACCCACATCCGTTCAAGCAAATGCGGGAACCCTTGCTCATTTATCACTACATCCGGGCGTCGATGCAGCGGCCCTAGCTCACTTGTCACTACACGGGGGCAGTGTAGCGCGTCGCTATGAAGGGTTACGCCCACGCCCAAACGATTTTTCATAATTTGTCTAGAGTTCATGTTTTGGATCCGACTAAGTTTTACGTTGGCTGTCGGCTACCTAACACAACCCTTCTCATTTATCCGGGCTTGGGACCGGCAGTGGATAACATCCCCAGGCGGAGTTAAACACAAAACCAACATCGTAGAAAACAAATCAATGCTGTAAAACATAACAATGGACCACCTTTGGATAAAATCAGCTGCAATAACTAAACCTGCAATAACTAAACCTGCAACTTTCATTAGATATTATCCTCCTCAAGGGATTTTCCTAATGGATACATTCCTAACACCAATATGATTGGTTTCTCCATAGTGTCTATTGTCTAAGTACACTCAACCATAAACCAAATCCATACTCATTAATCCAAAAGTGTCACAACACAGTGAACCTCACCTGAATTGGCCTTTCCACTGCTAGACTTTATTCCTAGCTCCCCAAAACCGGTCTATTAGGCTTTACCACTGTTCTTCCTCTAATATTTGCTTCAAACAAACATGACTGCTCATCTCTACTTACCAGTCTACTAAGATATGCTTACAATTAGGGTAACCTAGGCTGCCTTAACCTATCCAAACCCTATTCCAATCTCTATGCCTTAGTATTTCCCAGCTTATCCTTCCTCCCACACTCTCAAACACTGATCTAAACATTCAGCTACACCTTGAGAGTTCTATTTTGGAGAAAATGCCAATAAAGCTGCCCATCAATATACTAAGCATACCACTGGAATATTCATAGCTTCCCTATGCACTCAATATTAACCCTTTTGGACTCTTACAATCTTATATCTTACCTAAGGAATTATAATCACACCTAGAGAGACCTTCTGAGCAACCAATCCTTGCTTACCTTTCCCTCTAGCCTATTATGCCTTGGCTACACTATAAGATCACTTTTCCGTTAGTTTCCCCATGGATAATGGCTGTTAGTGATACCTATTTGATCCAAATTAAGCCTTCATGTGCTGCTTTAATCAGTGGCCATTTGTCTAGCATTTTTCCTAGACTTTTCCCCATTTCCAGCACCTTCCTTAATTCTCAAATAGACACTTCACAGCACTCCACCCCTTTAACATAAGGGATCTTTCATCTAAGTCCAACATTCTCCCCAAATTTACATGGCTCCATGCCATTCATTTGGACAAGAGTGCATCACCTCTTCTTATACAAGAGGTTCTATTTCCCAGCCTGCTCCTTAGCACTCAAACCTGAGCCTAAGCATCCTTCAAACCCAACATTCCATACCTCACTGGTAGATTACTTGTGGTTCTATCTTTTACCCATCCTAGGCAACACTAGACCTTCTATTCCCTTGCTCATTACCTACAAGATGATTCTCCTTCCCTTTCATTGCTTAATCCAGATTTTGATCAACCATGGGCTTCACCATACAAGACAACCCTTGCACACATCCTTTTCCCCTCACTGTTCACAAGGACCCTCACTGCAAGAGCCAAAACTATACTAAGCTTCCTCATTCTCACGATCTAGCCCAAGCTTACACAATGAATATGACCAAATTTTTTTCCAGATTTCCCTATTGCTATACCCTGGTTCATAGGTTAGTTTAGGACATTCCCAAAGGTTTCTCCTTGCTGTTTTCTTTACACAGCATCCCAGATTTCATCCCTTGCCCTTAGCATCAGCTAATTTCATGTCCTATTGGTAGAGTTTTCCCATATAGGTACGAACCCTAGCTTTAGAAGACCTAGGCATACCTATTCCACAACTCTCCTCCACCTAAACTTTCATACCAGAAGCAATTTCCAGCAAGCTCATACTTATTCCAGCAAGCTCATATACGCTTGGGAATTCCTTGGGGACATACCATCTCCACTAGGTTCACCTCAACTAGCGCCACCATGAGACAAGGCCTAGATAGGTTCCCAAAACATCCTAGAAACTGATTTCTAATGGGATTTACTAATTTTGGAGACTTCTACATCTGGAGATCTAGACAAAACTACATGGTTTCTATTCCTATACACCTGCAAATTTTCCCCTCCCCTAATATCCCTAGCCTTAGATACCTTTTCTAGTCCTTGCTCACCATTGTGAGCCATCCTCAACAAATGACACAGCCTAACCTTATCATAGGCTATCCTTTAGAGGCTGCAGCTTATCCACATATAAATGCAAGCATGCACCACATAACCTCCATTCTTGAGGGTTGCTACCATCTCTCTAAGAGATCCTTGCAACTTCTTAGGACTCCAATTCTCCTTTATAGGAGAAACCTTTCTATCTAATTCTTCCTAAGGACATTAGACTTTCTTTTTAAACAGGGACATATTTTACAGCTTCTAATATTCTGGAACAGCTCCACCATGCATCCTAATTTTTCCCATCTCCAATTTCCTTGACCTTGGTTGTTGCCTAGACAAACCATTTCCCCCTCCACCATGTCTCTATGGGTAAAAACCCTTTTCCTATGAGAATTACACCCTAACCCTAGGACCTATGCTATTTTTACTGCATACCTAGAAAGACTATAGGACATCCGCACTCTCATAGCCAAAACCACACATGGTGTTTGAACATTTAGGGCTGGTTCTTTCTTGGGATTCTTTCTTCGTATTTGGGCAATTCTTCTTCATATGCCCTTCTTCATGGCAATGAAAGCATTTAATCACTTACTTGCCACTCCTAGACTTAGACCGAGACCTACCTTTAAAACTAGGGTCTCCTTTTTCTGTTCTAAAGTTCACTGCCAAAGCTTCTATGGCAGATTTCTGGGACTCTACTTTGTGCTGCAAATCCTTGGAATTCAAAGCTCTTATCACATCATCTAGGGTCAGCTTATCTCTTCCATGTTTCAAGATATTCACAATGGTTTCATAGGACTTAGGAAGAGAGTGCAATAAGACCAAAGCCTTATCCTCATCTTCATACTTAATATTTATATTCTCAAGATCCAAACACAATTTATTAAAACTGTCCATATGATCTTGCAAGCTTTGATTTTCACTCATCTTGAAAGAAAAGAATTTTGTTTTCAAGAACAGCCGGTTGGAGAGGGTTTTAGTCAAATAAAGTGCATCTAACCTATTCCAAAGCTCCTCTGCGGTTGACATATTTGACACCTCCCGCATGACTTTGTCTCCTAGGCTTAGAATAAGGGTGTTAAAAGGCTCTTTTGCTGGTTTCTTTTCTCCTATCCCTGATTTCTTTTTTCTGGACTTCAATTAGGGTTTCAGGCATAGGCTTTTCAGCCTCTAAGGCTTCCTCTAGTCCAAGATTTCCCCAAAAGGCTCTCATCTTCATCTTCCATAGGCCAAAATCATTTTGGCCATCAAATTTCTCAACATCATACCGTGCGGCAGAGGCTATAGAAGCCATTCCTGCGGGTATGTGATGAAATTCTAAGTTCTTGATGGTTCTTGATGAGAGGCCTGACTCTAATACCAATTTGTTATAAATTGGGAGCATTGGCAGCCTTTGAACCCTCCAAGAAACCGATCAAACAACCCTCCAAACACTCACAACTCACTGGCAACACAACCAACACAACAGTCTATAAAAGAACAGAATTTAAAGCATAAAACAGAACAAGAAAGAAAACATTCAAATCATATAAGAAGACAGATTTTTATCCTGGTTCATGCCAATTGAATTGGCACTACATCCAGCCTCTAAGATCCTCTCGAGAGTAGTCTTTATTTCCAAAAATCGACCAGTATAGTAATGGCCCTTCTCTACCTTCTATTCCCAAGCACCCCAATTGTTTTCCTCCAAGATTACAAAGCTAACAACCCTAGCCTTTCTCTCAGAAACAATCAGCACTCGTTACCAAAAAAAAAATGAGAACTCTCTCTCCATTTGCTACCCTTTGCCCTCTATTTATAATAGTGGGTGGATATCCCAATGAATATTATTAGATATTTACAGTTTAACCCCAAAACTATAACTAATTACAGTTTGGGTTACAACTTCTATCTAAAATCTTCAAAAGGAACTCTAGCGAACTGCCATCATTCACTGCTACTGCCATCATCTTCTTCTTATACCATATACTCGAGACAACCTTTAACAGTTCTTGTTGGTTTGCGTTTCTGTCCTGTTTTTCCAATTCCATTTTTCTTGTTTCTGTTTCATATAATTTTCTGTTGTGTGATTGGAAAATAAATCCGAGAGGGTTTGTGAGGGTGTGAGAGGATTGTTCTCGCCTAAATATTCTCATCTAAGTGTGACTTGATCGGTTTTCTTATGGGATCTAGTGACTGCCAGTGTCCCTAGGTATAACATCTATATTTAATGGGGTTGGAATAAATTTATTGTGTTAGTGCTCTTTGAAGTGACAAGATCTAGCAACTGAGGATTATTGGGCTGAATGGTACTTGGTGCTTCGTTTTTTTCTCCCAACAGATGGAGGCTAAGACGAAAATTCTTGTAGATGTTATCGAGATATGTTTGCAGATATTGATGCTTTTGTTTTGATTGCGGTTGCGACATCACTTTTCAGGCAGGGTTATTGATGGCAGAGAAATTATGGTTCAGTTTGCAAAGTATGGGCCAAATGCGGAGCGAATGTAAGTATAGTCTTGCCAGATTCTGTGTTAATATTATGTTCCCTAACCCAACCCAATGTACACACACACACACACACACGCACGCATATAATGTGCAGGTAAATGTATACTTGAGAACTTAAAATATATTGCACTTTTTCATTTATAAAATAAAGGCATCTGTGTTTCTTTATATCTTCAACTTTTAGTGTTTTTCATTGTCGCCGCTAGTACATGGTCATTCTCTACTAATATGATTATGGTTGCATCAATCAATTAATTTATTTTCAGTCACAAAGGAAGGGTTATTGAGCGAATGCCACATACTAGAGGCAGATCGAGAAGCCGCAGCCCCCGGCGGAGGTGAGGATTAACTTTTTCACTAGAAATGCTCTCCGTTAACTTTTTGATCTTTAGGAGACAATATGATGGTATCCTGGTTAAGTTAAAAAAAGTTGTCTATTTCATGATTCGGCATGTTTTTCTTGAAGATTTCAGCTATCATAAGTGGGGTGTCTTGGTGCCCCGTGGGGGGGTTGGGAATAAGATAACTAAAGAAGGGTCTTTGCAAGCAGTTAATGATAGGCAGAAGAATCATGTCTACGTTTCAATGTAGTACTAGTGAAAGATTTATGTCATGTTGTCTATATCATGATTAGGCATGTTTTTCTAGAAGGTTTCAGCTAGCATCAGTGGATGTCTCTTGGTACCCCCAGGGAGAAAATAAGATAAATAAAAAAGGGTTTTTGCATGCAGTTAATGATAGACAGAAGAATCATGTTTACATTTCAATGCACTAGCAAAAAATTTGTTCTCTTCATGTTAGGGTTGGTTTGGCATGAATCCAACCTTCAGGTTCTTGGACAGCGCTGGTTACTTCTCTTGCTTGTGATGTCTCCAAGATGCCAATGTCATGATGCCTGTGTTATGTCCAATTCTGCCACCCCCGTTATATATCTCATGAACATAGGACCAACCCCCAACAAAGCATGCAAAATGCTAAGAAAAAGGGGCAACTGGAATGTTATATGTGATTTTGGCCAGTTGCCGACTTGCGCGGATCACTTATTGATAACATGTTTCCCTATGCCATGTTAGTGAGTGTCCTAATAGTCCATAATTTGAAGCTGACAAGTGTCAAGTCTCTCTGATGAGACTTGAATTGACAGAGAAATAGAAGGATCGAGAAAGAGAGAGTTTTGGAGGGAGAGTTGAAAGAGAATTGAGAGAGAGAATTTAGGAGGGAAAGAGTTTTTCTCATTCACAGCATAAGCTCCCATCCTCATACATCTTGGCCTTATATAGGCTTCCCACTGGTTCACATCATAACCGTGGGGAACAATCAAGCAACTAACTACTGCAAGTGGCCAAGTGGGCTACTGCTATTACAAAAAATTTCAAAATTACCCTCAGATTGTAACAAGAAGATGTCATAATCTCTCTATTCTGATAGTTAGATACTTCCTGTTGATTGTGTATCACCTTTATTCTGTTGGTGTAATGAGGAGAGGGGATGATGTATGATGATTGAATCAAAGTGGCACTTCGCGGGTTGTAGTTGTCAATTATACAAGTAATGTGATTTAGATTCCCAGGATTTTTATGAAACAGTCAATCTCACATCACAGAGCTGAGTTCTATACTGTGGCATTGTTTTTGATGGCTTGCTCAACCCTCAGGCTGTCTTAGGATGATAGATGGGCCAGGCATGACAGCTCTGGGGGATAATTCAAGTAGTAGGACCATCAGAGCTTTGATTGATTATAAACGCACCATTGAAAGTTATCTTATTTCCACTGCACCTTGAAATCTGGGTCATGTTGGTGATTTTTGAATGGGGGTCCTTGGCTTCTTGTGGTTGTATCTCAAACATATTTTTACTCCTACAGAAATTCAAGTGGTAGTTGCTGATTTTTTTGTTCTTGTGTTTTGATTTGGCAAATCATTCACTTTTTTGCAAGCCTTGTGAGGATTTTGTTTATGCAATTTACTTCCTTTTTCTTTTGGATATGAAGCAGTCTGTGCCATACATTTCAGGTCCAGGGATGATTATTACAGAGAGACAGATTATAACAGGAGGCGGAGTCGCAGCAGGAGTGGGGATGGGTATGACCGTGGGCGGCACAGAGGGAGGGAGAGAGATTACCGCCGTCGAAGCAGGAGCCGCAGTGCAAGCCCAAACTATGATAGAGGTCATGGTAGTGGGCGATATGATGATGATCGGCACAGGAGTAGGAGTCGGTCCTTTGAAAGGTTTATAACATTCAAGATTTGTGCTATAAGGTCAGAAGTTTCTTCTTCTCCTCTGAATTATTGTTCTGATTGATGCTATTCCTTTTATAGTGCCTCCCCTCGTCGATCCAGCCTTAGTCCACTGAGAAGTTTGTCCCCCCGGAGGACACCCTCTAGGGATGAGAATCCTACCAGAAGCAAACATGTTGAACGATCTCCAACTGCTCGAAGCATTTCACCGAAACAACTTGATGATTCTCGAAGCGTTTCCCCTCGTAATTCAGACATTGATGTGAGTGCTTCAAGCTGAAAATTACAATTGCATGCATGTATGTGTGTGCGCGTGCATGTGTAGCGTGCCTTTGATTTATGAACCAGTTCTATATTCCAATTTGCATATGTAAATGTTAAATAGTATTTTGGAATTGAATTTTGGCAGGAGTGACGTAGGATGGTTTCACAGGCAGTAGAGAGAAATATGATGGGCATAGCTTGGGACCATATTTTGCTACTGTTGGAGATCTACTCATGGATATTCTAGATGAAGATCTTTGTGTTAGTTTGGTAGGACTGCCCTCCTGATGGTTAATCCTTTATATAAAATTTCATCCTTACATTGTTTAGTTTTAAGTATCTGGGTATTTTGTTGCCATGATGGTTAAGTATCAGAAAGTGAACGTGCTTCCACCTGTAGCTGGTGCAGCCTATAGATGCTCTATGTTGGTTAAATGCATTCTGATATCCCTGTCTGAACTATGCGAGAACAGAAAAGGGTAACAACTTTGGTTGCTTTTTTCTTTCTTTTTTTTTTTGGGCATTTGGTTGAAGTTCTAAATATTTTATCAACCTGTTAGTATGTTTGACTTGTGTTTCATCTTATATTGAGATAGCACATGGGGTCGTGATTGTAGCTGTGAAGTGGCAGCTGATGTCTCTTTTGTGTGATATGATGCATTGTGGGTGTAGCTTTGAAGTGAAAGTGAATACATCATTTGCTGAGCTCTTGCTGTTCGCCCTCCTGGTTGGGATGGGTTAGGATGGATTTAGGGCTGCCCGCTCTGTATTTGATGGCCTCTTAACTAGCTGTTTGCAGTTGGTCTTGTAGAATTTCTCTGTGAGCTGCCAGACTTGCTGCTAGGTAATTTGTTTGGAAGTTGATCCCAGCTCTGGTACATATCTGGCCAAGATACGTTTTCTGTTTAGGGTACAATGCCTGTTTGGTCTCTATTGACATCATTATGTCGCCATTCTCACATGTGCACCGAGATATAACTTTCTATTAGCAATACCAAAATATTATGAAACTTAGCTTTATAGATTGAGCTAGATATTGTATGAATATTTGACAACCCTCCTCTCTCTCTCTCTCACTAGTGGGCATATGTGTGACACTATCATTGCTAGCAGTCATGCAGTTGCATTTTTATTGTTATCTTGTCTTCTCTGCCGCTCTTTCTTAACATCCGGTATAATATGAAATCTTTATGTGCTTGTTCTAGTTGAACCCTTGCTCTAGAAGTGTCCTCCTGGAGGTGGCTTTTTAGTTGCTGAGTTGTATATCCAATATTGTTCCATCCAATGACTGTTCGTTATGCCCTCAATCTCTGCATGGTTTAAAGAGTCCCAAGTTTATCTGTTAGGTGGCGAATGGTTTTTTGATTTTTTCTTCGTTTTGGTGTTTTAACAGCTAACGCTTGTCCAATAGTTATTCTGTTTCCCATATAAGGCATTTCACAATGCAAGTTTTGTGATCTTGCAAAGTGGTTTTGAGGCATATTACTCTTTTAGGGACGTAATCATCTTTGAGCTCAGCTACGGGAATTGAATTAAAGTTTGAAATTGGGATTCATGGGTTCAGATGAAAAAGGAAGAAAAACAAGTACTTTTATGCACAGCGCATGCAAAGTTGCAAGTTTCCACATACGAAGCTGAATCATTTAAACCTAGAAACGAGACAGTAATTGCAATCGAGTGTTTTAAGAGCATATCCTACATAACCTTACTGATTAAACGCCGAAAAAAGGGACATTTAAAGGTACATCCAACAATTATAAGGATTTTACATTACCATCGAGTATATCTACTTAATGACTACTCTTCTTCAAGGGAGTATAGACTAACTTAATTAGCTGTATTCGGCCATTGAAAGATTGGAGCCATGTTCCAACAGAAACTTATCTCTGAATATACATAGGCGCGTAAACTATCTGCAAAGAGACGCTTCACCCGGAGATCACATAATTCAATTCATTCATCGTTCACATTATACAAAAGAAGAACTCAGACGAAGCCATCCATGAAGGAAAGCTACATTTAGTCATTCAAAACAATGGGAAATACTTGCCCACGCTTCATGAGAAAGAAGCGGAACGAATAACATTCCAAGATCCACTAGAATATTCTTGTTAAGCAACATTAAACAAAAAAATTTACAGCGCCGGTGATTATTCTCACTTGCCTTACCCCCTTGTCGATAGTGACTCTTTGCCCCCAAGTGTTTGAATTATAGCTTCAAGCAGCTTAATTTCATTATCTCGCTTATAAATCTCTTCTTGCTTTGCGCGTAACTCTTCCATGTGTAATTCGAACACCTCTGCACCAGTTATTTGAGCATACATGAGAGAAAAGGCAACGCAGTATGGTAAGTGTAAATATTTCAAGGAAGATGTCTTAAATTCCATGTAAGACCATCGCCAAATATTTCAAGGATGATGTTTTTTAAATTGTAATTACACATAAACGCATCAAATGGATCACCTAGCCAACCCCCGGTAGTTAGAGGGATACGGTTCCAACATTTGAACGTCTAGCAATCTATCCAGGGTCCCCTAATTCAGAAACAATTCATAGACATTGGTATTGCCGGCCCAAACTTTTCAGGTTGATCTTCTTGTTCCATAAGCAAGGACTCATTTTTTTTCCTTTGCATGCATTTCCCATTGGACATCCATGTTTTTTATTTCTTTGTCCTGAACAATTCATAGATGTCCTGACGACCAGATGAAGATTATACATTTGACTGGACAAGGAATGAAACATTTATTAGCTAATATGTGGAAGAGCAAGTATATCACTTCCGTTCCCTAACAGAACCATTTGAACCCAAGACCTAAGGAGTCAAGCAATAGCAGGAGGTAAAGATTGTTAAGATATATAATAGCATTCAATCTGAGACTAAACCTTGAACAATTTCATGCCACTCAAGTAAAATTTTTGGTTTTTTTACAAGTAAATTTTAAATTAAATTAGAACGAATTAAGATTGACTGAAGTAGATTCTCATACATTGGATACATTGACCACCTTATGGTAGATAGGAAAATTTCACAACCAAATACACAAAATGAATTAAGATTAAGAACTCTTTCCATGGTGCAAAAAAAGCTACTGAACAGCTATGTAAACTGTTGTCATGTTTGGATGAATAGCAGAATGGAATCCTAGTACCAGTCAATGCCTTTGAAGAATTTGAATTGAAATAATCTTCAATGTGAAAAGAATGGGATCTACTCTTTTGGGCCATATTTCCTTTTTATTCTTGAAAATTTGTGGGATGTGAAACTTGCACAAGGGGGATAGAAATCATTCCCACTAAATCTCCATCTTCCTCTGAAAGGGTAATCATAATCACATTAGCTTCTAAGCACCCTTGAATGTTGGAATAATAGGGATGTGGGAGAGATTCTCGTCCTCTGGTCTAATCTTGCAACCCACATAAAAGGAAAAGTTGAATTTCCTTCAACTTTGACACTGTGATAGCCTATGGTCCTTTTTGTACCTATTTCTCTTTTGATGGTGATGCGGATGATATTATAATGTACCAGATGCATTGCAATTGCACGTTAAGTATCACTGTAACATGATGTTGACCATTGTGCGCGAGGACAGAAACAAAATTTCTTTTCACTTTATAATTCTCCACGGTAAAGCAATGCGTACACATAAAGATGTCTTCAAACGTGGAAAAAGCTTACTCATATAATGACATAGAAACACAAATGACAAGAAGAATCTGAACCAAAAAGAAGATATATGGATTAATTAATTGATGGAGGACACAGAGAAGATAAAAACTTCAGAGCAGGGGTTTGCAATAAACTAACAGGGAGTGGGATCAAAATTGAGACTAGGGTAAAATGTTAATTTATAGAACATTTCAGAATGAGCCCTATCTTTGGTGGAGAGATTTGAGGCAACCCAACCATCAATACTTACTCCAAGCACCATGATCTACAATGAATTTCATTAAATACTATTGGTGGGGGCTCCTAATTAGGAAATATGTTGTTTTTGGTAATTCTTTATACAAAAATCTTACCTTAAACCAATCTAACTTTAACTAGATTTTTTTTTATTTCTCCATGATTCTTTTGACTTGGGAAATCTACATATAAACACAACCCTCCCCTGACTCCTGCAACAAGGAAGACTTGTGCACTAGACACTAGATTTTAACTAGGCTTTTTGGTTTGGTATGCTGGTATTGTTCTATTGCATAATATAACTTTTCGCACGAGAAAGGCATTGTACCTAGTCATATTAATAAAGGATTTATTTGCTTTTAAAGCTTCTGACAGTTTTGAAGAAATAAAAGTAACTCTACCACTAGTAGATGCTTACCTTGTGACTCCTAAGAAATTAGACATCAGATAAAATTTATGTAGTTTACGGATCCTATCACTAATGGGTTTAAATTAGACATTACTCCCCTTTTTCATCCTTCCTAATTCTTGCGAGTTAATATCAAGGGGGTACCAAGACCAATATCAAGGCGATGCACTAATTGATAACAAGGGAGTACCAAGTACAAGCAACAAATAATCTTATGAATTTCTATTACAGAAAATTGCAGGTGTACGTAGGCCTGGAGCTCAAAATCAAATTCATTTAACATAAAAGGGATGCTTCCATAGAATTCTTCTAGTAAAATTGTCACATAATACCAGAAAGAGAAAGTGAACATACTGGTGGTGTTCTCAAGCTCCTTTGTGACCTCTTGTGCACGAAGTTCAGCAGCTTTTTGTGCTGCCTCAGCCTGTCTTTTCTCAATTCGAGCATGAGCAGAAGCAGAAATGGCAGCATCAAGTTCTCTTTCTAATGTCTCCACTCTTTGTTCAAGCGCCTGCACTTGAAAGTAATGGAGTATCATCTATAAAGCCTGTCCTAATGGTTAACTTCTCATTTCAAGCAGATATCAACTAAACAATGATCTATTTGTCAAAGGACACGAAGCTGAACTGACACCCTCAGCCGATTAGGATCAAGAATTTTGCAATCACCGAAACTAATTACGAACCAGATCAAGGATGCAGAAAACAAGAAACTCCTCGGCAACACATAACTTGGTGCTTGGATGAACTTTCCTACTCGTCGTTATCTTTTATTTTCCGCAAAATAGCCAAAATTCGACTAAATTTTGATGAAGGAATTGAGTGGAAAAAAAGATAATAAAAGAAATCTATTGAATCCGGAAGAAAAAGCGAGAGTTCAGGAAACCAAGCAGGCTTGTAATCACAGTGAAACGGATTCAATTTAGTGAAACCTAGGCGGATAAATTGACGAATCGAAGCATAAAATCGTCAATAAGGTTAGATAAAAGGGGATTGAAATCAAAGAACGGTGAAGAGGCGGATGGAGAAGACTTACCTTGATGGTACGGGCTTGCTGGGAGGTGAGAGAGGCCTTGGCAAAGGTGTCTTCGTCGACGAAAACGGCTTTCTTGATGAGTAGCTTCTGAAGTGAGTCCAGATTCGACGCCATCTCCGACAGATTCGCGATCGCCGCCCTCCATCTCTCGCTTCCTTCGCCCTTTTCCTTCTCCATAGCCTTTCCTTCCACTTCGCTATTCTTTTTCAACGTCGACCGGAACGGCCATCAGAGGCCCGGGCCGGGTCGGTTTCCTGGCGGGTCACAGTACCACAACGCCGACCCCTCCCTCGTCTTGTTCGTAAACAAAATTGTAAGTTATTTTGGAATTATGATATTTAACGGCGAAAAGTTTAATATATTTATTCTGATTTTAAATAATTATTAAAATAAATATAAGATCATATTAAATATTTTTACTATATAAGATTACTAATTTAGACTAATAATTTAAATTAAAAATTAAATTATTTTTTTACAAGAATTATATATATTTTTTAAAATGGTTAATAAAATAATTTCAATAATTTTTAATTTAATTATGTTTTGAAAATTACTTCAATTTATATCTAATACTTTAAGATTAGTTACAATTGTATTTTAATTTGATTTGGTATATGCCCTTGCTAATGTGATGAGATGAACTACGCTGGTGTGTCAAATTGCTAACTCATCAATGAAATTTTTATGTTTTAAACTATTCAATTGAGATTCAGAATTCTCCTCAATAGATTGGAAATGACGGAATAAGCTAATGTTACACGATGATGTAAGCGGAGCGACAAGAGAAGTTGTTACTGCACAATGACGTGAGCAAATCTATGAAAAAAATTGCTACAAAGATTGAAAATTTTTGTTTTTGATTCTATCTTTGAGTCAGAGATGAAATCTCTTATTCTATTTCTAAATTGTCTCTAAAGGTTTTTTTTTGTGATTTTGATTTTTTGTCTCAAAGTCCGTTTTTGTTATAGATGAAAATAAATTTTATCTCTATTTTTTTTTTTTTTTTGTAGTGTTTGATAATAGTTAAAATAGGGAATCCTAGAAAAAAAAATTTAGAATCCCAATAAATCAAGAAAATAACTTCAAATATCTAATAACAATTAAATTCAATATTCTTGAGAGCATTTGGATAATTTCGACAAATCTCAAGAATAAGTCCAAATATTTGATAATAGTTAGACTTAATAATTTTGAAGAAAATTTTAAATCAAATATTTCACATGTTTCAGTCTATATAAAGAGGAATCTTTACAAATAAAATCATTTGAATACATGTTCATTATTAAATTTTTAAATATTACTACTAATTTAAGCGTTAGAGATTACATCGACACAATAAATCCTATCCATTTTTAGAAATATTCACACTGAACTAAGACTGTGGTGATAATTGAGATTTTTTTATTTCATTAAATAAAATTATACCACTCGAACATCATTCAGTTATAATTTTAGTAGTGAATGAAGAATATATTCATCGGTAACACACATGTATCTAATTATTTTGAATTTTAATTTTTCACTATTTTATTTATAAATGACATATTTTAGTAGATAAAATGAAAGAAAATATGGATACTAATGAATTAATCAGGATATGGCAATGAGCTCTCTCCAGTGCGAGCCCTTGTAGTAAGTGTCGTGCCATTGTAAAGGGTAAGTGATGTAAGAAAAATAAGTATGAGATTCCCATAAATAATAACAAATAATGACACGAAAAGATAGTTTAAATATGTGAAATAAACTAAATTCCAAGCCAACCTCATCCGAATTGGTTTTGAGCTGTTAGTGCACGTGGTACGTGAAATACAAAGCCGGCGCATTGACTAGCTCCAATTCAACATTAAGTAAAATAAGAAACCATGCATTGTCTAACTGAAACAGCAGTCTTAAGTTACGTCCATCCCATCCGCCTTCAATTCTAAAATGATTTCTTCGTTCCAACACGCGCGCGCGCACACGATAGCAACTCTAGATTTGCAAAGAGTAATGCTATAGGTACGTCGTGGGCTACGCCCTCGCTATCGAAATAATTTAAAAATTATTTTTACATTATTTTTTAGATTTTGCAAGCCCAAGTAAGGTATATACCCGCCCAAAGCCATTTTCTCTATCTTCTCTCCCTCCGTTACCTGCCCAAACCCAAAACCATCTTCTCCATCTTCTTCCTCACTCTCTCCCTCTCTTTTGCACTCTCTATTTCTCAAACCCACCCCTAGTCAGACCGCCGTCGCCTCCCCCCCATCGTCTCTCGAACCGCCATCGCCCCTCTGCCAGTCGGTTGCAGCGCCTCACCCCACCCTTCCTCGCCCCTCCCTCCGCCACGAGCAACTGCCTGCACCCACCACATGATGGCTTGGACGGCCACCCATCACAACTCGCATCGCACCACGGTTGCGCCCCCATCGTCGTCACCCCCAGCAAGTTACCCCCCGCTCCTCCCCCCCCACCCCCTTCGCCTGTCGGTGCCCCCACCCACCAGCCCTTCTGCCGCCGTCTGCCCCAACCAGTAAGTCGCACATACGTTTTTTTTTTTTTTTTTTGCTTTAATTTTTTTATTTGTTTCTGTTGTTTTTTTTTTTTTTGAGTTTACTGTGAAAATGAAAAATAAAAAATATGATTTATTTTGAGTTATAAAAAATATAATTTATTTAATTGTGTGAGGAGTTTGGGGTTTAAATTTATGAAAAATTAAGTTTATATATGATGTGGTTAGGGAACAAAATTTATCAGCTAGTGAATGTTATCAGGAAAAAATTAAAGATGATCTTAAATAAAATGAAAATGTCTAAATATTATTTTGTGCGAGAAGATTGGAGTTTGAACTTTGTTTGTAATATATATATATATATATATATCATCAATTGGTTAAAATTATCCAAGGTATAACATTTAGCCATTTACATACATAATCTTAGTTCATCCTATAGTTACATCTTTGTAAAGAGTAAAATTTTGAGATTTAAGTATTTCTGTAACATCCTGATCGAGCAATAGGAAGAACCAGAATAACTTATCCTGATAGGCCTACGCAAACTTCCCAGGTGGGAGAATGTAATACCCCGAGAGCCCAGAGAGATTAGTATATATCGAGGATAGTGTAAAAAAGGAAACAAGACCAGCTGGATATCTTTTGGACTGAATGTTGGCAAAGAACTCTCAAATTAAGCATGCTTGACCTGGGGTAATCCAGGGATGGGTGACCCCACTGGAAAGTTCGTGTAGGCCCATCAGGATAAGTTGTTCCGGTCATTCCTATCGCTCGAGCGGTCGTTACAACTTCAATAATCATTCAATTTCAAATTTAATAATTAATTTGATTATTTGAAAATCAATTAGGAGATCGAGTTATGCCTTTTGTTTTTACAAGTAGAGCAAGTTCTAAAACAATACTCCACATTGAGGACTTAGCCTTGAAATCAAGAGAAGCCAATCAAAGGCATAACTATTGGACAAATTGAATAGTGATCAACACGAAAAGTCTAACCATAAATTAAATTATTTTATCGTGAAATTAAACTGAAGTTGAGTAATCAAAATTTAGAAAAATCAATGTCTATATTTCTTTCATAGCTTGTTACGGCAACAAAACTAATTTATAAAATAATTATATATTTCTGTCAAATTGGTTTATTCAATCTAAAACAAAAAATACAAATATAACTAAAAAATCAAAACTTAATTTGAAAAACAACCGAATAATTAATAAATTATTTTTATTCTCTTAATCTAATTCAAATCCAACTTCTGCAGTCACATACCCATTCATCTGCCACTAATTAGCATCTCATTCTTTGTCAACAACTTAAAAAAATAGATTTGCTTAACTTTTTCCGAAATGCAAAATCGTCCAAGTTCCATCTCTGGCATAAACTAAGAGAAGAAAAAAACAACTTTTTGAAACAACTGAATAATTTATTAATTTAAAGGCTAAATATTACGAGTGGGGGCGAGACGTTGCCAGCGGGTGGGGTGACTTTCTGGGGGCTACGACGGTGGGGGAGCGGGAGGGGCGACGACGGTGCTAGCAACGGTCGTGGGGCGAGAAAAGGGCGACAGTTTGAGAGAGAGAGAGTGGTGGGTTTAAAAGAGAGAGAGTGAAAGTGGGCTTGAGAGAGAAAGAGAGAGAGACTGAATGAGTGAGGAAGAAAATGGAGAAGATGGCCTTGGATTTTGGGTTTAAACGGGTGGGTAGAAAGGAGAGAGAAGATAACTTTGGGCGGGCAAGTACATTTCTTAGCCCTTGCAAAATCCAAAAAATAATATAAAAATTATTTTTAAATTATTTTGGTAGCGGACGGCGTAGCCCACGACGTACCTCTAGCATTACTCATTTGCAAAAGGGGCTGTGCACTCATGATATCATGCCTTAGGGGCTGTTTGGCTTACCCCTTTTTTTAAGGATAAATTATATGAAACTCTTTGCACTTAGGGTTATGTGTAATTTATTTTTTTGTACTTTTGATTGCATCTAAAGACCTCTTATACTTTTTAAATATTGCAATCAATCATCATCTATTATTATTATATAGAATTTTGTATAATTTGTTAGTTGACTAACGCAAAATTATATATTTCGTTGATATACAAAATTCTACATATCTGTAATTTTTATGTAAATTGTTACACAAAATTCTATATAATAATAACAGATAGTGGCTGATTGCAATATTTAGAAAGTGTAAGGGAGTCTTTTGGTGCATTCAAAAGCACACGAGGTAAGTTGCACGTGACCTTAAGTGCAAGGGAGTTTCATATAATTTATCATTTTTTTATTAAGCTGAGAAGCCTTTCTAGTTATAAGCTATGTAAAGTTTAAAAGCATAATAACGTTTAAGTTGATAATGTGTTTGGATAAATGTGTTTTAAGTTATCATTTATATAGTTATTTGTTTAGTTTGAAAAAATTGATAAACTATTAAAACTTAACAAAAAAATTAAAATAGACATGTAACTAAATAATACAAATAAAATTCATAAAAATATTAATTTTTAATAAAAATAAATGATAAATTGATGTCTAACTGATAAATTTTTTACCAGTACATATTGATAAATTATATATAATTATTTAAAAATATATTAATACAATACTTTATATTTAAATTTAGATTTAATTCATAAAAATATTAAATATATATGTTATATATATATACATAGAGTATAAAGAGCTAAGGATAGAGTGACGCTGATGATGATGAAGAAAGAGAAGATCGAGGACATGACAATGGTGCTGGACTGGAGAGGACGACTGATCTAAAAGCTAAAGACAACGACAGAGGCGATGATAACGACGCTGGGTTGGAGGCAACGACCAATCTAGAAATTGCGAGGGGAGAGGGATGAGAGAGTGTAATGTTTAAGGGATAGAGAGTTAAAAATATTTGAGTTTTTTTAGAGCAAAATGATAATTAATTTGATCAATAAAATAAGCTAGTAATAGCGTTTTTGAAAATACTAGAGGAGCTTTTCTAAAATACTATTGAAATAGTGTTTAAGCTCGACAACGTTAAGTTTTTTAATTTTTATTAATTGTATAACTAAATAAATTATACAATGTATAAACTCAAGGGGCAACTTATAAAGGGTCAAACCGTTGAGCTAAACACCCCCCTTAATCCATGTAAATTTGTCCCCTGCTGGTGGAAAGGTGGTCCTGAAGCTCTTCAGGGAGCTCTTTCCCCTTAATCCATGTAAATTGTCCCCTGCTGGTGGAAAGGTAGTCCTGAAGCTCTTCAGGGAGCTCTTTCTCCTTAATCCTTGTAAATTGTCCCCTGCTGGTGGAAAGGTAGTCCTGAAGCTCTTCAGGGAGCTCTTTCCTCGTGCGTTATTTGTCATATCACATGTTTGATTATATGCCTGAATGAGAATAAGATGCATGGTGCATGAGTCAAACGTTGAGCCATTTGAAGTTAAAAAGTGCGGCAGATTCAATGCTTCCCAACTGCCCACACTCTGAGGCTTTAATTGCTACCCTTGTTTTGGTTCTTGGACCATTGCAATCCCAATGAACCCTTCTACAATCAACCAAACAAACACTGTTTGGCAATGCAGAAACAGCTAGACCCATCATGTTGATTGGGTCAACTTCAAGGTTGGCAACCGTGCATCCTCCTTGGCACTTGAGAGAGATTTTCCGTGTGAGAAAAGGCTGGCAAATCTTTCCATGCAAGTGATCAAACCTACTGTTCATGATCAAACTTAGCCATTTACACCATGTGTATGCATGACCTTTTTAGGTCCCAGATACCCATTCGCCATTCTATCCACTTTTAGCCCAAGATAATGATCCCCTTGTGCACGCAACCATACTCCCCGGATTAACACTTTGTAGCACACAACCTTATCGAGCACATTCTAAACATGTTTCCCTTCCAAAGTGTACGTATATATAGAGCTACGAAATGGACTTCAGCATGCATGCTTGCTTGCTTGCTCGATCATCAGTTTCAATATCTTTGATTACTTTCAGCGGTTACCGCTTGTGAGCTTTGGAAATGGTCAAGGTGGGGACAAGCCAAGGGGGGAAGAGAGCACCAAAGGGCCATTTTGTGGTGTATGTTGGCGAGCAGCTGAGGAGATTCATCGTTCCCATTTCTTACTTGAAGACTCCAATTCTTAAGCAGCTTCTAGCGGAGGCTGCTGAAGCGTATGGGTTTCCCCAGAAAGGCATCGTTCTGCCTTGCGATGAATCCACCTTCCAGCAGGCCATAGATTTCTTAGTCATGGCCAAGTGATAGTAAGTATCTCGAAAATGTTATTTGAACACTCGGTTGTGATGTTTTTAGTAATACTAGTGTATTAATGTGTTATATTTTGTATCATATTAATACAAATATACGACACATTAATGTATCAGTGTTATTAAAAAATATCAAAATTAAGTGTCGAATTAATATTTCCGTAAATATATGGAAGTATCGACTTGCAAGGAAGATGTGTGCAGTAATTTGGAGTTTGACAATTCATTCTGTTTCCTGTAATTATTATTATTCTCTTTTCTCTAGCCATTGTGTTCTTGTATTTATAAACTTTCTATTTTATATATAAGAGATGATGAGATTTATTAATTATACTTCATTGCTTCTTTGTTGACAATTCAAAGCGCTGATTTTTGAAGAAAATTTTAAAAATATTATTATTGTTTTCAAGATACAATAATATAGATTTACAACTATTGGAGAGTCATTTTCAGGAATGTGCGAGTCCTCAAAAAATTGTAAGACATAACACAATTAGGGGCGCTGGGTGTTTTCCACGCTAACTCTATGATGGTTAAGTCAGTTTCAACTAAAAAAATTGAGAAGTACTTAAGTAACTTGTGTAGAAATATTTGTGCAGAAATTCTTGTGTAGCTTGATCGAAGGAATTACTTCTTATTTATAAAGTTTGAATGCTAACAGATGAAAAAAATCTATATCTTTTGAGATTGTTTGTTTCGAATTTCGACGCGAAGACTTCAAATGTGAGTTGATGGATTCTGGGCAAGTAATAATCCGAATGGTCCCTCAAAGACTATATCTCTTGGGACCCGAGAGGGTCTATTGGGGACTACTCTGTGAGTAAGGTTTCCTGGCCCTCCCTTTTTGAGTTTTTTCTTCTTTTTCGTCTTAGGCTTATCTTGGATTTGAATCCACTTTTTTGAACATATTAATTATAATTGTTTAAACATTTTAATAAAATACTATACTTTTTAAACTATTTAACAAACTATTATACTTTTTTTAACTCAACATGTCACGTTGAAACGCCACTCTTGTAATAAGTTAACTAGTTATTAGAAGTAAGTTAGAAGTGTGCAAACGATTGGTTCAGTAATCAAATTAATCAAAATCCACTAACTGATTAAATCGAAGCGGGGAACAAAATCAAAATGGCCGATTAATTCAAAAAACTGAACTAACCAATAATTGAAAAAACCAAACTCAAACCGTATAAATTGAATTGAACTGATTAAACTGAAAAAACGTAAAAAAAAATAAAAAATGTAGTAATCAATAGAAAACACTCAAAACCAAAGAAAACGACGTCATTTTATAAATATTAAAATAACATCGTTTTAAAGTTTGGCCAGTTCAGTTCGATTAGTTCAATTCTTCCAACCAAAAAATCAAACTGAAAATTGAAAACCGAACTTTTAAGAAAAATTAACCGAACTGAATCGACAAGTTTGGTCTGTTCGATTCGATTAGTTTAGGTGAACTGAAATTTTGCTCTCTCCTAGAAATAGTAAGATATAACAAAACAAGTTATTTTTAGTAACCAGTTCAATTTATCCCAATTCCTCTCTGATATTCGTTTCTGTTTTAGCTTCCGATTTCATATTGTTTCTTAGTACTTCTCTTGGTCTTGGTTGTGTGGCTGTGTGATTGGTTCACAAGTTTATCAACAAGTGATATCAAAGCTGGAATTGGCTTCGAGATCAGAGGAGCCGAGATCAGAGAGTCAAGAACGATTAAGAACTCGTGAAAGCGGATCGAAGGCTATCGAAAGAACATAAAGCTGTGACGTTCAAGGAAGATCGAAGGCCGCAATCGATTTTTCGATTCAGTAAGTAAATATTCTTTTTTCTGAAACCCTAAGTCGGTGATTTCTTGAAGCAAGACACATCCTGTGAATCCTTCTTTCTGATTTCTGGTTTCGATTGGTTGGTTGGTTGTTTCCATGGTAAGATCGTCTGGTAAGGATTGTATTACTTTAATCTCTATATTGTTTTAAGCGCCTGAGGCGTGAGAGATTGGTTAGCTGAAAGAACAAATTCCAAACCTTGATTGCGAGATCGATTTAGAAGAGATTTGCACTTATTCTTGTTTTGTTTTGGATTCTGTTTCAGTTGTATTTGCAATACTGTTTTACTTCCTTTCTTAAGATCTTGTAATCGGTTGTAAACTTGAGAAATCTAGTGGATTGACTAGAGGCGGAGCCTCTGCCGTGAGTAGGATCTATTGATCCGAACACGTATCTTGTTGTATTAATTATTAACCAACCTATTTTTCTCGGTCAAACACAGATCAAGCACAGTAAACAAGAACACAGAAACGAAAGTTACAATCACAACTCACACACACAAATAATCGACACAGCAAGATACGTGTTCAAATCAATAGATCCTACTCACGGCAGAGGCTTCGCCTCTAGTCAATCCACTAGAATAATCAATGGATTTATAGAATACATATACGCACAAGATCATCACGGCAACTCACAAATCAGAAACCATAACAATGAGAAATGCAAACGAGTGCAATGCTTCAAATACCCGAGCAACTCAGGACTCATACCTCATCAATCTCTCACAAAAACCACCCCAAGTGATACATACTAACCGTGAGACAAGATTAGAATCGCCTTGCAATCTTCGTCTGTTCTAATTGTCGTGTGCCTTCCTCCGATCTTCGATCCCGCTCTTCGCGTGCAATGTTCTTCTTCTTGCCCTGTGTGTGTGTGTGTGTGTGTTTCGGATTAGGGTTTTTGGTGTGCGTTGAGTGTGAGAGAGAAGAGTCACGCCTACCTTCTATTTCTCTCAATCTCACCCATATATATATATATATATATGCGGGCCAAAGACATGGATGGGATAAATGGGTTTGACACAATAAGCTTGGGCTTGTTAGGCTATAGACGCCAACGGTCCAACCCGGCTTAATTATACACAACCCAAATACATGTAAATGAAATTAAAGCCAAATGAAACACAAATGAAATGAAACCCAAATTAACTATTAACATATATCAATTATTTTGAATCACAAATCCTAACAAATTCCACCTTGATTCAAGAATGGATTGATAATGGACTTGACTAGAGACCCCTGCAACTCTCCTAGCTATAATGGGAGCATATTGAGCAACAACAACGCTTGCTCAAACTTTTGACTTGAGATAGACTCAACTAATACATGCCTCTAAAGACAACATGACCATCTAACTCTATCTGAGCCTACTATGATCAAGGCAACAGGATTAAGAAGATAATGCAAACTAAGAATATATTGCTAAGACAAACTAACAATTACAATGGATTACATCGACTTATAGCAAGAATTCAAGAAATACAGTATTGCCAAGAAAATTGAAGAACTGAAAGCAAGTACAGATTACTCAAACACCAATAACTACTTATACCAACAGTATCTTCACTACAATCCCTCACGCCTCAGGCAAATTTACAATAGAGATTACGCAATACAAGAGATCTTACCAACAATAAGCCGATCTATCAAAGGAAAGGATTCACAAGAGATACAAAAATCTCTCACAACCAATCTTCTAAACATCTCTCATACTCAAACCCTATGAGTTAAGAGTGAAAGATACAAACTAAATTTCCATATTACATCTGCTTACATGAACTCTTTTCTTAACTAACTAAGGCTTTTATTCATGCCTTATATGATCAAGGCATATTAGGGTTGACACTAAGGCTATTACCAAACAGACATTTCCTAAGGTTCCACCTTAAGACTTTCACACTTCCACCTTAAACTAAACATCATCAGTTTGTTTATGTTTTGTCTAATTCTATGAGATTAGAGACATTAATTTCTAGGCCAACTATCAGTTTTAAAACTCAATTTACTTTCCTATTCAATATTCAACTAAGATTTTCTACTCCTTAAACTTTTCAAAAATTCACTTTTATGCCTAAGGAAAAATACCCAAATCTTTTTCAGAATATCCACCAACAAAGGAAATAAACCTATTAGGCCCTAGAAAGAAAATAAAGGACTTGGGGAGAACCCCACAACAACTAGAGAAATCAACATGCCAATAATGGGATTTACCCATACCACAGGCATCCATGGGATCCACCCAAAACACAAGGCATCTATTGGGATTTACCCAAACCCATAGGATTCACAAAAACCTAGGTTACTTAACCTATTCGAATCCAACATGCCTAACTCGCTTAACTCTCATAAAACAATTACAGCGATTTAAACAAAGAACATAACTCTTATAGGATCGCAAAACAAGAAGGACTAAAACAGAGTACACAATGCTACAACTTGAGCAATCTACCAGCACTCACAGTCTCTTCTTAAACAATCTCTCACGCCCAAGCGAATTTACCTAGAGATTAACGATACAAAGTTAAGGTTCTTATCGATCAAAACAAAGAGACAACCACTTACTCATGCTCTCCACATCAGATGATAGCATTTGATCATCTCTCCTCCTCAATTCACAGAGATTCACACAAACAGAGGGGAAAAACAGGGAGAAACATCATGCATTTAAGGGGTTTCTCTCAATCTACCTAATTGCTTTAGCTTTCTCTCTTTACAGCTCTATTAACCCTATGCGCCCCAATTTATCATGCCAAGACTTCTAAAATACTTAGCCCAGATTTAGCCATATAAAATGAGAGTGGTTTACTCCATACCTTTGTAGTAGTTTCCTCATCGTTTACCTATCGAAGCATATTGTCTGAGAAATTGAGAATGAGGATACTAAATGAAAGCTCGTCCATGTCTTGCCTTTCCTGATCCGTCATTGCCCCCGATGTCTTCTTTTCTTTCTTACCTTCTGTCTGTTCTGACAAGGCCTTTGCACATCTGTGTTAGACCAACATAACCTTCATCTCCTTCTGCCACATGTGAAAGTCATCGTGGCCATCAAACTTTTCAAGTTCCATCTTCATAGGTGCCATCTTTGGTTCTATTCTTGCAAGGAAAACAAAAAATCCAACTGCAACACATAATCCAAAACAAATACCAGCAACACAGAATTTAAAACGAAAATACGGAACAAGAATGACATAAGATGAACAACATACAAAGGACATGAACAGAACAGAAAATATCAACGTAATTGATTAGGAATATGAAAGCCAATCAACAAAGACAAAATCAACAGTGGAAGTAAAACAACCACAAGAACTGTACAGAGATCAAATTGCAATGCTCCAAGAACACTGAGAAATAACATGCAATCAACCTTACCATTCTCTTAGAATCAATCAAGTAATATATACTTACATCTGGAAGTAAACAAAAATTGCTACAACAACAGACATGTAATTGAGAACAGTGAAATGATCAGATTGCAATGCTTCCAAAATACACCAAACAATAACGTGCAATCCACCTCACCAGACTCTCCCAAACAATCAAGTGATTCACACTCACTACAGGAAGTACTCACACTTCAATTGCCTATGAATCTTATAAATAACCACAAAGACATGTAGCATAAAAACAAAGCTAAATTGGTTCAAAACTTACAACCAATAGAAGGAATAAACGACAGCAAGAGAAGACTAACAGAATAGCCCCAATTAATCTCCAAAATCGACAGAGTTAATTCAAAACAGAATACTGAGAAGTAATGGCTATCTCTCCAAACCTATATTGATTTTGAATTTAAACAACTCAAGAACACAGTGAGGATCAGGGGAAAAACAAACATACTCGCTGAAATCCTAACTCAAGTTCAAGAATCAACACAAAATCAAAAGCAAGAAACTGCAGCCACTGCAAATTCCATAAACAAAAACAGCAAGAACAACAAACAAAATAGGATATCAAAATTAATCCAATATATCTCACCAAACAGAAACGACTTAGGGCAAAGAAAAAGGATATTTACTTACTAAATCGAAAAACCAATTGCGGCCTCTGATCTTCCCCTAACGTCACGGCCTTCTGTTCTTTCGATAGCTTTCGATCTGCTTTCACGCGTTCTTGACCGTTTTTGACTCTCCAATCTCGGTTCCCCTGATCTCGAAGCCAACTCTGGCTCTGATACCACTTGTTAATAAACTTGTGAACCAATCACACAGCCACACGACCAGGACCAAGAGAATTACCAAGAAACAATACGAAATCGGAAGCCAAAACAGAAACGTATATCTCTTGTTCTTGGGTGCGTTGTGTTGTGATAATCGTTTCTGTTTTGGCTTCCAATTTCGTATTGTTTCTTGGTACTTCTCTTGGTCTTGGTCGTGTGGCTGTGTGATTGGTTCACAGGTTTATCAACACTCTATTTACCCATTATCTTTCTATACTTATTGCTCGATACTTCATCAATTTTTTCAATTTTCTGAAACTTATTATAAGAAATAATGTGTTTTGTTTTATCTCACTACTCCTTAACGAGTTTGATTCGTCAAGAGATTTGCATTGAAACGTGACATGTTGAGTTAGAAGAAGTGTAATAATTTGTTAAATAGTTTAAAAATGTAATATTTTATTAAATTATTTTTAAAAATATAATATTTTTAAAATTTTCTCTTGATTTTTTCATTCTATAGTTATTGCAGTCCATTTATAATTATATGGTAAGGCAGACTGGTAGTCCTTAAATTTTATATTTTATAATATATCCATCACTATATTTTAACTTTTGTAACTGTAGTCATTAAATTTTGATTTTTATTAAAATTTGCTCTATCTTTTGATTTTTCATCAAATTTTACTAATAAAAATGATGTGATATACATTAATATAACCACCAAAATCACTTGATTAGGAGAAAATTTCTTGACACCAAATATGATATTTGTTGGTATAAAAGTATAGGGATTTGAAAATAAGAAGTGTGGAAAGGAAGTGTCATGTAATGTAGGGTATGGGCACTGTTCTAAAATGCAGTCTAAACGGCCGCTGAGGCATTAGGGTTCCCCTAATCGCTGGGAATACATGCAAATTGACATCCTAGGCGTCGAGTGATTAGTGGTTAATTTTGTAAAAATTATGTTATAATTACACATTTTTTTTATCTTAAAAATGGCTTAAATTAAATATTAATATATATTTTATGGTTATATGCAAGTTTAAATTGAAAGATGAATGAAATGAAGTTCTAAAGTAAATAATAATAATATATAAAATTATATATAATACATATACATCATTATATGCATGCATGTAATATATATATAATATAATCTAATATATATATGTGTCATGTGTAATACATATATAATATATAATTTATTAATAACATTAAATTTTTTTTTTTTTAGGCATGAAGAATTCAAGCCCATGAAGACTTAAAGTCCATAAAGAATTCAAGCCCATGAAGAATTCAAGTCCATGAAGAAATCAAACCCATGAAGAATTCAAGCCCATGAAAAATTAAAGTCCATGAAGAATTCAAGCCCATGAAGAATTAAGGCCCAATTTGAGCAACCCATGAAAGATATTATTTGGAGAAGGCCCAAGGATTATTCTTAATCCTAATGAAGATTAAAAACCAATTTATAGAAATCTATTTTTATTTTTTTATGTGAGAGCTTTATTATGTGTGTTTTTTAGCTAAAATCCATTTAACTATTAGGTAGGTATTATAGCTAAAATCCATTTAACTTTATGAGTGCTTTATTAGGTATGTATTTTATCTAAAATTCATTTAATATTAGGTGTGTATTATAGCTAAAATCCATTTAACGTTAAGTGTGTGAGTGCTCATTAGATATAATTATGTCTAATTGAATAATTGAAATTATGTGGTTTGTATTGCATCTTGTGGCCTATAAATAGCTCACTTGATTGCATTTGTAAGTGTGATTATTATTCTTGAATCAAAGTTTAATTATTTCCTTAGAATTCTCTCTTTGAGAATTGCTTTTGTTCTCTCTCATTTTCTTTAGTATTTTCTCTTGTGATCTTACTTCCTTTCTTTCTTCTTTTAAATTCTTATGTCATTTATGGTTACTTTATTATTCACCGCCTAAATAGCCGGTTAGTTTATGCCTTTAAATTTCTGCAATTTTAATTCTTGTCATTTAATTTTTCATCGCCTAAATGGCCGGTTAGTTTCTGCTATTTTAATTCTTGTCATTTAAATTCTATTATTTAAATTACGTCGTTTAAATTCATGTCAATTAACTTTTAAATGGAAATGAGTAGCTAAATCTAATCTTGGGTTAAGGCAAGGACAGTGTCCAACGCCAATGATTCTCAAAGAAAGCTGCGCTTTAAGTGAGTAACATTAATTTAAATTTCAGTACGAGTGTGTCTTAATTATTGAGAAATCACTAGGTTTGGATTGGAGCGTAAGCCTAACTTAGAGCTTTCATGTCACGCATGAGAGTTACTAGAACTGTAAACGCTATCATACCCAAACCCGGATGATTAATTTAGTTGTCTTGTATATTAATTGTAATTGGATTTATGGTAGTTGCTTAAATTAGAATCTCACATATCATGTATGGGGATTGCTTAAACTAGAACTATCATAATCTCTAATTGTATTTAATAACAAACCCTCATATCTGAAATTAAATTAATGTTACTAACCTTATCTGTTAAAATTTGGGAATTAACGGGTTGGCACTAAAATTGTCTTAACTCAAGTACTATCCAATTTTATATTCTCACTTTAAGTATTTATTTCAATTACTGCCTTAATTTATTTCCTAGTATCTGTTGTTTAAAAAACCATAAAAAAATCTTGTTGCCAATTTATCCAAATGCGTGTGTGCTTGTGTGTGACATTTTTTTTATTTTGCCATAAATAAATCTCTCAGTGGACGACCTGGACTCATTCAAAAAATATAAATTTAAATTTGGACTACAACTGCACTCGTACACTGACGAGTATAAACCTCTCACCTAAATAAAGAAAAAAATATAAAATTTTTATTGTGTTTTGTTTTGTGTTTTAATTGCAGGGTGGGAGTGCAGTCATCGAGCTCGATTAATTGATCCCAATTGGCACCTAAGCGGCCCAGGTAACTGCTTAGCCACCTGAGTCACTTAATTTTAGAGGAGAAAACCTAGCTTCTTCACTCAAAAGTAGTAGATGATCCTGCAGCAAGTGATGAAGTCTTCAATGGCCAGAGGAAAACTCAATCTACTCTAAACAAATGTAGATAACGCATGAGTGTGCTGCAGAAACAACCTTTCTCCTTCGCATTCTTCTTAGCAATTTATTTCTGCTTCGCACATTCTATTAATATTATATATACATACAAAGTCGCCTTGACCATGAAGCCATCTAGGCGGTCATCTAAGGCCCCGCCTTTTGGAAGACCCTAAAATTTTGTAATCTATATATATTTTTCTTTTTAATAATAAGAAAAAATTGAGTTTAAAATAAAACCTAACTTTCCATTCAAATTTTCATGAACACAAAACCCAACAATCAATTTATAACATTTTGTCTTCCTAATTTTCTCTTCCCAATTTTTATGTTCTCTCTTTCCATTGTTCCCAATTTTCTCTTCCAAATTTTTATCATTTCTTTGTTTATTGTAGTAGGTTGTTTGGCTTATTTTGATTTTTTAAACATTATATTTTAGTTAAAAATTCATTATCGTTAAAAGATTATAGTATTTTGTAATTGATTGAATTTTAATTTTTTTTCTTTTTTAATTTAATAAAATGATAAAAATTTCTCATAGAAAGATGATTTATTTACTTTTTTATAAAAAAAATTAATACTCTTGAGAAGGCCCCAACAAACTTTTTCACCTAAGGCCCCTAAGTTGGCTGGACTAACAAACGGATGAACGAAGGCTGGAAGAAGGAGAAAATTGGGGCTCTCACATGCTGTTCGTTGCTCTTCCTTTGATGTCTTTGGCTTTTTCTCTCTCTCTCATTAGGACTCCAAGCAAACATTAAATCTGGGATATTGGATAAGCTTTGAAATCTTCTTTAGTCACGTGTAAATAATTAGACATAAAATATGCTCTAGTCTTCTTTAGCCACATGTAAATAATTAGATATAAAGTATGCCTTTTGAAATATTTTATTTCTATCAGTATATGCATTTGAGATAATATAAATTTTATTTAAATAATTTTTCTAGACCCCAGTCTAGTGCCTATCGTATTTTAGAACACTGGGTAGGGGTGAGCATTTGGTACCGACGGGATTGCTCAAATTGAATAGGTTGAACTTGTGTTAAAGATCGAACCAACCGAAAAGATACTCAAACTAAATAAATTGAGAAACTGAAAAATCAAAGAAATCGAATCGACCAAAAAAAATAAAAATAAAAAGTAAAAAAATGATGTCATTTTTGACATTTCGATCGACTAAGTTTTTTCAATAAGAAGACTAAACTGAACCGAATTGAAATAAATAAAATTGTCAAAATTAAAAATTATACCAAAGTGACTTATAATTTGAATCAAATCAAACCTACAATTTTTATTGATTTAATTTAATTATTTTAATTTAATCAAAATATTATTCACCACTAATGTGAGGGACAATAAATCTAGAAAATAACTCCAAATATCTAATAACAGTTAAATTCAATATTCTTAAGAGCTTCTCGAGAATTCTGACAAATCTCAAGAATAATTCCAAATATTTGATAATAGTTAGATTTAATAATCTTGAAGAAGATTTTAAACCAAGTGTCTCACATGCTTCAATCTATATAAAGAGGAACCTTTAGAAATAAAATCATTTGAATACATGTTTATTATTAAATTTTTAAATATTACTACTAACTTAAGCGTTAGAGACTACATTGACACAATAAATCCTATCCATTTTTATAAATATTCACATTGAACCAAGATCGTGGTGATAATTGGGATTTTTTTTATTTGGTTAAATAAAATTATATCACTCAAACATCATTAGATTATAATTTTGATAGTAAATGAAGAATATATTCATCGGTAACACACATATATCTAATTATTTTAAATTTTGATTTTTCACTATTTCATTTAGGGTAAATTATATGAAACCCCCTTGCACTTTGGGTCATGTGCAACTTCCCCCCTGTGCTTTCGATTGCATCAAAAAATTCCCTTACACTTTCAAAATGTTGCAATCAGCCACAATCTATTGTTATTTTACATAATTTTGTGCAGCTCTCTCCAGCGCAAGCCTTTGTAGTAGGTGTCGCGCCTTTGTAAAAGGTAAGTGGTGTAAGGGAAACAAGTGTGGGATTCCCGTAAACAATAACAAATGATAACTGACTAGTAGTTAATTTTGTAAAAATTCTGTTATAATTACACATTTCTTTTGATCTTAAAAATAGTTTAAATTAGATATTAATATATATTTTATGGTTATATGCAAGCTTAAATTGAAAAATGAATGAAATGAAGTTCTAAAGTAAAATTTAAAATAATAATAATAATAATAATAATAATAATACATATATAAATATATATAATACATATACATCAATACATGCGTGCATGTAATATATATATATATATGTGTGTGCCATGTGTAATACATATATATAATATATAATTTATTAATAACACTCAATTACTTGTTTGTAGGCATGAAAAATGTGGGTTTGGAGACTCAAATTAGATTGAAAAATGAAGAATTAAAGCCCATAAAAAATTAAACCCTATGAAGAATTAAGACCCAACTTGAGCAAACCCATGGAAGATATTATTTGGAGAAGACCCAAGTATTATTTTTAATCCTAATGAAGATAAAAAAAAATCAATTGTAGAAATCTATTTTTATTTTTTTTTAATATTTGTTTTATGAGTGCTTTATTAGGTATGTATTTTAGCTAAAATCCATTTAACTATTAGGTGTGTATTATAGTTAAAATCCATTTAACTTTATGAGTGCTTTATTATGTGTGTATTTTAGCTAAAATCCATTTAACTTTAGGTGTGTATTATACCTAAAATCTATTTAACTTTAAGTGTATGAGTGCCCATTAAATATAATTATGTTTAGTTGAATAATTAAAATTGTGTGGTTTGTATTGCATCTTATGGGTTATAAATAGCTCACTTGATTGCATTTGTAAGGGTGATTATTATTCTTGAATCAAAACTTAGTTATTTTCTTATAATTCTCTCTTTGAGAATTGCTTTGTTCTCTCTTATTTTCTATATTGTTTTCTCTTGTGATCTTACTTACTTTATTTCTTTATTCTCTTTAATTTTTATGTCATTTATTGTTACTTTATTATCCACCACCTAAATAGTCGGTTAATTTATGCAATTTTAATTCCTGTCATTTAAATTCTGTTATTTAAATTATGCTATTTAAATTCTTGTCAATTAACTTTTAAATAGAGATGGGTAGCTAAATCCAATCTTGGGTTAAGGCAAGGACATTATCCAACGCCAATGATTCCCAAAGAAAGTTGTACTTAAAATGAATGACATTAATTTAAATTTCAATATGGGTGTGTAGTAATTATTGAGAAATTACTAGATTTGGATTGGAGCGTAAGCCTAGATAACTTAGAGTTTTTAAGCCATGTATGGGAGTTAGTAGAACTGGAAATGCTATCATACCCAAACCCAGATGATTAATTTAGTTGTTTTGTGTATTAATTACAAATGAATTTATGATAGTTTCTTAAATTAGAATCTCGCATATCATGTATGGGGATTGCTTAAACTAAAACTATCATCATCTCTAATTGCATTTAATAACAAACCCTCATATCTGAAATTAAATTAATGTTACTGACCTTGTCTGCTAAAATTTGGGAATCAACGGGTTGACGCTGAAATTATCTTAACTCAAGTGCTATCCAATTTCATATTCAGTAATTATTTCAACTTCTGTCTTGCTTTATTTCTTAGTATCTATTATCTAAAAAAAAACTATAAAAAAAAATCTAGTTGCTAATTGGTCCAAATGTGTGTACGTGTGTGTGACATTCTTTTTTCTTTTGTCATAAATAAATCTCTCAGTAGACGATCTAGATTCATCCAGAAAATATAAATTTAAATTTGGACTACAACTGCACTCGTATACTGACGAGTTTAAACCTCTCCCCAAAATAAAGAAAAAAATATAAAAATTTTAATATATTTTTATTGTGTTTTAATTGCAGGGTGAGAGTGCAGCCAATAACACCAAAAAATAGTTTAAATATGTGAAATGATTAAAAGAACGTGGTTACAAAAATAAAGTTGGTAGATCATAAATATTGATGATGGGCATTCCAAATGTAAGGATAAATACGAAAGAAAAATGTTTCTCAAGAAATAAGATTTAAGTGAACAACCCAAATGTAATTTAGAGTTAATATAACCTAAAAAGATTAACTTTGAAGAGATAGTCTAGACTCTGAATAGGCTCAAATCCGAACCATATAGTTACCTAAGTCGGGAAAACAAAAGGGCCCAAGTCCGAGCTCACACCTATATTGTATTATCAGTTAGCTTAGTTTACTCGGGAGATTAAATCTGACTATTCACGTGGTATAATCTTAGCTCTTTATTGATTCTAAAGTAATGGGTGTGATTTTTTAGGAGCTAGGTTATCTAATTAATTGTACATTAATTATAATATTATTGTGATATGCAGTCTCAAGAATAATGACTAACTTAAGTATTAGAGGATTTATCAGGAGAATTGACACGTGCCCTCCTCTTACAGATAGAATAAGTTTTAAACAATTTCAAACTCGAGAATTATCAAAAATACTTGAAACTAAGTGAAGCCAATTGAGAGTAAGATCATCTGAACCCTAAACTAAATCCCAAGCCAGCCTCATCCGAATTGGTTTTGAGCTGTTAGTGCACGTACGTGGTATGTGAAATGCAAAGCCGGCGCGTTGACTAGCTCCTATTCAACAGTAAGCAAAATACGAAACAATGCATTGTCTAACTGAAACAGTAGTCTAAGTTACGTCCATCCCATCCATCTTCAATTCTAAAATGATTTCTTCATTCCAACACATACGCACGCACACACGATAGCAGCTCTAGATTTGCAAAAGGGGCTGTGCACTCATGATATCATGCTTTAGTGGATGTTTGGCTTATCTTTTTAAAAAAAATAAATAAATTTTACATGAAACCCTTTACACTCATAATCATGTATAGCTTACTTTCTTATACTTTTGATTATATCAAAAGATCTCTTATACTTTTTAAATATTACAATCAACCATCATCTATTATTATTATATAGAATTTTGTACAATCTGTTAGTTGACTAACGCAAAATTTTATATTTCGTTAAAAAAACAGAATTCTAAATATTTGTATTTTTTATATAGATTGTTACACAAAATTCTATAAAATAATAACTGAAGATAGTTGATTGTAACATTTAGAAAGTGTAATGAGATCTTTTGGTGCAATAAAAAATACATAGGGTAAGTTGCACATGACCTTAAGTGCAAGAAGTTTTTACAACTGATAAAATTTTTACAATTACATGTTGATAAATTATATATAATTATTTAAAAATGTATTGATACAATACTTTATATTTAAATTTAAATTTAATTCATAAAAATGTTAAATATATATATATAGAGAGAGAGAGAACGAAGGGCTGACGCCGATGACAACAAAAGATGAGATCTAGGAGACAACAATGGTGCTGGACCGGAGGCGATGGCAATGACATTGGGCCGGAGGCGGCGACCAATCTAGAAGTTGCGATGGGAGAGGGATGAGAGAGCCTAATGTTTAAGGATAGAGAGTTGGAAATATTTGAGTTTTTGAGGACAAAATGGTAATTAACTTGGTTAACAAAATAAGCTGGTAATGGTATTTTTGAAAATGCTGGAGGAGTGTATCTAAAATGCTATTGAAATATTGGCAGCGTTAAACTCTTTAATTTTTATTAAACGTATAACTAAATAAATTATACAATATATAAACCCAAGGAAGAGCTTATAAAACGGTCAAATCGTTAAGCTAAACACCCCCCTTAATCCATGTAGAGTTGCTCTCTGCGGGCGGAAAGGTATTCTGAAGCTCTTCAGGGAGCTCTTTCCTCGTACGTTATTTGTCATATCACGTGTTTGATTATATGCCTGAATGAGAATAAGATGCATGGTGCATGAGTCAAACGTTGAGCCATTTGAAGTTAAAAGTGCGGCGGATTCAATGCTTCCCAACTGCCCACACTCTGAGGCTTTAATTGCTACCCTTGTTTTGGTTCTTGGACCATTGCAATCCCAATGAACCATTCTACAATCAACCAAACAAACACTGTTTGGCAATGCAGAAACTGCTACCCCCCATACCCATCATATTGATTGGGTCACTTCAAGGTTGGCAACCGTGCATCCTCCTTGGCACTTGAGAGAGATTTTCCGTGTGAGAAAAGACTGGCAAATCTTGCCATGTAAGTGATCAAACCTACTGTTCATGATCAAACTTAGCCATTTACACCATGTGTATGCATGACCTTTTTAGGTTCCAGATACCCATTCCCCATTCTATCCACTTTTAGCCCAAGATAATGATCCCCTCGTGCACGCAACCATACTCCCCGGATTAACACTTTGTAGCACACAACCTTATCGAGCACATTCTAAACATGTTTCCCTTCCAAAGTGTACGCATATATATATAGAGCTAGGAAATGGGCTTCAGCATGCATGCTTGCTTGCTTGCTCGATCATCAGTTTCAATATCTTTGATTACTTTCAGCGGTTACCGCTTGTGAGCTTTGGATATGGTCAAGGTGGGGACAAGCCAAGGGGGGAAGAGAGCACCAAAGGGCCATTTTGTGGTATATGTTGGCGAGCAGCTGAGGAGATTCATCGTTCCCATTTCTTACTTGAAGACTCCAATTCTTAAGCAGCTTCTAGCGGAGGCTGCTGAAGCGTATGGGTTTCCCCAGAAAGGCATCGTTCTGCCTTGCGATGAATCCACCTTCCAGCAGGCCATAGATTTCTTAGTCATGGCCAAGTGATCGTAAGTATCTCGAAAGTGCTATTTGAACACTCGGTTGTTATGTTTTTAGTAATACTCGGTGTATTAATGTGTTATATTTTGTATCATATTAATACAAATATATGACACATTAATATATAAGTGTTATTAAAAAAATATCAAAATTAAGTGTCTAAATAATATTTTCGTAAATATACGAAACTATCGACTTGCAAGGAAGATGTGTGCAGTAATTTGGAGTTTGACAATTCATTCTGTTTCCTGTAATTATTATCATTCTTTTTTCTCTAGCCATTGTGTTCTTGTATTTATAAACTTTCTATTTTATATGTAAGTGATGATGAGATTTATTAATTATACTTCATTGCTTCTTTCTCGACAATTCAAAGCCCTGATTTTTTAAGAAGATTTTAAAATATTATTATTATTTTCTAGATACAACAATATAGATTTATAGTTCTGAGAGAGTCATTTTCAGGAGATTGCAAGACATAACTAATTAGGGACAATGGGTGTTTCCCACGCTAGCCCTTTCATGGTTAAGTCGGTTTCAACCAAAAAATTGAGAAGTATTCAGGTAACTTGTGTAAAATTTTTTACATAACTTGATCGAAGGGATTACTTCTTATTTATAGAGGTTGAATGCTGACAGATGAAAAAAATATCTATATCTTTTGGGATTGTTCGTTTCGAATTTTGACGTAAAGACTTTGAATATGAGTTGACATATTCTTGGCAAGTAATAATCCGGATCCTCCCTCAAAGACTATATCTCTTGGGACTTGAGAGGGTCTCTCGAGGACTACTTTGTGGGTAAGATTTCTTGGGCCTCCCTCTTTGGATTTTTTTTTTTTCTTGGATTGTCTTGAATTTGAATTCACTTTTTTAAACATATCAATTATTAATTGTTTAAACATTTTAATAAAATACTATCATTTCTAAACTATTCAACAAACTATTATATTTCTTCCAACTCAACCGGTCAAGTTGAAATGTTGGACTTCTAATAAGTCAAACTCGTTATTAGAAGTAAGTCAGGGGTGTGCAAACTAAATCTAAACCGTATAAATCGAACCAAACTGATTGAATCGAATAAACGTAAAAAAATTAAAATAACCAATAGAAAATACTCAAAATCAAAAAAAATAACATTGTTTTATAAATATCAAAACAATATCATTTTAAAGTTTGGTTAGTTAATTCGATTCTTCCAACTAAAAAACTGAACCGAAAATTGAAAATCGAACTTTTAAGAAAAATTAATTGAATTGCACTGACAAATTCAATCGGTTCGGTTCGATTAGTTTAGATAAATAGAACGAAGATGTGTAATAATTTGTTAAATGATTTAAAAATGCAATATTTTATTAAATTATTTAAAAAATATAATATTTTTAAAAATTTATCTTGATTTTTCGTTCTATAATTATTGCAGTCCATTTATAAGTATATGGTAAGGCAAAATGGTAATCCTTAAATTTTATATTTTATAATATATCCGTCACTATATTTTAACTTTTGTAACTGTAGTCATTAAATTTTGATTTTTATTAAAATTCCCTCTATCTTTTAATTTTTTGTCAAATTTTACTAATAAAAATGATGTGATATACATTAATATAATCACAAACATCACTTGATGAGGGGGAAATTTCTTGACACCAAAATATGATATTTGTTGGTATGAAAGTATAGGGATTTGAAAATAAGAAGTGTGGAAAGGAAGTGTCGTGTAATGTAAGGCAGGGACAATGTTCTAAAATGCAATCTAGATGACCATCGAGGCGTTAGGCTTCCCTTAGCCATTGCGAATACATGCAAATAGACATTCTAGGCATTGAGCTCGATTAATCGGGCCCAATTGGCACCTAGGCAGGCCAAGTGACTGCCTAGCCGCCTAGGTCACTTAATTTTAGAGCAGAAAATGCAACTTCTTCCCTCAAAAGTAATAGATGATGCTACTACAAGTGATGAAGTCTTCAACAGCTAGAGGAAGACTCGATCTAATCTAAACAAACACAGATAAAGCATGAGAGTATGAACCTCTTTGTTTATTATAGTAGGTTGTTTGATTTATTTTGATATTTCATATATTATATTTTAGTTAAAAATTTACTATTATTAAAATATTATAATATTTTATAGTTGATTGAACTTTATTTTATTTTTTTTTAATTTAATAAAATCATAAAATTTTCTCATAGAAAAGTATATTATTTACTTTTTTACAAAAAAAAATAATACTATTAAGAAGGCCCCAACAAACTTTTTTGCCTAAGACCCCCAAATTGGTTGAATCGGCTCGATTGAGAGAGAGATTCTGTTGGACCGACAGATGGATGAACAAAGGTTGGAAGAAGGAGAAAATTGGGGATCTCACGTGCTACTCGCTGCTCTTCCTTTAATGTCTTTGGCTCTTTCTTTCTCTGTCTCTCTCTCATTCGGAATCCAAGCAAACATTAAATCTAGGATATTGGATAAGCTTTGAAAAAGCTTTGAAGTCTTCTTCAGCCACGTGTAAATAATTAGACATAAAATGTACCTTAGTCTTCTTTAGTCATGTGTAAATAATTAGACATGAAATATGCCTTTTGAAATATTTCATTTCCATTAGTATATGCAATTAGGATAATATAAATTTTATTTAAATAATTTTCCTAAGCTCCCTCTATGCGCTAGGCCCTAGGTCTAATGCATATCATGTTTTAGAATACTGGGTAGGGGTGAGCATTTGGTATCGACAGAATTGCTTAAATTGAATAGATTGAACTTATGTTAAAAGTCGAACCAAACCAACCAAAAAGATAATCAAACTAAATAAGTTGGCAAACTAAAAAAAAAAAAAAAAAAATGAAAAGAATCGAAAAACAAAAAAAAAAAAAAGAAAAAATTGTAAAAGAATGATGTCATTTTTGACATTTCAATCGACTTAGTTTTTTTAATAAGAAAACTGAACTGAACCGAATTGAAATAAATAAAATTGTCAAAATTAAAAATTAAACAGAAGTGACTTATAATTTGAATCAAATCAAACCTACAATTTTTACCCATTTAATTTAATTATTTTAATTTAATCAAAATATTATTCACCACTAATGTGATGGACAATTTGGAGTTATATGTGATGAATTGAGGATATGACTTAATATAGTTAATACAAAATATTTAAGGTCGGTAAGAGACGTATTAAATTAACAGACCACTTGTCATTTTATTATTGGCATTAAATTAGGTGAAATAAACAAAGTGCTTAAGCAAAGTAATTACGCCATAAGAGAATTCGATATTATGCTTGTTTATAATTTATTTTTAATAATATTTTAAAAAAAGGACAAGTCATTTGTGTGGTGCATGTCTTATTGATTGTTGTCGTCAAAATATAATAATAAAATTATTTATAACCAGAGAGTGTTTTAGATGTAGTTTTTGGGAGACCTATAGAGAGAAATTGGTTAGGGATGTGAGTGGTTCTCTTGTGCAGGTCTTCTAATACTTAAGTCAATCTCGCCTAAATTGTAGAATGCAAAAAGTAAGTAGAATTATAATTTAAGTGAAATTATGAGTATACTTTTGTTAGAAGAGGAGTTTCCTATTTATAAAAGGGAAGAGATTGATAGGTGGAGAGAAAACCGCGACCTTTTGTGAGCATGTTGGGCTCTTTCCTAGATTTGTAGGCGTTGGAGGTAAGATTTACTCTATTCTTCATGGTCTCATGTGAGTAGTGTTTGGAAATCAGATCTTTTGGGATTTGTAGTCTTCGGGAAGAATTTCTCACACAGTCTGGATGTCCCGCGAGAGTCTCTCAAATAGTAATGGAAGAGTAACGTGTGCATTCTTTAGAGGGTTTTTCGAAGGCCTCATGATAAACTATCGAGTGAGTTCACTCAGTTGTCTCTTGGTCTCAGTCATTTAATTGATATCTCTTAGGTTTCTCAATCATCTAATGATTTCATGCACTTGTGCCTTGTTTCTATTGACTTCTTCTTCTAAGGGTGTGTTTGATAGCATTTAGGTGGAAAGAAAAATATTTTTCAACTTGCATGAAAAACAAAACCTACCTCCCTTAGATGGAATTTTTCATGGAAAAGAGACCAAAATATGCTTTAATGGTTATACCGTGAAATTTAATTTCATGAAAAATGTAGTGTGTTAAGCACCAAAGATGGAATTTAATTTCTTGAGTGTGACATTTTTCATACTATCAAACACACCTTAATTGATTTTTTAACCTTTTTTTTTAGGCTTGGGCCCATTTTTTTGACACAACATCAATTATAACATGTCGCGTGGACTTCTTGCTCTCTTATTATTTGGATAAGTATCTTATCCTAAAGTTTAATTTTGTTGAGAATTTCGGTCAATCGTTGATTTATACAAAAAGTGAGATCTCGACAGATACAATTCTCTAACACATCTCCTTTTAAGAACTTATTAGTGTTCACTTTAACTCATTTTTAGGTGCTAATTTGATCATTAAAGAACCTAGAATGATAATCTTCATTAACATTTTAAACTTTGTATCATATTAATACAAATATACAAAATATTAATATAAAATATTAAATTTAAGTGTTTAAATAATATTTTATTTTGTACAAACGCAGTTAATTTCATGTTTTGTTAGGATTTAGTTGACTTTTCTTTTCAAACTTATAAATTAAAAATCAAACTCATAATTTAACTTTAATCTTAATTTAAAATTTTAAAATTTTATCTTAAAAATATATAAAAATTAAATTATAATTATTAGCTGTCACTTAATAAATCTCTATTTAAAAAAAATATTTTTTATTTATATATACGTAACACGTGCCCACATAAAGTATGTCATTGGCAGAAGGGTAAATAAACCGAAAGGAGCAAGTGGCTCTAAGCGACGCCATGTGCACACTCCACCACAGCCCGCATGTTAGGCCCGTGGTGGAGCCCAGTCCACGCGTCGGCATGCCATAGCACCACTCACCACGTGGACCAATCAGATGCAGAAAACAGATCGTATTTCAAGCCTTTCCTCTCGTCCACGAATTCTGATACCAATGTTCTGATCTCCGCGCCACGTGGCTCCCTCCTGACCCATCCTTTAATGAAATTAATATTAATAAAATAATAGTCGCACAGAATTTACCAAAGCTCACCGTCTCGCAGCCCCTTCTCTCTCTGGAACCGCCTCGATTGCTCTCTCCAAGCTCCGGATTAGGGTTTCCGTTCGCAGTTTTCAGATCTGAATTCTCCGATTTGCGGCCGCGTTCCTGGTTCTCCGGCAAGGTATCGATTTTTGGCGAGTTTTCTGGCACGATCTTAGTAGAAATGATGATTTTGGCTAAATTCGCTTTTTCTGTTTTTGTTTGGGGTGGGAGAGGGATGTGTTCCTTGGATAAATTTTCGGTTTATGGTTTCGTTTATTCTTTTGGCTGCTGAGGATTTGTATGGAAAACAGAAAAAAGAAAATCATGATTTTTGATTATTGGATCTCCTGTCTGAAACTGAAAACTTTATTGAACTTGATTACCAAAATTTCAATTTTCAGCGTATCCTTCTTTGCTTCCTCAGCAGCCAAATGAATACTTAGCGGTGGGGGTTGACGGGGGGAAATTTTTGGGGTGTTTGCAATTGATTACCAGAGAAAACATATTTCTTCTTTTGAAAACTAATTGTTTTAGTTCGCCTGTTGCTTTAATTGATTTGCTGAACGGAGGCGAAGGGAGGATTTGCGTTTTAAATATGACATCTTATCAGGCAAGCGATTTAAGTGCTGGATAGAGCATCTTGCAGGGATGTCCGACTTGTTTATCTACGAGGTAGAAGTCTCCTCTATTACCAGAAAGAAAATAAGTCTCTTTTGATAACTGTTGCATATTTTTCATGCTGTTTTCGTTCTTTCTTGTTGGGTAAGTGCTTAGGTTTGCCAAATTTTATACTATGGACTCATCATCCGCAAGAAAAGACTTTGGTGTCCTACTTTTATTAATTGTGTACGACATAATGTGCCAAAAGTTTGTAATAGTCCGATGATAATACATAAAACGTGGCAAACACTCAGCACAATCATAATACATAAGATGCTGCACTACTCATCATAATTATAATACGACATGAAGTATCCTTTGAGCTAGGTTTGAGGTATGCTTTGTCCACCAGTGCTGTATTTGTTAGGGTAATTCATTTGGTACAGATATCTTGTGATATCAGGTAGAATTAACTTCTTTTACCTAGAATTTTAAAATGACTTGCCTCTTCTCTATATTTGTCAAGGTTGTTTATCCAAAATCCTATGGGTTTTACACACAGTTGAATAGGTCATAAAAGAGGGGTAGACATAATTGAGAGAACTCTGGAGACTTGACCTAGTATGTGAACTTGTCAAAGTATATGGCACAGATGTGGAGATTCCATGCCCCTCTGCTTTACCATTTTATTCAACATTTTTTCCAGGCTGTATATTAATAAATTTAATGAATTTATTATTCTATTTCTATTTACGTTTCGAGACGTTTCATCTCAACAATAGTAGGTATTAATAGTTTATGTGCTTCATAAAGTGCATGCACATTTTTTAATATATGGCAGTTATAATGTAAAAATTCTTTTTATCAGCCATTTATGTTTTCAATAGACCAAGCTCTTATTATAGAAGACAACACATAAATGTTACTTTGCTCAAGCCATTCTTTCATACATCGTGTCTTGGAAAGTGGCCAGCTTAATTGCCGGAGAATGCTCTTCTGTTGATATTGCTATCACCTCTAACCTTGTGGCATAGATCCTTAATCCATTAGTCATACAGCCAAATTATAAGATTTACTGTTCCTGTACTGCTTGTAAAGTAAGTCTCTTCTAGTTGTTGTCCGTTACAGACTCCAATTTCTGCCATTACTCTCTTAGAAAGTTGAAGTCTTGCAGTTCCAGTACGTCCAACATTTCTCCACCTTTTAGAACTAAATATGTCCAATGACATTTATCCCTATGTATTTCAGGTTCTCGAGACAGAAGATAATTGGTGGAGGGCATGATTGACATGACTATCATTGTCTTGATTGCAGTCTAAGTGTCGGTTTGCAACCCTAGAGTCACTGTTCGGGAAAGTATTCAGAATATCTTTCATTCTGTTCATTCAAACTCTAGATTGTGTTGCCTTTTCAGTTTTATCTTTGTGTTAGGATGCAACGCCTGTGAATCTGGTACTGCTGTAGAGTCTCATTTCCATCAAGTTTTAGTTGTTTTAGGCTGACAGATTATGTTCTGTTCTGGTAAGTAGTGGGCAGGCAAGAAGGAGATATTTAAGCTGTAGATATGTTCTGCTATTGTAAACCCTTCCTTTCAGTCTGCAGTAACATAAGATCACTTTCAGTTGATTGTTTACAAATTCAACTGAAGATGTAAATATTGTGTACTTTCTCCACTTTAACTTGCAATATTGAAGGATGCTGTGGTGGTATAACTATTTCTAGGGAACCGAGATATACTCAGGATTATAGCTTAGCAGCTATCAATTTCCAAAAGGTGGGAATTCCTTTGATTTTTTGCCCAAAAAAGGTCAATATCTGAAATCTGATGGATGTTAGATGTTTGTTATTTTGATCCACGATTAGTGGGCCTATGCCTAAAATTCAGTTTCCTTTAACAAATTATGACATCTGCTTCTGTTTGAGCCACATTAATTCAAGAAAATTCAATCTATCTCAAAATGCTGCATAGACTGCTAAACAAATTCTGGATTACTTTTTCTTCACTCCCCTCACCATCAAATGAAAATTTCATCAACATCTAGTGTATGAATGCAGTTACCATCATTGCTTAATGAGTAGATGTACCCATGAAATTGTTAAGAGTTGGTTCTTTTGAGTGACCATGTTGAACATCTGAACTAGTTCCAAGAGTGAATCAGCTCTATAATGTTTCTCTTTCATATACAAATGACAAAAAAGTGGGTTAGACATCCTGTTTGAAGGGGTGTCTAAAGGTGTGAGATCATATTGTTTCCATAAATGTTGTCAAGACCCTAGGGTTAATACAGTAATTGCTGTAAACTTTCAGTTGCATTTCTGTTATGTTAATTGACAGCTGTAAATTTTCAGTTACAATATGTAACTGAAAGGACTGTCTTTAAGAGCAGCTATATAAGCTACTTGAGACTATTTTTGGAGAATGTTGAGTAATAACAGAATTCAATTCTTCTCTCTTCAATTCTCTCCCTAATTTCTCTCTGTTTTCTCCCTCATCTGTCTCTCTTTCTCTCTGTTCTTTCTGAATTCTCTCTCTCTCAATTTCTTCCTAATTAGCTCATAAACCCTAGGTCAGGTCTAGGAACCTGACAAATGTGGAGTTGATTGACAGGAGTCAAGGTTCTGTAGTGGTTTTCAGAATGTTTGTCTACTTGATTTGGTAGAAGGATTACTGTTATTGCCGTAAAGGAGACAGATTAACAGAAATTTAGATTATTGGCTGTAGTTAAATAAGTACTAAATTGCAAATCTTAGTATGGAAGTGCACGTGCAAACTAGTTTTGACACTTAGTATCATTATTAACCAATCCCTGAAAGTGAAGTAGAAACTAACACTAATTAGTAGATAATTGGGTGTGTGCATTGAACATATCTCATATCCTGTTCTCATGTCACATTCTATTGAGTTGGGAGATCTTTACAAATCCCTGCACTTGAGAAGTCAAAACTAACGCCCATTTGTTGGATACTTCTTGTGCATTGAACTTCTCTTGTACTGCATTTTTGTGTCTTAATTCTTTTTACATGTTTGTTGCTCTCTTAAAGTCGTTCTGGCCATGTAATTTTGCAGTTAGCATCAGCTTCCTTTCTGTTTCTTCCTAGTGTCAATTGGCTTTAAATCAAATTCTTGGAAACTTTTATTTCCACTGCGTATCTGTTAATGGTCAGAATGCCCTTTATATACCCTACCAACCCAAGTATAAAGATGAGACAAAGGTTAGAATGGCACCCTTGAAAATTGAGAGATTGACAGGACACGTAACTAAGATCTGTCAAAGTTGTAATTGGGAGGTAGTCATCATGACTGAAGGAGTTCCACTTCTTGTTCTCTATGCCTCCAAAACAAAATTTGGATACTTCTACTATCTATCTGGCCATTGTAAATGCCATTCAAGTTTAGTCAAATATGGTCGAATCATGTAAACACCATTAGTCTCCAGCTTGAAGAAGTATTCCTGGGAAGATACTAAGCTTTAGATATTAAAAAGGATACATTGGTGTTTCTTCTTTGCAAACAGTGACTACTTACAATCTTATTAATTGAGAAAGTAACCAAGAAATTATTGCTCTGGATAAGGTTCCTTGTGTCATCTGTGCCTGTTGTTTATTTGACTTTGATATATATATTTTTTTTTTTAATTTGTTGTGTTTGAGAATTAGTTTGAGGTCCTCAGTTTCTTCTTATCTACTTATTGTTCTCTTTCAGCTTCATTGAAATCTCTATTTTTAGCCTGTTTATATTTTTAAAGGTATTTGGGCTATGAAATGTGCAATTAGAACTGCAATCTTAATCCTTTTATATTTGGCATGTATAGTTCATCATCTGCAACTTATTGCAGTTTTATCTAGCTATTTTTATTTCCATTATTTTGTTATATCTCAATCTTCTTTTCTCAACACTGGAGTTATTACCGCTTAATCAATTTACCTGGTTTTACAGCTTGAAGATATTATTTGGGATGAATTTGACCAGACTGGTGATCATATAGTACCCCATCCCTGTCATGAACATTGGATTGAACGAGAACTTCATAGTGATAGCTACAAGAAGCCTCTAAGTGAAATAATTAACATTTCAAGTAAAGCTGCTGACCTTTCTAGTGCTAAGTACCTTTGTCAGACAAAGGGGGGAGGAGGATTTAAACATCCGAAGAAGGCGAGGGAAACAATGTTAGAAAAGGATTCGTGGTCTCACACACCTGGAGGTGCTTTCTGTGATTCATGTGATAACGACTCCAACAAAGAAGTGACAAGCTTGACACCTGATAATACAAGATTGTCTAGCTGTTCCTTCAAAAGAAATAAAGTTGATTCAATTGGGACTGAGTTTTGCACTGATGGTCCTATGGTTGGTGAGAGGTGTGTAGCAGATAGTGATTCTTACGATTGTCCTCTTGGTGATATTTCTAGGACAGAGAATGAGCTCAGTTTTTTCAACAATGATGGTGAGGACAAGGAATCTAATGACCTGTTATACTATGGGTGGCCAGATATTGGAAACTTCGATGATGTTGACAGGATGTTTAGGTATTTCCTATATCCTCAAGTCCCTTTGTTTAATGTTTGTCCCTGTACCCTATAGTTGTATCTATCTATCTATCTGTCCACGGATATGTATTGACTTTGTAACTGCCTTGTTAGAAGTTGTGATTCAACATTTGGGCTTGGGAGCATCAACAATGAAGATGATTTGAATTGGTTTCCATCATCACCTACTGTTCAAGGATCTGAAGATATATTGAAATCTTATTTCAAGTTCTCTCATACAGAGCCCAGTCCATTTAAAAGTATGCCAGAACACCTTGAACATTCTCAACTGAACAATACAGGTTCTTCAGCCAATGACTCCACCATGAACAGTGCATCTATTGGCTATAAATCTAGTTTTTGGACACCACAAACTGACCGGTCTGATACTTTAGGTCACTTGACTTTGGTGAATGGTTCTGATGCTATTTCTGAAACAAAGAATGGACTTACACCTAAGGAGCAGGTCAGTAGAAGTTATTATACACTCAAATGCATTTTATTTTTTACTTGCTACATTTTGTTAAAAATAGCATTCATAGATATTTCTTTGCAAATTAAAGCATGTTAGGCTTGTTTAATATCTGCAGGGACTTGAGTTTAATGGTGCTGTTTACTCTGAAATTTCAACTGTCAGCCACTCTAAAGATGACAGCAATGGACTGGTATGTTGGTAAACAATTCTATACAAAGAAGCCCATTTCTTTTCTTTTCTTTACTGTAAATTCAGTTGTCTTAAGGTTGATGGAGCTGTTGTACCAAGTTTCTTTAATTGAATGTTAAGCAGAATTTTTCTTGCCTGGTACATTTGAATAAACAGCTGTTAACACTCCACATTTGTTTGTCAATCTGCTGACAAGTGGTCAATTCAGTTTGTTCTTCAGTTACTTGTACTTCTGTTTAACCTGATTTTTATTATGAGAGGACTTTTGGTAGTAATTTATCCATTTTAAGTTAACAAAGTGGTCAGCCTGAAGTTAAACGTGTTGTTACATTTTAGAACTCTTTAACTTTTTCAAATGTATTACATGGCAGATCAATTTTCATAGGAAGCGTGTGAATCATCATAATCAGCCAGAACGAAAAAGAAAGGACCGTTGCTTAGAAAATGGTGGTTCATCCCATCATATTGGCAGGGTAGGGTCTAAAGGCACAAAGGCCCCTCCTAGGGACTCATCTCATCAAGTTTTTGCCTCCCAAGACGCTCACAACCAAAAGAAAAGCATGGGACCTGAATCTTTTGATTTTTTGCAGTCTCATAGTCCTTGTGTCCATCTGAACTACAGCCAACCTTTGGATCAAATTCCAGTGAGTTCAACACCATCTGGATTCAAGTCTGGTAGTAACAACCTAAAAGGGTCTTATTATGCATCGAATAAAGTACAGTCTATGGAGGGCTCCTTTGGGGCCCCTGCTATAGTTGATGATAAAAGAGAAAAACTGCAAAGTCAACAAGGATTTCATTCTACATACTTGAGCAGTCCTGAAAATGTGGATCTTGTAGTTCAGACTAGATCTTGTGATCCAATTTCAGCAGAAAAGCATCTACGTTGTTCTCAAAATGAAGTAGACGGTGCTGGCATAGTAAGTCCAGCAGATTTAGATTCTTCAAATGTGCAGGAAAACTCCTGCCAGAGCTCTGGGTTGGATGAAATCTCACTGGAAGCATCTAGTTTCCATCAACTTCAACAAGTCATGGAAAAGGTACAATGGAATTCAATCTCTTCTTAATATTTTTACAACTGGGATCTGATTTTTCATCTATCATGCTCTGTATTAGGAGCATGAACTTTTTGTGTGTGAAACATATCTGCTAGTAGTTGTATGCATGCTCCTCAAACACAAGTAAGTATTCTGCACGTTCTAAGATGTTAAGGATTTGATATGTTGGCACCTCATATCAAACCTTACTACTTTCATGAATGTATTCATGTATTTCAGGTTGGAAATGTCTGGGATGATCAATTATAATTATGCTATTTTAACTGTGTTTCTTGTCGTAGTATGCATTCTATGAAAAACTCTCCCCCATAATGCATAAAGTAATTCTGCCAGTTTGTGCCCCCTCTTATTTGTACAAGTAGATTTCTGCATGCATCTATGACAGCTTTACCAGTTATATTGCTGTATTGTTCATGATGTATGCTACTGTCATTTCTTTTGAGTATAGGTGATTTGAATCTGCTTTTCCCCTCTTTTTTTTCAGCTGGATACAAGGACAAAATTATGTATAAGGGATAGTCTGTACCGCTTGGCTAGGAATGCTGAACAAAGACACCATCAGAGAAATTTGACTGGTGGCAGCATGGATGATGGAGGCATTGGTGGAGTCTTCATGGGTGAAGGGACAAATCAGTATGCTACTATTGTTTTGCCTTTTGTGCTTCAATTTACTAATATGTTCTCTGGAAAAGTGGTTTTCTCACATCATCGTGTCTGTGTGGTCTGTATATGTTCCTATAGAAATGCAATGCTGCCTATTTTTGCCTGATACTGCTAGTAGTGATTATTGTTTTCTTCTGAGTCACTTGACTAACGTGGAGAGACCCAGGAAAATTGGGGTTGAAGTAAACTTGCTTAGTGATTGCATTTAGATGTAGGGACTATTCCTCACTCATAAAGGAATAGGTTACTCTTGCAGGGCCACGAAATGGGGGAAAATGTAAGTACATGAAGTTGTGCTCCAGCCATTTAAGTGAACTAGAGAATCCCTGTCTTGGTAATATGTGAAACAATCGATGATTTTGCTATTATATGAATATAAAATTTAATATGAAACAATGCATCCATCCACTAGATTAATTATCCCCTAAATAGCAGTCCGTGAAATAACTGATAATGTATGGAATATTTGAATCAATTATTCCTAAGCTCTTTTGTACTTGAGAAATATGGAAGTTTATCATTAACTTGGTGAAATGAAGGCTGATTGTAGCTAATTGCTGTAGCCAATGCCAGGTTGTTGCTTTTGTTTAGGCTTTGAGAATATTTAATATTCATCTCAACCTAACTCAATTATCTCAATTATCTCAATTACTTAGGGTTGAACCCACAAAACAGAAGCACCATTTTCCTGAACTACCAAGAGACAATTAACTAAAAGGCCTTTGCACATAGTGTTATCACTGTATCTGACCCCTGCAGTGATACGGCCTCTTACTGTGGGGCACCCATCATAATTTGCTCTGGAACTTTTTATGCACTGTTAGATAATTTTGACTGATTTCACATCCGTCTTTGCCTAATTTTGACTGATTTCATAGGTACGTGATTATTTCAGGTGCAGTGGATTCATTGATGTGGAAACTAATACAAATCCCATAGATCGGTCTATAGCACACTTGCTGTTTCACAGGCCTTCAGATTCATCTGCAATGCTGGCTCGTGATGGTCCATCTCCCAAGTCCTGTACCATGGTAAGCTCTCAAAAAATACATCAACAGTGCCATAGTTAACGATAGATGACTATATGCTATGAGCAAATAGCTTCATGTAAGTTCACTCCATGGGATTGATGAACAGATTCATGGGTCTATAACCAGTCCACCAATGATGGCCGAGAGCGCTGGCGAAGGAGATAAAAGAGTGGCTAGTCACTGATGTCGATTGGCCGATGCATTAGCTTCAACACAGTATATATCTATTATGGATTGCAGACTTACGGTGCAAGGTCATGTGTAAAATGCAACTCATGGAATCCAGGTTTGATGCCATGTTCTAGATGTCTTATCTGGGATTTGTTTTTTGCTACATAGATGACACCATCCTTGTAAAGCTATTTATGTTTTCATCTCTTGAGTATTAATGTTTCACGGTTGTGGTGCACCCAAATGTCCCATTTTAATTTAACTTAGGCTTGTGGGGGGGGGGGGTTGTGACTGACATTTGGTTCTTCCATTGTTATGTCTCAGTTCATTTAACCCTCTTCACGTTTAGTGCACTTGTATGCTTCCCTAGTCTTCCAGAGGTGAGGTGCCAAGGGAAGGGTGTCGATGGATTCAAGGAGCAGTATCAAGGGAGGAGAGCTTTCAAGTTGCCATTCGTTGGTCGCATCAACAAGTTACTAGCCTGGTGTATACAGATGATAGCTTCAAAGATTTGCTTCTCTAATAGACCACACATATTATCAAACGCATGGCAAGCAGTTCCTTTTTAGAGTTCTTGGGAAAAAAAAAAAAGCACGTATCCTCTATTCGATATAGTTTTCATTCCCAAATTTATTTGGATGGTGAATCAGCAGCATGGAAATCAACCTTTTGAGAGTCAGATTTTTTATGAAAATGATCTAAAATTTGCTCAACTTACAAAAAAAAAAAAAAGAAAGAAAAGAAAAAGTGGTTTAATTTCTTGACAAAATTTTCAACGATCAAGTCAATCTCGATGCTAAAGGTGGAGCAAAATAATAGTATGTAAAAGATGATATATTTAGTTCGTGAAAATTGTGTTGTGTATTTATATAAACGTGTTGTAGAGTTAATAGAGGGTTATGATTAAATCAAATAGACGATTAAATTTTATTTTATATGTCAGTTTTGACAAAAGGTATTAAAGATTTGAGTTTGAATATAAATTTAAATTCAGTTATCTCTTATATTAAATCTTAACTTAGATTTAGAGTATTTAGTATTTGTTTGTTTCTATTTAAATTTAAGTATCTTGAAATAATTATTACTTTTAGAAAATTCTAAGAATAATATTTATATAATTTTATTTAAAATTATATATTTCTCCATCAATAATTAAAAGATTGTTTCGATTAAAGTTACACGTGAATTATACTAGTCTTGTTTGTAAGCATTTTATTCGACATTTTTCATATTCCCCAAAAAAAGGGGGCATACAAAGCTCAGCAATATATGCAAAGGTCTAGCTTTATTATTATCACAATTATTCACAAACATCAACAAGTGTAATCAGAAGGGTCAATAGCCATGATTCATGAATTGCATTTTGGCCATGGCCACTGGTACTTTTTCACATGGCACCAACAATCTGTACTGTAACAAGGGAGAGAGCTCTGAAGAAAAATTAGGCCGAAACTTGTGAATCATCCGTGAACGATTGGTCCACAGAGCCGTCGTCTTCTTCCTCCGAATCCACAGCCATCTTTATGTTCTCAACCTCCCTGGCCACCTCACTCATCTCCGGCCTCTTTCCCGGCGACTTGTCGCAGCACCGGATGGCTATCTGCAGCAGCCTCAGCATTGAATGGTTGGCGCTCCTCTGCGCCAATATTTCGAGGTCAAAAACCTCCACCGTCCACTCCTCCCTCACCGCCCTGTGAACCCAACTAGCGAGATCAACGGCGTTGCCAACACCCTGCGGCGCCGCCAGAGCCGACATCCGGCCGGTGAGCAGCTCGAGGAGGAGGCTGCCGTAGCTCCAGACGTCAGATTTCTTGGACACTCTCTTATGGCTCAAGTACTCTGGTGACCTGTATGCCACCATGCGCTGAGCCACAAGGGGAAGTGAAACGAGCGAGCCGAGGCCGTAATCACAGACCAAGACTCTGTCATTACCGTCGAGAAGAACATTGGTGGATTTCAAGTTGCCATGGGGAACAATGGCTTGTGGATTACTAATGGGGCTGTGGTGGAGATACTCCAAAGCTCTGGCTGCACCTCGAGCCACTGATAATCTTTGATTCCACCGAAACGGAACTCTCTCCTTCGTTCCTCTTCCTCCTGCGTGCAGATGGCACTCAAAAGCAATCAATATCAAGTTCCATTACCCAGTGAAGGCGGCTACAACGGGAACAATCTTAAAGAAGACAGAAGAGTCAATTACCATGAATGCGGTTATACACGTTGCCATTTGAGGCGAACTTGCAGACCAACAGTTTCTCATCTTTGGAGTAGCAGAAGGCCGTCAGGGGCAACAAGTTTGGGTGCTTCAGATCAGCTATGGCTTCCAGTTGCTTCGTGAACTCATCCTGGCTCAGAGGTTTCAAGTCCCTTAGCCGCTTCACAACCATGGCCGATCCATCATTCAGCACAGCCTTGTAACATTTGCCAAAGTTTCCTCTTCCCAGTCCTTCTGCCGAGGCTTTGAGAAGATCATTCAGCTCGAAACCGCCATCGCCTTCTTCGCCGATGAAAGTAAGGCTGCCCTTATCACATCGTTCGCTTGCTTCCACTTCCTTCTTCTCGTCAATCTTCTCCACCACCGCCTCTCTTGAGACAGAGCTTCTTTTCTTCGTTTTTCTCTTCAGCCTCCTGGACTTCCGGAAGTAGATGACGGAAAGGAATGACAGGAAGACGAAGCCAACGACTCCAAGAGCCAAGAAAACTGGACCATAGGGAGACTTGGACGGTGAAGAATCTCCATTGTTGGTACCACCACTAGATGTCGTGTTGTTGGCAATTTTGCAGGCAGCAAAAGACGGCGAACTGCAAAGTTCCCGGTTACCCGAAAACGACGAGAAGCTGAAGGATTGAAGAACTCCAGTGTTGGCTATTGGCCCTGAGAGCCTGTTGTTTGATACATTGAATTCTCCCAAGCTGGACTGCGTGAATTCTGGGATGGAGCCAGTTAACCTGTTGTCCTGAAGCTGCAATGTCTCCAAGGAATTCAGTTTTGTAAGAGAATCTGAGATCAACCCATCAAACATGTTACCTGACAAGTCAATCTTCCTCAACTTCTGGTTGTGTGACAAGTCCATCAGGTTCCCTGATATTGAGTTGTTCTTGAAGCTCAGGATTGACAGTTCTGTGAGCCCAGCAAGCGCATCAGGCTTGACTTTCCCGGCCAGCCCCATGCTTTCCAGCACAATTCCAGCGACCCGGCCGTTGGAACACCGGATGCCATGCCACTGCGGGGTGTGACTTTGAAGGCTAATCCAGTTACTATTCAAGAAAGAGTTGTTGAATTGACCTGCGAGTGCCAAAAGGGCATTCCTTTCTGTTGAGTTGAGACAGCTTGAAGGACCATTATGGGCGGGGGCAGGGTTGCATGATGCAAGAAAAGTGAACACGAGTGCCAGGCTGATGAAGAAGAACTGAGGAGACTCCATTACTGTGCAATTCAATGTGGGGTTTAGCTATATTTGATGGATAATTAGATCATCATAATGAGAGACCCTTTTACAGCAAGCCGTTGATATTCATATTGTTGAAGAGGAAAACAAGGAGATTGCATAGAAATGAAGGATTCTCAGCTGAGAATCCTAGGATTTCTATAGAAATGTTCAGTTTGTGAATTTGATGAACTTTGTCCCCCAGCTACAATAGTCTTAGTATGCCCATGCACAAATATTAAATTGGTTGAAATTTTGGTCTCTCCCCTCTTGTGTTTGTTATGTTAGATGGATGAACATTATGCCTTGCTTTCTTCCAATCCAGATAAAGGAATATTACTTGGTATATAAAATCTTTTAATGTATCTTGTTTATTGATAATTACTGTTTAAAATAAGATAATAGCAAAGTGAAACTTAAGCCTTTCATTGCTTACTCGGGCCAAAATAAATTCGTTTATCTTTTGACAAAAATGTCATGTAATTAGATAAGAGAGAATGTTACGTCCTTAAATCAATAAAAAATTAAATAATATTCGAATATAAAAACTCAATACATCTATTCGGTAAAATAAAGGAGACCTGATTGGCCTATAAAATGTTACATCAACAATAATCCCCAGCTTGGTAGGGTCAGCTATGATTTTTTTAAATAAAAATATTTTTTTAATAATACAATAATATAAAATTGTAACAAAATAACAAATTATTCACATTGGCCAAATGTGAATGATTAAAAATGTACAAATGTATTCGAATCTTTACAAAACTATGTCGAGAACACTATTTGTACACTAATTTTTAACACTTGCAAAATTATAAATACTTCTTTACGGAACTAACAACACTTCTTAATAAATTATCAACTACTTTTTCAAAATTATAAACACTTTTAGTACATGTAAAAAGTATTTATAATTTTCAAAACCAATGGACATTAGGACCTACAAGAATAGTAACATAACTCTTAGCAATTTTGTATATTATGGTATATACTTCAAAATATACATGGAATTAGTCCTAAGTTAAGCCCAAAAAAAGGAAATGGAATCATGAAAAATAGATAGTTTAAAATTTTAATCTACTAAACAACAAGAAAAAAAAAAGAAAAAGATATGCAAATCACTCTCAACATTCGAACAGAGAAAAAAAAAAGACGACAGTCGAACCGAATTGGCTCAGCTCGTTAGTTGAGGGGGTCTAAACCAGTTGTTATTGATACCTTCTTCTCGGTTCCTTCTTCCTTAACCTGATGAGTACTCAGAGACTCCTGAGTCTGTAGATAAATTCTGCTCCTCCCATCAGAGGGCAGCAGCAGCAAAGGAGGAAAAGAAGACAGAAAGAAAAGCAACATACCTTGTCTGCTATTAGACAAGCTGTAATCTGATCAAGCTTTTGATTTTTGCCATAGAATGACCGAAGAAATCTCCAAGTAAACTATATTTTAGGTCACAGGGCCCCACTGCCAAAAACAGATAGTAAATAGACCACATTCATTTTATCTAAAAATGTGGCCTCAGTGAAAATGTGTGGAATTCGAATCCAAATGGAGATTGCAATCCCATATCAGTCCTATTAATATCCTACCAAAGAGCAATCCTATGCATACTCCGGATAGATTTCATAGATTGTACAATAGTAATCCGAAGAATAGTACCTCTTTCCTCTTTCAGCATCCTATGGTTGGAAAAGCAACAAAACTAATCACAACTCATAGTTAAGTCAAAAATGAGATTCAACCCTCCCTCCATTCCCAAACAGCCTTAAATCTCGGATGCTGGAATGAACAACTTATATTGCTCAAGTTTCAAACTGGAAGGAATTATAATTCTAAAGGTTTTAGGGAAACCAGGTTAGAAATTGATCTTCGCACATCATTTCAATCTATTTTTCTACTCTCAAATGTCAATGATTCTCTGCATTTTGGTCATTTGAAAAGAAATTCTAGGTCTCAACTCGTGGAAGACCTCTTAGAAGAGGTGAATCGAGTTTGGTTTCAGAAGTCAGACTCACATAATAACTAGAGAAGTAGTCGTCTTTAACTCAATTCTACTGAATAAAAAATCAAATTAGTAGGAAGAAAGGTGGTAAACCAAGCAAAGGGAAATGCTTTGATTGCTTAAATCCCATCTATTCTGCAATACAAGACTTCATTCCCACTTCACTTACAACCTTAACATCACTTCTCTATAGAATTCACTTGTGCTAGGTAATGACCAGAACTTGTCTATAGATTCTATTGCACTATACAAATAACTTTTATTGAATGTTCCAGAGTCATGGAAGTCTAGAATTCATATAGCCAACCCCACATAGTGGAATAAAGGCCGGATATGTTGAATGTTCACAGCAGTGGCGGATCTAGTAGTCCCAGGGCAGCTCACAAAAAAATTAAAATTTATAGTGTAAATGTTTTAATTTTTTAGTAGTAGCCCACTATTAATTTTGCCCAGCCCACCCCCAATTTTGCCCAGCCCAGCCCAATCCATGTGCCTGGATCCGCCCCTGGTTCACAGAGACGTGTCAGTTCACTGATTGGTGTCTACTGTCTAAGCTGATCATGTTTGCACAAAGGTGTGAGCAATTGTGTCAATGTCCACAAAAACTGAGAAGTAAACATTAAACAGAAAGCAATAACTAAAAGCTATAGAGTTCAAGGAAATCAAGCAGGGCCCAATAAAAAAAGGGGGGGGGGGGGGGGGGGGGGGAAGTACTATTTAAGTGATTCAACCCAGAACCATCAGCAGGACACTCAAGGAAGCATCAACCCTAACAAACAACTGAGAAATAAATCAGTGGGAAAAACAATCGCCAATGAAGCGTGTCCAAGCAAGGTACAGGCTTGCACAAACACAATCTCAGACACAACACAACAAGGATTAGAATCCAGAACTGCAGATTGGTACACAACATTACAAGTAAAAAGTAATCTACAGGTGCAATATCAATATATAAACACTCACATTCAGTTCCCCCTATAACTCTAACCTACCAACAAAGAAAAAATGTAACTTTACCAGGAAAACCAAAAGTAAAAACCAAGATGATAAACCTTGCGTTCCCTGAATTCACTTTGAAACCAGAAGTATCTCAGGCTTCTTAGCCTTGCTTGGCGTGTTAGTGTTGGAAGCAGCATTAGCCGTGGCGGCTGCCCTTGCCGCCTCGCGAGCTCTCTTGTCGAGCTGAATTAGACTCCGTGTCGCCAAGATCGCCTGAGGAGACAAGTCATGGGAAGCTCTAGCGTACAAACATCGCACCGCTACAAAAGCAGCATCCTTAACTTCTGCCGCATTGAGAGGTCCCAATAGACAGTGACCTAGAATTCTCAGCACTGGCTGTAATAACTCCCAGGGAAGAGGGATTCGAGACCCTTTCGGCACCAATTCAGTGCTATTTTCTCTGATTGCCAGAATGCCCATCTCTTCGGCAACCTCGTCCATTTCAGAAACCCTAATTCCGTCGGAAAACCCGTTTCTTTCGATGTTTTCTTCTTCGGTGGTATTGTCGAATTCGGACTTGCAGGGACAGTCCTGGCCGGCCCAGTCGGCGAGAAATCGGCAGAAATCGAGTTTGGACCAAAACGGCATTTGAGAGATCTGCTTGTAGTAGCAATCGAGTGCGACTCCTACGATGCAGGCGCGCTTGGTGGATTTCACGGCGGTTTGATGCTCGAGCGGAGAAGAAAGGACGCCGATCGACTGAGCCCTTCGACTGCGATTAGGGTTTGGCTTGTTCCGTGGTGTGTGGTAGAGAGAGGGTTGAGATAAATCGGGAATTGAGACGAGAACGGGCTTGCCGCCACGAGCCTTGGTCTCCGCGGCGTAAAGAGAGAGCAGAACGGCTTCGAAGCCGGCGAGAGAGGGGGCGGTGGCGGAGTCCGACGAGTGGATACGAGAAAGGTAGATGCCGGAAAGGAGGGGAACGAATGAGAGGACGACGAGCCGGAGGTCAGGATCAGAGGAGAGATACGTATCGTAGAGCCACTGGCAAAAGCGGTCATCGCCGGAGCCAGAGAAAGGGGCGGAGAGAATTGCGGAGACGGTGGAGTAGGCGGCGAGCGAGGAGAGGAGAGAGCGGGCGGGGCGGTCGGAGTCGGCGAGAGCGGAGAGTGAGGCGGCGGAAGCCGGCGCGAGGAGTGAGGAGAGGAGGTGGATCCGAGAGCGGGCTTTGGAGATGGACTCCCACCAAGAGTGCATTGGGTCGGCGTCGTTGTGGTGGTGGGGATGGGAGTTGCTGGTTTTTGGGTCGGAGGAGGAGGTAGTGGAAGACGACGGAGAGTCGCCGCCACCGCCACGATGGTGGTTCAGATTGAAGTTCATTTTGGTGCGTGTCGGTCTCCGCCGTCCGCTGCGCCCGTTGAGTTGTCGGACGGAGAGATAGAGACTGAGAGAGAGAGAGAGAGAGAGAGAGAGGTAGGTGCCGAACTGCTGGTCCATAATATCTATAGGGGAGGTTATGAGCGTCTGGTCGGGTCGGGTCGGTTCCGCTGGGAAACAAGAAGCCCCGTTGATGCTGTTGACTTTTTGGCACGAGGGAGCCCCAAAAATTTACTTTAGCATATTAAAATTTAGAAGGCATGTAAAATAAAAAAAAAGTAAAAAAGTGTGAAATAAGTTATTATTTAATATTAAATTATTTCTTATGTCTTAAAATTAATTAAATAATTTATTTTATTTGAAGAGTTAAAATTAATCACTATATTTTTTAAAAATACAATTTATATTTAAACAAGTCATATTTTTTATTTTTCATCACCACCATAAGAATTGGGTTCAAATTTTTTTAAGTCTCAACTCATCAATAGACTCGTCTCGTGTGTCATTTTTTAGCTTATAAGGTATATTGCTTAGTTCAAGATTTTTTTTACCAATTCAAATTAAATAATTGATAAATCTATTCCGTTTAAAATGAAAATAAGTTAGGGTTATGAACTTGTAATCTATGATTTGATGATCAAGTTAATTTCATTATTATAATATTACAAAGACTTGTAGTGTCATTGAAAATAAGGTTAAAATAATTATTTTATCTATAATTATTTAAATAATCCAACTTATTTTAATCTCTATTATGGTTAGGTATCATCTCTCAATTTTACTTAGATTGTAATAATGAGTTCATGTCTCATATTAGAATGCAAAATAAAGTGAGAGAGAACGAAAGTGAAAAGAGGGAAGAGAGATTGAGAGATAGAGAAAATAAAAAAATAATAATAAATTAGTGATATTTAAATTGAAGCTCGGTAATGATATTAAGATTCATACCTACCTGATCATGAGTCTAAAAGCATCTCTAATGGGGAGTGGCATCTGGGGTGCCATTTCCATAACCGCCAAAATAGCACCCCAGATTAAAAATTAACCACTCCAATGGAGGTGGGATATGAGGTTGTAAAATGGTAACAACCCTCTTGGGGTACCATTTTTATAATCTCTGGAGAGAAAAAAAGAGAGAGATGCAAACTCTAATCTCCATTTTTAATTGGTTTATTTTAATTTTTATTATAAAATATTGATTATTTGAATTTAAAATATTAATGATACCTCTATTTTGGCACTTATCATTAGAATAGATTTATTTTTTAAAGTGTTATAATACTATTTAAAGTTGTAAATAGGTAATTTAGCACTCCAAAATAGCACTCCTAAAGACAAAGATGCATCTTTCCTCGTCTTGTTATTTCTTTTCATCATTTTTTTTTATCTTTTTTTTATATGAAGATGGAATTTATTTGAACTCTCCATAAATATTTTAGAAATAAGAGAAACATTTTTCAATTTTTAAAATTTGTAGCAATATAACCTTCAACATTCATAAATTATAATTAATCACTTAAAAATACCTAAAGTACCCTCGTTTACTCTTTCTTGTCGACTAGTCTTCAACTACCATGGTTGAATTTTGTTCACCATTGAACAAACCCACCATGACTAAGAGATTAAGGCATAAAAGAACTCATTAGTCAACATAAAAATCTTCACTTTTTTTTCTTTTTTTCACATCCTTTCCTATCTTTCTCTTTTTCTCTTACTCTTTGCACAGGCCAACGAGAGAAAGATAAATAATTTAAAAATTAAAAAAATACTAAAGACAATGATTGGTTAAGATACAATAAATAATTTTTATTTTTAAATAATATATATTTATCACATCTTATTTTTACTTTACATATAATCTTATTAATTGATAAGAAATGCGTAGTTTTCTGAGATATTTAATTAATTAATAAAATTAATTAAAAATAATAAATAATAAATACATATTATTTTAAAATAATACACATTTTATTACAGTTTTAAAATTACCTAAGAACAATGATTACCCACTTACCCAATAATTTAAAAAAACTAAAAAAGTCTAAAAGTAACCAAAAAAAAAAATTACATCTTTTGTATTTTTGCCACCATTTTTTTTCAAAAGTACGGAAAATACTTTATCTATAAATAAATTTGATAAATAATATTTATAAATTAAATAAATTTATAATAATTTTATTAAAAATTAATAATAAATTTATCCAATATGAATTCTTATTTATTTTAAATAAAATTATTATAGATTTATATATATTAATTTAATTTATAAAAAATTTTATTAAAATTGTTTTTGAATATGAAAATTACCAAACACAACCTTATTGCTCTCTCTTTACTCTCGCTGCCGGCAAACTACTTGGGAATATCCGCCGCCATTTTTCTTCAACGGCAAACCAAACCCTTTCCCCAATCTCCTCCTCGTTACTGCCGCCAATCCCATCCTATTAAACACTCACAAGCAAATCCCAAAACAAACCACTGCTTCTCCATCTTCAATGGCTTCATCACCTCTCTCTCGAACTCTTTCATCTCCTCTCAACCGCCAGTCTTCGTTCCTCTCTCGCCCAACCCATAAGCTCTCTCTGTCTTTCCCCCCTCGATCCATCTCTTCCTCTTCGTCTCGGAGATCACCACTCGTGTGGACCCAGTTCGGGAACAGTAGCGAGAGCTTTTTCGTACCAAAATGTTCCATAGAGGGGAAAGAGAACTCCACCGGAGAGGTTCCCATTGAATTGAGTAAGCGTTTGTTTCTTTACCATATCTGTTTCTCTCTCTCTCCGTGTATCAAAATTTACGGCTAATTCTTGAGGTCACTGTTGCAGGGTACCCGGCATTTCCGTCTGTGATTGATATCAATCAGATTCGCGAGATTTTGCCCCACCGGTAGTAACTTAATTTTCTCTGTTTCCTTGGTTACTTTTCTTTTTCCAGTAAAAAATCACGACAATGTGTTCCACTATCCGCAACATTTGGCATGGGATTGCAAATTATTTCCTTCTCTCTCCACTAAACCCCCCCAATCAGCTTTATTGTGTGCCACACTTGGATCTAAAATTTAGTTTTCTTATGCTATGTTGACGGCAACATTTGGCAAAATATAGTTTTCTTGTGTTCAAAGAGTATAATTGCAGAATACATATCTCATTATTTTCTATTTATTGTTCAGTTCTAATCTAGATGATGTATAGGTATAAGTATATTCAGACACATTTATTTGTTTATTTTTTTTTCTTTTCTTTTGTTAGCTTCCCCTTTCTTCTAGTGGATAGAGTGATTGAATACAATCCAGGAGTTTCGGCTGTTGCTATTAAGAATGTTACTATAAATGATAACTTCTTCCCCGGGCATTTCCCGGAGAGGCCCATTATGCCTGGTGTCCTGATGGTGGAGGTAAATACTTCATCCTTACCTTCCGGCTCAGTTTCTTCATCTGAATACTTGTCCAGCAATTACATTTACAAATGATTAAGTTTAACTGTTCTTAGTTGCAAATTTGTGGTGCATTTTCAACTATTGGATCTTCCTTGAACTGGCTCATTCTGAGACTGGCTTTATCTTCAAACAAATGTATGTTAGTGCCTATAACTTCTGCTGTTGAATCAATGACTAGAAATGTTAATCAGCTATAATAAGGCTTATTCATGCTGAAGATTTTGTTTCTTTAGTTTTCTTTTTCCTGCTTTGTTGACTTGTAGATGCTAAAGACTCTCTTAAGGGCTTTGTTTTTGCAACTATGACTGTATATTGGATTAGCTACAATGAAATGATAGATGCACAACCATACAAGAAAGGACAAAATTAAAAATAAGATTATCTTTAATAATGTTAGGGTGCTTTCTATAGATGATAAGATGCTTAAGATGTGATTAAGATAAATTAATTTGTGAGAAGAAGACCAATAGATGTTCTTGGAAAGAGAGTGGATGGAATAGAAGAAGTTTATAGTGGAAGACCAAGAAAAACTCAGTGGGAAACTCTTAAAAGTGTGAAATGGGTTACAATGGTCTTCTAAAAGATATGGTCATAGATAGAGATAATTGACAAAGAATTTATGTATCCAATTTCATCCAGTGGGATTAAGGTTTGGCATGTTCTTTGTTTGTGATTAAAAGGTTGGAGGAAGGGAAATCTATTGTTGTGCTGGCAAACTCTTAGATCACTACTACCAATATTTGTGCACATTCCTACCATAGTTCCTAGGTTGTGTTTTGGCCAATTTTAGTTAAATCTTCATGTGTTCTATATTTATTTAATCAGAACCATTACAAAAGAGGCAAACCTTGTATAAAGAACTATCTATAAGATGAACTAATCCAGAAAAGTTATTGGACAGCGTAGAAGGAGATGGACAACTAATTATCCTCCTTCCTTTTCATAGGAGGCATGATTGGCTATAAAACATCTTTCTCCTTCATAATTCTCCATTTTTATGGCCCACTAACAGGTGGAACACCAAACAAGTGTATAGAAATAATTATATAATTGGAGTGAAAAATACGCTTCCTTCACTTGGGCCTTTTCTTCTTTCTTTTCTTTTCTTTTCTTTTTTTTAAAATATTATTCATGTTGGCCTTAGGCTAGAGGTATAGAATTTATGTAGCCGATCTCATCTAGTGATTATTGTTGATTGTCATATTCACATTGGTAATGGCAGAAGCTTTGTATAGAATACAACATATTTCATTTAAATCAAAGCCCTAGTTTCAGCTGCAACTAGCTTTGATTTCTTTTGGCATAGTGCGAGCAAAAGAAAGGGCAAAGAGATACCTGCTTGAGGATATAAAGGAATTTTCCAGGTTACTGTGAGAGTCACTAGTGAGAATCAAAGTCAACGAGGAGGAGTAAGGAGAGGGGAGCCTACAGGCACTTAATAGAATGGGCAAAGAGATTTGGAAGTATAGAAGAGAGATTGTCTTCATAGAGTATGTGTCTTCTTCATTATATAAGATTCTGCGCCCCTCCTAAAGGAATGGTCTCAAAGCATGCGAAGTTGTCTGTATTTTAGGTCACTTCTGACTGCCGGATGTCTTCCTTGAAGTGACAAGGCCATTTGTTATAGAAAGTTATTATGATGCTAGTTTCTAGATTAGAGGCAATCTCTGATTATTTGGCTTGAAGGTGATTTCTCTTTTTCTCTCTACTAACTGGCCGGCGCAAGCATTGCGTTGCAAATTCCTTGTGTCTCATCCTTCAGGACAACCAGGCAACAACCTAACAAGATCCAAAGTAGGAGCCCAGGTTTCTGTCCAGATGTGGTCATATAATATTTCAGAGAGACTAGTAAAATCATAGTGAAATAATTTGGATTGGACATTTTAGAGATGTGAAAAACTAAACATGGTTCTTCAAAAAGGAACAAAGTGCGTCTCTCTTTATATAATAGCATTATTTATATAATACATACATATTGTTGAGACTTTCTCAAAATGTATTCAAATTGCAAAAATTTAAATGTGTTATGGGTTTGAAAAAGAACTGATTCTTTATCACTATTTCCAACATTTCCTCTAATAGTACATGCATGTTCTGGTTACTGATGATTGTTGTTTGTCGAAAGAGTTATCAGTTCTCAGAAACGTATGCATCTGAAAAATTTAAAAGATGCTTGATATTACACTTCCCTCCCTTTTCCCTAGATTTTTCAGATGAGATATGGTATACCCTGGCTGTCTAGTTGTGAAATTTCTTTGGTGGAATTGATATTATTCTTTCTGTTTGATGTTCGATTGGAGAATTTTGAAAAACATGTAGCTGTCCTTGTTTTGGACAAGTAATTTACCTCCCTCTTGATGTGGAAAGTACAGGTTCCCCATCTTCTTTTTTTTTTTTTTTAGGTTATGTCACAATTACCCTTTGTATGCATCGGCAAATCACTAACTTCCTAAAAGAACCTTTGCACAAGCATGCTAATGCCTTGTTTAGCATTGGATAATGGACGAATAATGACTATATGTGTGGTTGTTGGATCCAGGCAATGGCACAGGTTGGTGGCATAGTTATGCTGCAACCAGAAGTGGGAGGATCCCGTGAGAATTTCTTCTTTGCTGGAATTGACAAAGTCAGATTCCGGAAGCCCGTTATTGCAGGGGACACCCTGGTGATGAGGATGACTCTTGTCAAGCTCCAGAAACGCTTCGGAATTGCAAAGATGGATGGGAAGGCGTTTGTTGGAGGCGAGTTGGTATGCGAGGGTGAATTTTTGATGGCTATGGGTAGTTAAAGCGCAATGCCTGGAACTTAAATTTGTCGAGGTTTTGAACTAGCCTTCCATTTTCTCCTCCTCTGATTTCTTTCCTTATTGTAGCTAAACTTAGAGCCTTCCCATTTTGTTGTTGTGGCAACTGATGAGCATCAATTATATTTTTAAGACAAAATCTACACTGTTATGATCAGAAACACTCACTAATCTTGGTCTTCCCCATCTTTGGTTACTTTCTCTCTTCTTACTACTGTTCGTTAGCAACGAGTATGGTCTGTTTGTTTTCTGTTTATTATATCTCTATTCAGGTAATCGTGCTAAGGGCTAGCTAGACGCAAGCATCCATCTTACAAACAAACTCCAAGCCAAAACAATTTGAATTTTCTTTGGGAGAACTCACATATTGAAAAGAAAATCAAGCATTTTGAATTTCTTCTCTATAACCCATTTGCTCTTTTTTACATTCTCATAAAGTCTTCTAGTCTAGGGCAGTTTACAAGCCAAGAGCTCCCAGAGGTGTCTTCCCTTGTCCAGCCTCAAAGTAGAAAATCAACATAGCCACCATGGCAAGCCTAGCATGCTTGATCTCAGCCAGCTTCAGTCTCTCTAGCTTCTCCCTGTCAGGAATGTAAACCCCATCCCTGATCGTGCCAGCGAGCGACAAGGGGTCAAAGAATTTGCCGCCCGGGTAGCCTTGGTCGCCGGTGGCGTTGGCGAAGTTCTCGGCTGTTCTTGACCATGGAGTTGCCCATTCCACGGACTGGGACTCGGGGTTGAAGAAATCAACCCACCTCTTGCTCTCCACCCATCCCATGAGGAGGAGCTGGGTGCCGAGCAGCGTGCCGAAGGAGAAGGGAGCAATTGCGCCGGGGTCAGCACCGGCCTCGAACCACGGGATGCCGCTCCAGGCTTGCCCGACAAAGATGCCCACGACAGCCGCCATCGCCCACCGGCCGTGGATCAGCTCCGCCTCTCTATACCACCTGAGAAATGCAGGGTCCTTTCCCAGTCCTAGTGGGTCGAAACCATAGTCACCTGGAAGCCTGCACCGATTTGACAAAAGGAGGAGAGGATATGAGGAACAGAAAGAATCAATCGCCTTCTAAACTCTGAATCATATATTCTAAACTTACGAGCCATCGAGCCACTCGGGATCGACGAGATTGCCGCCGCCCCTGACTCCGGGGATCCAGGACTTCTTGGGAGCGGCGGCGGCGGCCACCACCAACCTCCGAGGAGCCGCTGCTGGGCCGCCGGCCGACCTAGCTCCAATGGGCGCACACAACAAGGCGTGGCTCGTCTTTCCGCCGGACAAGAAGGAAGAGCCCAAGCCATTCAACACTGCAGCCGATGTCGCAGCCATTGCTTCTCCTCTCTCTCTCTTCTCCCTCTGCTGAATCTCTCTCTTCTCTTCTTTCTTCTCCTTCTGCTCATATAAATCGGGGCTCCTGGGAATGATCAAAAAAGGTGCCAGCCGAAGCCATGTGGGACAAGTGAAATCTGGAGAAGCAATCTGAGTAGCTGTCTTGGATAGATTTCGGACCAATGGGATTGGACTCTCCATCCGAATCTTCCATGCCCTTGAATTACGTGGACCCCATCATCTCTCGCCCCTACTTCTTCACTACAGGACAGCCTCTTGTTTTATGAATCATGTATATATGATCCCATCTTACTCTCCAATGTATCTACGGATTCAATCCTCCAACGTGTGTGGTTCATGATCCATATTACCAATGGAACATAAATAAATTTGTTAAAGGCGAAGACGACACTTGGTCAAGTTCTCAGATGACACGTGTTTTTTCTTCATGTGTCATCACCTCCCTCTATCTCATTAAGGATAATGCTATTTGTACAAAAATAGTTTCACAGGTAGGTTTACAAAATGAATTTATCGTAATAAATTAAGAATTTATCGCAAGAAATTCGCAACTTCTCTTCTCTCTCTCTCTCCCCTTTCCCCTTTAGTCACTGCCACTGCTTCTGCCTCTTCCTCTGCCTCGTCGCCCGCCGTCATTGCCTCACCTGGCTGCTTCTCACTTGGTCAACTGCCACCTCACCTCTCGCCTAGTCGGCGAGGTGGCAGTCGAAGGTGAGGTGGCAGTCGACCAGGTGAGAGGTGACCGTCGTCCAGGCGAGGCAACGGTGGGCGTCGACAGGCGGTGCTGAAGAGAGAGGAAGAGAGAGAGAGAGTGATGATAGAAAGGGGTAAAATAGTCATTGAGATAAGAGATTGGGAGGGGACAAAATAGTTTTTTCACTATCTTACATGTAAACCCACTTGTAAATGAGTTTTTGTACAAATAGCATGATCTATCTCACTAATGGAAGCATAGATCTTGTAGTGGGCCTCATAGTATGGGCCAAACACCAACCATAGTATATTATTTGGATACTTAAATTTAACACTTATAGTAACACTCTCTATTAATATTTTATATTATGTGTTATATTAATAAAAATATACAAGACATTAATACTTAATATCATAATAAGTATCAAATTTAAATATTAAAATAATATTTCTATTTATATATATATATATGTAGAGAGAGATGTTTTCCACCTTTATGGCTTGCTCCCAACCCAAACAAATACAAAACTCGAGAAATGTACTTTTGAGAAAATAAAAGTTAAGTATTTACAATTTTTGTACACTTTTTTTGTTTTTTATAATATGAAAAACTTGAGAGATCTCCAAACATAAACAATTTTTTGGCTCGAATCCTTTCATTCTTTCTAAAATTTATGGTTCGTCTCAACTCAATTTATGTGTATGAATAGATTTATCGTGAAATCTGAAAACTGATCCCTAAGATAAATATAAATAATTGTACAATTCCACACAAAGACATAATCGAACATATGATTTTGTTGTATTCTAAGCTCCCAAATGTGTTTGATGGATGGTCTCTGCTATCTAAAGGTTAATTTTTGTGCACTTTGACCAATAACAATATATATATATATATATATATATTATAATAGCCCTGATATTTTTTTTTTGAATATGCAGTGGTGGCTAAAAACCATTAAATATATTTATTATATATTTAAAAAGCGTTTATATTTTTTAAAAATTATAAGTATTTTTTACACAATTAACAAAAATATTTATATATTTTAGAAGTAGTTAATAATTTAGGAAAAAGTGTCGTTATTTCTTTAAAAAATTAATTATGAATTTGTGAATTTTAAAATATTATTTAAATAGCTTAGCATAATTTTGTGAATTTTAAAATATTATTTCTTTTAACCCTTGTAAGTAGAGGAGAGAAAAAGTTTGGCTCGGTTAATTTTTTTAAAAAGTTTAATTTTCGGTTTAGTTTTTTGATTAAAAGAATTGAATTAACCGAATTTTAAAATAACATTATTTAATGTTTATAAAATGACGTCATTTTATTTGATTTAATTTTATTATTGTGTTTTATGCTCGAGCTATTTAACCCCAAAATCTTAAAGATAAGATAGAGATCTAAGAGCTTGATGTACTTACTGCCATCCTCTTTCACTTGATCTCTAAAATTTTCTAGGAAAATTTGCAAAAATATGACTTTTCGTACTAAACTTTTGAAAAATAGGACACTTTAAAAATCTTTGCAAAATTAGGATTTTTGAATATGTATTGAACAAAAATACCCTTACTTTTCAGTTAGTTCTATCTTTGTTCTTCTTTTTCAATGGTGTTTTTTCTTCATCGCTGATTAATTTGTTGAGAAGATTTTCAAAGTCTGTCACACATAACGATTGTGCGTTTGCTTTTGTCGCTTAAGCTGTTATTCTATTCTATTATTTTTCAATGGCGTTTCTTTTTTCTCGAACATTAATTTGTTAAGAAGATTTTTAAAGTCCGCCACACACAGTGGGTGTGCATATTGCTTTCTTTGCTTAAACTATTATTCTATTCTATTTTTTTTTTATTCTTTTTCAATGATGCTTCTTCTTTCTCGCTGATTAATTTGCTAAAAAAATTTTCAAAGTCCGCCACACACAACGACTGTGCATCTCGCTTTTTTCGCCTAAGCTGTTATTCTATTCTAATTTTTTTTTTTATTATTTCTTCACTTTCTACAAGTTCTCCATCAAATAAGCACAAATGTTGTTCAAAAATATCAGTTTTAGATATCGGTTATAGATATATGTTATAGATATCGATTTAAATATATCGGTTGTTGATAGATATCAATGCAACGATATCGGTTCAAACATATTGGTTGTTGATAAATATTGGTTCAAAGATATATGTTAAAAGATATTGATGCAAAGATATTTGTTAAAAGATATCGGTCGTAAATATCTGTTGTAGATATATGTCGTAGAATATCGATTATAGATGTCAGTTTTAGATATATGTCATAGAAATTTACAACCGATATCTTTGCACCGATATCTATCAATAATCGATATCTTTGAACATATATCTTTGCACCAATATAGTTGAATTGATATCTATCAATAATCGATATATTTGAATCGATATCTAAAATTGATATCTTTAAACAACATTTGTACTTGTTTGATGGAGAACTTGCAGAAGGTGAAGAAATAAAAAATAAAATATAATAGAATAGCAGCTTAGGCAGAGAAAGCAAGGCGCACAGCCACTGAGGCGGACTTTGAAAAATTTCTCAGCAAATTAATTAACGAGGAAGAAGAAACGCCATTGAAAAAGAATAAAAAAAAAATATAATAGAATAGCAGCTTAGGCAGAGAAAGCAAGACGCATAGCCGCTGTGTGTGGCGGATTTTAAAAATCTTCTCAGCAAATTAATCAGCGAGGAAGAAGAAACACCATTGAAAAAGAATAAAAAAAATAGAATAGAATAACAGCTTAAACAGATAAAGCAAGACGCATAACCGCTTATGTGTGACAGATTTTGAAAATCTTCTCAGCAAATTAATCAGCAAGAAAGAAGCGCCGTTGAAAAAGAAGAACAATGAGAGAATTAACTGAAAAGTGGGAGTATTTTTATCCAATACACATTCAAAAGTCTTAGTTTTTAAAGATTTTTAAAGTGTCCTATTTTTCAAAAGTTTAGTACCCAAAGTCCTATTTTTGCAAATTCCCCAATTTTCTAAATACTATCTTAATTATCAAACCTTATTCCAAGAGGCCAAAGTCTCATGCTTGTAGGAGTTAGCAAGTGGTGTTTTAGGTCCCAACTCTCAAAATCAATTGGTGATGTAAATTTTTATAAGTGACAAGTCTACTTATTTATATATCAAAAATACTATTTGGGTATTTAAATTTAACACTTATAGTAACACTCTATACTAATATTTTATATTGGATCATATTAATAAAAATATACAAGACATTAATACCTAATATTATAATAAGTATCAAATTAAAATATTAAAATGATATTTAAATATTAAAATGATATTAATAACATTTTCACTTCTATGGCTTGACGTTGTCCCAACCCAAACACATACAAAATTAGAGTAAAGTGTTTTTGAGAAAATAAAAGTAAGTATTTACAATTTTTATGTATTTTTTTTATAACATGAAAAACTCGAGGAGTCTTCGATTATAAACAACTTTTGGCTCGAATTGTCTCACTCTTTATAAACTCACGGTTTGTCTTAATCTAACTTAGGTGTATGGACAATTTCATAATGAGTCAAAATTTAAGGTTTGGCCCCTAAAATAAATATATACTCTCACACGAAAGCATAATCGTTTGGTGAATTGTTTGTGCTATTAAAGGTTAATTTTTGTACACTTTGACCAATAACAATATATATATACACATATATTATAAAAGCCTTGATTTTATAAAATATATTATATTTTAATGATAAGTTTAAATATTTTTATTAATATTTGTTAACAAAACTAATGAATAAAAAATATGTAAACCTAAAAACAAAATACAATAACGATAATGCTATTTGTACAAAGTATTTGATACTCATAAAATTGTAAGTATTTTATTTTTAAGTAATTAATAATACATTTTCGTGAAATTATCAATTATTTTTTAAAAAAATATAAACCCTTTTACTTATTAAAAAGTGTTCATTTTTTAAAAACTACAAGTATTTTTTACACAATTAACAAAAATATTTATATATATTAGAAGTAGTTAATAATTTACAAAAAAAAGTGTTGTTATTTTTTAAAAAAATTAATTATAAATTTGTGAGTGTTAAAATATTATATACAAATAATATTATCGATACAATAAATATGTATTATTTGAAAAATACATGTATTCATTATAGTATTGCCCATAAAAATAAAAAAGGGTAATGCAACAATAAATGCATTTTGTTTTTAACATATGAATAATTTTATTGATTGATTAAATAGTTTAAAACAAGATGTAATTATCATCAACTAATGTAATTGTTTAATGATTAAAAATAAGATGCTTTGTCTAAAAATAAGATATAATTATTATTGTTTAGGCAATAATTTGCATTCCCCAAATAAACATAACATAAATGCTATTTAGATACTCATGTTTAACCCTTGCAAATAGGAGAAAACTAAAATTTGGTTTGATTTTTTCCTTACATCAGTTCGATTTGGTTAATTTTTCTCAAAAATTTGATTTTCGATTCAGTTTTTTGGTTGAAATAACTTAGCTAATTGAACTAACCGAATTTTAAAATGATGTTATTTTAATATTTATAAAACAACATCGTTTTCTATTGGTTACTTCGATTTTTTTTAATTTTTTTGTGCTTTTTAGTTTAATTGATTCGGTTTATACAGTTTGGGATTCGATTTTTTCGGTTATTGGTTAGTTCGATTTTTTAGGTTAATCGGTCAGTTCGATTTGATTTTGCTTATCAGTTCAGTTTAATCAGTTAGTGAATTTTGATGAGTTCAGTAATCGAACTGACCATTTATACACCTCTATTTGTAAGAACACTCTGCGTTGATATTTTACATTATATATTATATCAATGTAAATGAACAAAATATTAATACAAAATATCATCACAAATATCAAACTTGAATATCTAAATAGTATTTTCGCAAAAATAAAGCTGGATGCTATTGCAATCCATTGTATGTACTAAAATCTAGGCATTGCATTCGTTAAAGTACATTTAATGTATTTTGTTTTTAGCATTCAAATACTTCTATTAATTGATAAATATTTTAAAATATGATGTATTTTTATTACTGATTAATAAAAGTATTTTGTAACGGCCAGTCTCACGGAGCCTTCGCAAGCATAGAAGATTTGTGAGAAGGTCTTCGTGTAGTGACACAAAAATAGACTTAAAATAAAACATCTATGCCGCAAGCATAAATGAAGCGTGGTACAGTGGAAGCAAAATTGCAAAACACATGCATGCATACATAATCAACCACTACCACCATAGTTACATGGTTTATATATTTACAAAGTTTGTGTCAGTGCAAATCAAAAGAAAAACAAAACAAACCCTGGCACTCCCAGGGATTCTAGACACCATAAAATTCGAACGGTTGGAACTATCCTATACACCGTACTATCTAGCCAGCTTACACGCTGCCACCCTTGCTAGCGACCTTGGCTTTTCCTTTGCCTGGAATGATGTTAAAGTAAAATTGAGTCACAAGATTCAGCAAATATAATTAGAAACATGACTAGTATAGTTGAAGGTGTAACCCAAATCACCTGCACGCCACGTGCATAACTAACAACAATATACCAAGACCATGAACAACAAATCATGAATAAATTGTACAATTAAATATGCATTTAATGGTTCTTGGGGCTCACACAAAAGACACTGACACCCAAGTCCTTAACAAATCTTTCGTTGCCATGAAGTGGCAAGCATGAAACCACAAGCTGTTGCAACCTCAGGTTGGTAGTCCTGCTTGAAACGGAATGATACTTCCAAGTGTAATACTAACCTTAGGTTGGTCTTTTCGCTTGAAACGGTACGATCCTCCCGTTCGTGAACCTTAGGTCAGTCATCTTACCTGAAACAGTATGATTCTCCCGTCTATGATAATAGCCTCGAATCGATACTCCCGTTCAAAATATGACATCTGGAAGTTAGAGTTACCGTGCATAATAGAACCATACAATGCACAAATAAGAAATGTAATGGTGATACATCGACCTCTATAAGCCGAGCATCAAGTCATGCTTCGTCCACATAAAAATACACATTCAATGTAATGCTGGTGCAAAAACACACCCTAGACACTCTAAGATGCCCGTGCCCAAGCACTCATAAAATGTCCCCCCCTCCCCATTGATGAAATTCTCAAATCTTGACACACACTGTCAACATCAAACTATAATTAAATAAACATTAAATTCACATACAAGAGACCAAAGTCTCACAACCACCATACAATCTCCCATCTGAAACCTAAACCAACTAGGTACAAGATTATTCCACAAGAAAATGAAGGGTGGTACAAGCCCTTCTTGGCTAGTGAACAAGATGCAGAGAAAAATACGACTACCCTTCAATCACGGTCCAATTGGACATCTCCACCATTAAATAAATTAATATTATTAGTTTGTAAGAGAATAAATCACATCACGAAAAATAAAAGAGGTGAGGATTTGCCACGAAAAATATAATAAGGTAAGAAGTTGTCTCTAAAAGTAAAAAGGAAAGATAATTTATCCGAGATAACGTCCTTTATAACGTCACGACTCAAAATCCCTATCACATATTTTGAGATTTTCACTTACTTTCTTCCTTTATTTTTCAATCTTTGCATTGCTAACTTCATTCTAAATCCTTTAACTATGCTCGTCTTTCCCTTATTTATATCCCATTTTATCTTGATAGTCAAATTTTTATAATCAATTTCAACCACAATTTCTAATCTATCTCTCAAGACTAATCATCACACTTTTTACTTAATTATAAAGAAATTGCAATTTGAGGAGGGTAAAAGAATGGGCTGGACGCGTGGCTGCTGGCAGCCACTTCTATCTTCCCCAATCATCTAGAATACGCTGCCACTTTCTTTCTTCCCCTCTCTTCCCATATACTTAATTACACGTATACAAACCATGCACAGCAGCCTTCCTCGAATCTCAATTTTCATCTCTCTCACTTCAATTTCAATTATTATATTTAACATTAAAAGCGTTGATAGTATAAAAAATATCACATCTAAAAAATTAAATTCTATTTTTAACGTTTGACACATTATATTTTTTATAAAATTAAATTTCATGATATAATTTTTAAAGTATATTTTTCCCATTTTTTCATGAAAAATTTAATCTAAAGAAGATAGTTTTTGTTTTTCATGTTAATTAAAAAATATTTTCCTTTCCAACTAAACACACCTTAAAGTGTTTAATAGCATAAAAAATACGTAAAAAATATCATATCTAATAAATTAAATTTCATCTTTGTTGTTTGACACACTATATTTTTTATGGAACTGAATTCCATGGTACAATCATTAAAACAGATTTTTATCTCATTTCCATGAAAAATTCTATCTAGGGGGAGATAGTTTTTATTTTTCATGCAAGTTGAAAAATACTTTTTTTTCTAACTAAATGCTATCAAATACATTCTAAGACTCTGTTTAATTGCATTACTTAGAATTTAATTTTAGGTACTAATTGTCTAGAAAGTAAAAATCACCCGACCCTCTTGAAAAATGAATTCCATAGAAAGAAGTTTTAAATACTTGTACTATATATATATATTATTCATAAAAAAATTAAGGGTGTTTGATTATTTTCATAAAAAATATGGACAATCAAACAAGCTCTAACATTATATAACAAATAATAAGCAAACTATGCTAAACACCCTACTACATTTTCTGTATTAGGTAAATATATTTTATATATATTATTTGCTTTTAAACCTTTACTTTTCTTACTTCATTGTTCTATTATTTTATTTTTGTATATATTATTTGTTATGCATCGGTTATTATTATAATATTTTTTTCACTTCAATCACTTAATAATAATTTGGGTCTCGAAAATATCACAAACTCTCAATCACTTTCCCATTTAAAAATACAATAATTTATTGTTTTTCTTTAAATTTCTTAAAACCATAACTCTTTAATAAATTATTTTTAATATTCAAAATTATACATTATTATTTTTTTCAAAATACATGTTACATATTTAGTAAGGAAAACAAAGTGCATTTAGTTCATTTTAGGGACATTGTTAAAACCCTTATTAATTTGTAGTTGAGTAATGGTAATCCTTATCATAAACTAATGGTTAAATAGTAATAAATACACTATATTTTTAAATAAAAAAAATAATTTATTATATTTTATTTTTAACATTTAATTTTTTTTATTAATTAATTATATTTCTTAGCGCCTAATAATAATTTTATCCACCAAATCTATATTTTTGTTCTACTTTCACTTTTTTTTTTTATGATGTCATTTGAATTTTTCGTTATTTTAATTATACTTCTAAACTTGATTTCTGATTAAACCTTGTACTTTGACATTTTTTCATGTGATAATTCAAATTTTCGTTTCAATTACGTCTTTAAATTTATATTTTCTAGTCAATTTAACCTTTATAATTTCATATATAAAAAAAATATACAATCAAATGATAAAGTACACATTATATTTCCTTCAAATTAAATTATAGGGGCTAAATTGACTCTTAAATGTAAGTTTAGGAATATAATTGAAATAATAAAAAGTTTAAAATATTAAAAAAAATTAAAGTAAGAAAATTAAATTAATTTAAAATTATATATTTAAAAATATAATTAAAATAAAAAAATTAAATAATTATAAAAAACACAAAATCAGTGGGCGCAAAGGCCGCATGTATGTAATAACCATCCGCGCCCCCCCCCCCCCCCCCCTTCATTCGTTCATTTAACAGTCACTCTCGAGTCTAAAACACTCCATCTTCAATTCTTTTCTTCGTCATCTTCATCTTCATCGTTACACTCAGATTTGATATTCGAAACATACTCTTACACGCAGAGTGTGCGACAATCAAAGCATATCTTTACGACTGTCCCCTGTAATAAATATATGTATATAGATAGGTAAAATGGCTGATTTGGGTTGTAACTTCCTCGACTCTCGATCTTTCAACTCGTTGTCTCTCTTCATTCCATGCGTTTCACCCCCAAAATCACCCTTCTCATCTCTTCCAACGCACCCTTTTGATCTCCCTACAAGAAGAGGAAGAAGAAAACCGCCTCGTCTTACCTTGCTCTGCAAACCAGATTCGCCGTCTCGCTCGTCGCCGGACTTGGAGATTGTATCAGCCTCTGGTATGCTCTTCAGGTGTTTGATTTTGGTCTGAGTGAATTAATTCTTTGAAAGAGCCAGAATGATTGTTGGGCTTAAAGCATTAGTCTTGATTTGATAAATTATCTCATTTTGATCAATGGAATATTACCAATTTTCTGACTTAGCCTGCATGTTCACGAGTTCTTGCTTAATTCTCGTTGGTTTTCCATTTAATTCTGGTCTGTTGTTAAAGGAAATTTGAGAGAAATTCATGATAGGAGAGAAATCAATTTGAAGGAGGAAGAAGAATAATTCTTGGTCTCTCATATATTAATCTTTACAAACTTACAGTATTTATATGGAGAGAACTGTAACAGAAAGCTGAAACAAACTAACTAGCCAAAACAAACCAAATAAACAGAAACCGACCAACTAACAACAGTAACTAATCTAACTAATCTCCTAACAAAATCAGTTAGGAGTCAGGTAGTCTCAACGGTTGTGCATACTGTTCTTATTTCTATTTTTGATGTGATTGGACAGAGTATTCTGACGGTAGCATTGTGTTCCACTTCGGTGAGAAGAGCAAGGTTGAAGGAAATGCTGAAATCGAGGAAACCAATATTGAGCTTGGAAGGTTTGCAAGTGAAAGTACAGAAAATTCTCATGGTGTGAAGGTTTTGGTCGGAGAGCAGCGTGGGCAGGTTATGGTTAAAGAAATAGGTAGAGAAGTGAGAAGAGGTAGGGAAAGTGAGACGGCTGGTATTGCAATGACCACAGAAAATACTGTTGTTAATGAAATCCCCATGATCATAGATAAAATTGACACAGGAGAGGAACCAGCTGAAATGGGGCTGGAAGATTCTCAAGAAATAGAATTGGAGATTTATCAAGAAATTCCAATTGAAATGTGTGTCTCTTCTTGCTCTGAAGCTGAACATGTCTCTGATATCAAGGACGGGGATTCTTCTGAGTGTGGATTTTTTCCTGACATTGAAAAAGGTTCGCACCCAGTGGAAGGTTCTATAGAGAATGATGTGCAAGAGATTTCAGGTCCAGCTAGAGCTCCCCAGCTGGACAGAAATAGTAATGTTGAAGAGACTGTTGCATCTGCAGAAGCCCTTCAAGAGAGGATTAAAGATGATGCCATCCCTTCATCAACTACTTTGCAGGGCACCTCTGTTTTTGAAGTAACCAGCAGCTCTCGTTCTGAGGAAATTAGCAGGAGTGATGGTGCTGAATTTAACCATGTGCCTAAAGATGCTGAGATCAATGCAATGGAGGCTGAGATTCGGTACAAGAGTGATGGAATTATTGGTGAAGGTGATGCAACAGGTGCCATGCCCATGTCCAATTCGGTGGAGTCTGGACAAATTCTTGATGAGAAAACCAATCATGACACACTGGAAGAACATACTGGCAAGAATGAAAATGAAAACTTAACAAAGGTTGGTCTTCATTATTCTTTCTTTTTATGTGCCAATGTGTTTACCATTCCTTTCTCTTACCTAGTTATCCCAACTCTTATTACCATAGCTGCAATATCTATAACAAAATCAAATTTTGCACTAAAACTAGGTAGTTAATACTGAAGAAGTATGACATGAGGTAGAAGGTTGCCCATGGTTTGAGATTTGAAATTCTTTGGTAGTATCCTGTGACATGCTACTCACTTGATTATTATGGGGATCTCATAGCCACTGATCAGAAGGTTGGGATACAACCGTGACTAACGAAATTGTATTCTTGCTTTTGGAGTTTATCTTTCTTGGTTGATGATAAGCCTCTTGTTTTAGTGTTTCTTTTCTCAATTTGTTCTCTTAGTGGATGAAAGCTTTATCATCACCATATGGAATACGCCTTGCAACCTGTATCCAATGTGCTGAATAGAAGTATTTAACTTTAATACGTCTTTAAAGTTTTTTAAGTTCATTGTTCAGCAGCAGATAAGATGCAAAATATGGTGATTAGTATGGTTACAGCCATACAGGCTGGCATATGAATGCTAAGTCTAATGAATCTCTCTCTCTCTCTCTTGCATGTTTAGAATTTATAATGATATTATATTACCTATAATCTGGTGCATAATAGGTTCTGGGTATTGTCAACTGTCAAAAGTTACAATCCATGTCCTTACTCCTTACTAGACAACATTCTGAGCTGCTAACATTCCAACAGTTCATTTTTCTTTGTTTTGTTGGAAAAGTCCCACATTCAGTCTTATCCATGTAACCTGCATACTGGATACAGAAGTAATTTATTGCTCCTAGGGTTTCCTTCTCTAGAGATTCTTTTGTTAGAGCTTTCTATGCAGTTTGATTGTGTGGTATGGTGGGCCGAATATGCAATAGTAAGAGCTTTTCCAAATTCCTCTATGAGATTGGTGGCACCACCACATGAATGCTCTTTACTGAGTTCTAACTTGATGAAGGGAATTTGATTTTCTGTCTCCTCCTGGTTGAATAACTCAATACACTGTATTATTATTTCTAGGTCCATGATAGTGCTCCTACACTGGCATTGGAAGGTGGAAGAACTCCCAATAATGTGAAAAACCATGATTTTGCTGAAGTATCAAACCTTGGAGCCAGAGAGTCAGAATCGACTGATGCTTCTGTGAAGAGGTATTCTGCTTGTGTGTTCTCATCTTTCCTGTCTCCTTTCTATTGAAAAGTAGAATTTCTGATTTTCCTTATATCTGGTGCAAAGTCTCAGTTGAATTACTGTCTTTGCAATATGGATTTGCACCATGATTGTTTAATCACTACATTGTGAAAAGGCTAGTGGACTCCTTGTGATATGTTCTTCTTGTGAGTTTTAGTTTCTGAGATTTAAAGCACCAAAGGGCACACGTTTTTTGTCTCTTTACTGCATGGGTGTCAGCATCTCTTTCTTGTACAAAATGTCTACTCCTGAGGGTCCTTTCTTTGATATTTCCTTTTCATTAAGCAATGTGATTGGCCAAGCCCCATCAGCAATCATGTGATTCATGTCTAGCTTGCAATATTTACCCATGTTTGTTTTGCTTCCTCTCATTCAATGAAAGCTAGCAGTTTAATTGTTCTTTACCACTCTAATCTATCTCATGTGTAAATGGTATCACAGCTACTGTAACATTCTCACTTCTGTTGCATTTATTTTGGGTGCAGTTTCTTTTTTCTTCTTTTTTCTTTTCACCACCCTCATTTTGCATCCAATACGTATTCTGTCTGGAAAGCTACTTCTCCAGGTCTCACTCATTATAATCATGCAAGTTAATGTTTAAAGATGTGTCGCTTTTGTAACATCTCCTCGTGGAGGGATTTATCTTGGCATGCTAACAAGGTTAAAAAAAACAATTTATATTGTTCAAATTTTCAAGAACACCTATAGCATGTTTCTGAAAATATTACTATGGAAGAATTATTTATCATCAAATTATTGTATTTTTTTCTTTCTTGCTTTTTTTTTTTTTTTACTTTTAAACAGGGAGGAAATCTCAGCAATGGGATATATCCTATTATCTGGTGCTTCCTTATTGCCAGACCCTGCCAAGGTATCTCTATATGATGAATATAATTTTCTTTGCTTTGTCTATGTTTTGGATGGAAAGAAAATCGACAAGCTTGTGTAATATTTCTGAAGTTCAAATTCACATTCCTATTGGCAAATGAGAGGGTTGTAGGAACCAAATTGTACCAAGTTATTCAGATTATGGATCGGCCTAAGTTTGAATTTATGGAATTCTGGTAGGTAGGAGAAAAAGAAGCACCAGTTAATGTTATTTTTAGAGTATCATGTTTCAAAAAATGGAAATTACTTGAGCACAAAAACTGTGCCAAGCTGATAATCCTTGGTTCCTTTTCTTTTCCTTTCTAGAGGGTGACTTCAGTAATGGGCTCAAAATTCTATTCTTGGGAGAGAGTTAAGTACACTGGAAGTAGATTTCCGTGTCTGGGAGGGGTTAAGTGGGTTGTTCTAACTTCAGTTTCTAGCATAAACTTAAGTATCATATTTATAGGTAAGTAATTCGGTAATAATGAATGCCAGGCATTGACAGGTGGTGAGGATGCTTATTTTATTGCTGGGCAGAACTGGTTGGGTGTGGCTGATGGAGTTGGTCAGTGGTCACTGGAAGGTAATCCTTCTTGGCATATATTGTTCTGGATGTACCATATAAATTTTCACTTTTCTACTTTTTTACAGTGAAAGTTTGTAATCATGATTTTTTTATTAATTCAATCCCTTGACAGTACATCTATTCATCTATTCCATCAACAAATGTTCAAAGCAGCTTTTAGAAAATGCATGTTCTCCCTTGTTCCTTTGAAATCTGAAAGATGCAGCTTTGGCATTTCTTAAATTTGTCTAGACATATTTGTTTAAATCTAATATGGTTTACATTGTCATTATTCAGGGATTAATGCAGGAATTTATGCCCGTGAACTGATGGAGAACTGTGAAAAGATTCTCTCAGATTTTAGTAGCAATCTGCTAACTGATCCTAAGGAAGTTCTCTCTCGAAGTGCTCTTGAGTCAAAATCTCCTGGATCATCAACAATTTTGGTGGCTTACTTTGATGGTCAGGTAATTTTACCTGTCTTAAGATTCTGGGTGGTAGTGGATATAACTTTAAGCTACTTAAGGAAATTGTTGATATGATTTCTGCCCTTTTTCCATTAGTTTGCATATTATTTTATAGTACACATTGCATTTCTTGGGTTACTCTATGGAGAAAATAGAAATAGTGATGAGTTCTCTATTTAATGGGAAGTCCTTGTTTACTTCTCAGGGTTTAAATGTATGTTCTGGTTTTTTATTCCTGAGTATAAGGTTAGGAACTTAATCTCAATGTCATTGACCAATTGGACAAATATAAAAGGCTACAAAGAATGTTCCTGAAGAACTCTTGGATAAAAGAATAATAAGGTAAATAGAAATGCAAGAAGCACATTATAGGCTTTTGTTCTTTTGTAGGAAAAGAGAATAATTCTTCCTTGATTAATTGAGTGTACATGGGAATCCTCTTATAGAGGAAAAGATTACAAGATATGGAAACTATCTATAAGGAAACAAATCTAAAACAAAGAAGGAAATACACATTAAGATACATATGGACAGAATCAGTAAGTTTCCTAAATGTGATTTAGAAACCATTCCTTAATTTAGGATTTGGGAAATCTGCTAGTATCCTCGTGAATTGACACTCCCTCTCAAGCTGGAGAATGGATGTCAACCATTCTCAGCTTGCTTATTAAAACGTTAAATCTTTTCCCAGTTAGCCCTTTTGTCAATACATCTATTACTTGATTTTCAGATGATACATATGGAATTCGAATTAGACCAGCATCCAATTTTTCCTTGATGATGTGCCGATCAATCTCTATATATTTAGTCCTATCATGCTGCACAAGATTATGAACAATGTTAATAACTGATTGATTATCACAAAATAGGTCAATAGTACCTTGAACCTTGATCCTCAAGTCTATTAAGATAATCCGAAGCCACGGAAGCTCACACAATCCAAGGGCTATTGCCTTAAATTCTGCCTCTGTACTAGATCTCGTCACAACACTTTGCGTTTTGCACCTCCCGAACACAAGATTTCCCCCCCAAAAAACACACAATATCCTGCGGTGGATCTTCTATCAATTATGAAGTCACCATAATCTCCATCAGTGAATCCCTGCACATTCAATTTAGCTCTAGCCTTAAACAAATACCTTTAGGTAGTTTAGGATTTTCCTTACAGCTTATATGTGTTCCTCAGTTGGGCAATGCATGAATCTACTTACTTGGCTGATTGCAAAAGCAATATCAGGCCTAGTGTGTGAGAGGTATATTAGTCTGCCAACAAGTCTCTAGAACCTCCCTTTGTCTACCATTTTTCTCTCTGAATTCTCTTTCAATCTGAGATTAGGATTCACAGGTATGCTGGACCCTTTTCCTCCTATCATTCCTGTTTTAGCTAGAAGGTCAAGAATATACTTGCGTTGTGATAGAAAGATTCCAGCTTTCGAGTAAGCTACCTCTATTCCTAGAAAATATTTAAGCACCCCAAGATCTTTGATTTCAAATTCCTTTGCTAATTTCCCTTTTAGAATTTTGTATTCTTCCATATCACTTCCAGCTACAACTATATCATCAACATACACTAAGAGTGGTAACTTTTTCACTTGAATGTTTAAAGAATAGAGTGTGATCACCTCTATTTTGGGCGTATCCCATAGACTTCATCGCCTTCAAAAACCTGTCAAACCATGCCTGAGGAGACTGTTTAAGCTCATAGAAGGCCTTTTTAAGCTTGCACACTATACCTGTGTCCCTTTCCTGCAACCCAGGGGTCACTTCCATGTACACCTCCTCTTCTAAATCCCCATGTAAGAAATCATTCTTTACATCTAATTGCTGTATTTTCCACCCAAAATGAGCTGCTAGGGATATAAGAATTTTTACTGTTCTCATTTTTGCCACTGGTGCAAACGTCTCATGGTAATCTATGCCATAGGACTGAGTATAGGCCTTGGCTACCAACTTGGCTTTATACCTCTTTAATGTGTCATTAGCTTTATACTTCAAATTAAATATCTACCTGTAGCCAACTGGAGTAACTCCCTTAGGTCTAAGCACCAACTCCCATGTTTGATTTTTATTTAAGGCATCCATTTCCTCTTGCATGGCTTGCTTCCAATTCTGGTCTTTTAGGGCCTCTTCTACTGACTTAGGAATACCGATAGTGTCCAATGAGGTTAAGAAGCTTTTGTGTTTTTGAGAGAGATGATGGTAGGATAGGTAATCAGTCAGAGGATGCAAAGTACAGCTTCTAACTCCTTTTCTTACAACAATTGGTAGGTCTAGAACATTAGGAACATGGCTGGAAAAAGATGAGTTTGATGATTGTGCAATTTCAATACCTGGGTCTGATTTTGGTGAGGGCTAAGATTCCACAATAGGCTGCCTCCTTCTGAACACATAAAGAGAACCCTTAAACCTAACTGGAGATGAAGGCCTTTGGACTGCTTGCTCAGTACATTTCGTAGGTAGAGGGGTAGGAATAGGCGCTGGAAAAGTAGGGATAGGAGAAGAATTAGTAGTTAAAATAGGTGTCCTAGGAGCTGGTTCTAGGTTTGGAAAAGCATCAAAGGAGTCTTGGTCCTTATTTCCTCGAGGCTCCCCTGAGAACCAAGGTGTTGAGAGTCAAAGAAGGACTTAGATTCAAGAAAAGAGACATCTTTGGAAACAAAGAACTTCCTAGTTGGTGGCTGATAGCACTTGTAACCCTTTTGGGTTGGAGAATAACCGAGAAAAATGCACCTAAGAGCACGGGGATCAAGTTTGTCTCGATGAATTTTGGGAATGTGTACAAAGCACACATAACTAAACACACAAAGAGGAAGAGGAGAATGCAAACAAAAATCAGGAAAAAATTAGGAGAGGCACTGGGATGGGCTGCGGTGATTGAGTACTTTAGAGGGGACTCAGTTGATGACATATGTCGTGATTAGAATAGCTTCACCCCAATAGATTTTAGGGACATGATTTTGATGAAGAAGGGTTCTAGTCATATTAAGAAGATGTCTCATCTTCCTCTCTGTCACTCCATTTGGTTGTGGAGTGTCTATGCAGGAAGACTCATGAACCATGCATGCCCTCTTGTTGGAAAAATTGATTCAACTGATTATTAAAATAATTCTTGGCATTATTTGTTCTAAATTTCTGTATAGATGTACCAAATTGAGTTGAGACCATTTTGCAAAAATAAGGCAAGATAGTACTAATGGCTGCCTTCTCTTTTAATAGAAAGACCCAACACATGCAAGTACAGTCATCAATAAAAGACACAAACCACTGAGCCTCAGAACAATTGGGAATTTTGGATGGTCCCCAAACATCCGAATGAACCAAGGAAAAAGGTTTAGATGATAATTTATTGCTGATCGGATAGGACACTCTATGGTGTTTAGACATCACACACATCACATTGAAACATCCTAGGATCTAAAGATTTAAACAAGTGAGGAAACATTGTTTTTAATAAAGGAAAAGGAGAATGACCTAGCCTATGTTGCTGAAGCCAAATGGTGGCAGAGGCTGAAACGGACTGAAATGAGTAAGCAATTGCAGGTTGCTTCTTCTTAGGATGGTCTGCCTTGTGTAGGATGTACAATCCGTTGTGCTCCTCAGCCACACCAATCATCTTCCCTGTGGTCATGTCCTGAAATTCACATATTGCTAATCCAACACTTCTTCTTGTAAGGCAATCAACTGATGGTTATTCACAATATCAGGCTCTTCATGCGGCTAATATTGGAGACTCGGGATTTATCGTTGTAAGAAATGGTGCTGTTTATAAAAAGTCCTCCCCGAGTTCTTACGAGTTCAACTTTCCTTACCAAATTGAATATGGTACTGATCCCTCCGAACTTGTTGAGGTATGTTTGTTACAGTACTAATGCATTTCCAATGATAAAAATTAAACCTTTGGAAACCATTTCTGACAAGGTACTGAGAAATTATAGGTTAATGCGGTACGTGAGAAAACATTTGTTATGAGTAATAATTTAGTGACTAGCAATTGAAACTTTGTAATGTTTAACAATTTGCATTTCAGATGTACAAAATTGATTTGGACGAAGGAGATGTGATTGTAGCTGCAACTGATGGCCTTTTCGACAATCTTTATGATCAAGAAATAGCTTCAATAGTCTCCAAGTCATTAGAAAACAATTTAAAACCCGAGGTCCGTCCTAATCCCCTCTGTTTCATATTTTTAAGATTCTCTGTTTCATGAGCATTCCACAAGTAAGGAAGACTGATCTACCTCATACCATACAACAAAGCAAAAGTAGATTCCCCTGACCGCGCAGCCATAAACTCAGGCTTCCAAAAGATTGAAACACAATTACAAGTTCAGTGAATTGGACCTGCACGCGTGCTTTATCTTGGAGCTGTGTTGTGTGCTTATAGTTAGCAGTCACCCTGCTCGCATACACCCACATGTCTACTAACAGCCTTTCTACATTGTGCATCAGTTTTTTTTTTTTTAAGTTTTTTGGCCAATAAATTCTTGGACTTCTCAGGAAATAGCAGAAATCCTGGCCGAAAGAGCACAAGAGATAGGGAGCTCAGAAACTTGTAGAAGTCCATTTGCAGATGCAGCCCAGGCAGCTGGATACATGGGATACACGGGTGGCAAGCTCGACGACGTGACTGTTATTGTCTCTTTGGTTCAGAAAAGATCCAGCTCTTGGAATTGATTCACTTGGTCCGATTTCTTCTTGTTCTTCTAGTTTCTAGTAAACAGCAAGCATTTTGTCTCTGTTTTGATTTCACGGGCAATAATCCTTTATGTTTGTTGAATGCAGCCAGTACTGGTGATCTATTCATTTGTGTTCTCATATTGTCTTGTTATTATGCAGTTCTTTCTGTATTTTCTCAGTAACCCTAATTGAATTTGGCAATTAGATGATTCATGAAGCTTACTCTTTGTGAACTATGAGCAGCGTTTGATGTCACTGTTTTGTGAAGTAGACTGCTTGGTTTGCTTCTTTTGCTTGGTTCCCACATTATGATGTTGTTTCTGAGTTTGTGCTAGTCACACTTTTGATAGGCATATTTGGATGATCACAGACACTTGAGCAGTTAGTCATGCTTGGACATAGAATTTGTAGAAGGGTAAATTACATTCGTTATCTGAAGTTCGGTAGGATGATAGAGACCTTCCCCAGCTTTATAACTCTAGTTACATTTTTTCTCCCCTATCATTATTAAAACTGGTAATGGGACGAAAGTATGTTTGCATTTTCTCTCTCCAATCCTTTATTTTTCTCCTCTGTTCATGAAATTGGTTAGGATCCAACAGCTTGTCAATCACTTTCTCTTTCTAGTTTGATAAGGGTTAAACTATTACCGAACCAAAGAGAAAGACAGATCGACGAAGGATCGAATTTTGACTAATTTTCATGTTGCGAAGACTTTTTACATTTGTGAAATAATAGTAACAAGAAAAGTGTAGCTAGATTAATAGAGTATGGGAAGCTTTTGTTGTTTCTCAAATATTAAGAGCGCCTTTGTCTTGTTAGCAAACCTTAAGGGTGGTAAGGGTAATCTAGCTCTTTGTAGAAAGAAAGAAAGCATCTTTTAGAAACTTCTATAACCCTAGTCTAGATTTACATAAAGCAGAAAGTTGGGACGTTTTGAGGAGAGAAGAGGGCATTTTGAAAAACAGAAGAAAATAAAGTCACTTAAAGTTGAAGGTCTTGGACCCTGAGAACCATTTTTCACTCGTACACTTTTATTTATGAGCTTTGTTCTATTGTTTGAGTTGTGTCGGACAAACTCGACGTTGGTAGCAGGGGGGAGGGGGTGGGGCTCACGCTTACTCTCTTACGTTTATTTGGATCGAACAAATATTATGTTATCCGACATAGATAATATCATATTTTTTTATTTATATTATTATATAAATAAATAACTCAACTATATATATATTTTTTCACTTGCCAACATAGACTACCCTTCTAAAATATATATATTAGAGTGACTCCTGCTATACCCATATAAAAAAAATTAATAAAAGTTTATTGGTGAGCATTTAATAGTAATAATTTATTTTTTTATTTTTTTAAATAAAATGAGTTTTGGTGTGAGATAAAGTCATTTGAAAAATTAGTTATTATTTATAATATAAGTTATAAGTTCAAAATCTTGTTATTAATGGTTGAAAGAACTGAACTTTAAAATAATGTTGTTTTAATATTTATAAAACGACGTCATTTTATTTAATTTAATGTGTTTTTTATTGATTATTTTAGTTTTTATTTTTATTTTTTTATATTTTTTAATTTAATTAGGTCGGTTCGATTTATACAATTTTAGTTCAATTTTTTTGATTTTTTATTTTTTGGATTAATTGGTTGGTTCATTTCAATACTTATCAGTTCAGTTTAATCAATTAGTAGATTTCGATGAGTTCAGTAATTAAATCAATCATTTGCACACTCCTACTTGCAAGAATACTCTACATTGATATCTTTCATTATATGTTATATTAATGTAAATAAACAAAATATTAATACAAAATGCCATCACAAATATTAAACTTAGTATCCAAGTCGCATTTTTGCAAAAATAAAGGTGGATTTTATTGCAATCCACTATATGTACTGAAATTTAGGTATTGTTTTATTTAAAGTACATTTAATGTATTTTGTTTTTAACATTAAAATACTTCTATTAATTGGTAAATATTTTAAAATACGATGCATTTTTATTATCGATTAATAGAAGTGTTTAGTAACTAAAATAAAGTGCATTTAGTTTATTTTAGCCATGTTGTTAAAACCCTTATTAATTTATAGCTGAGTAATGATAATCATTATCTTAAGTCAATGGTTAAACAATAATAAATGCATCATACTTTTAGATAAAATAAACAAATATTTTATTTTATTTTAAACATTTAAATAATTTTATTAATTAATTAAATAATTATATTTCTTAGCGCCTAATAATAATTTTATCAATCAAATCTATATTTTTTGTAACGCTCCGCTTTCTTAAGCGCGTTATAACTTGGGATAATTCTGGGACAATAAATTTTTTTTCTTTCAAACACTAAACTAAATCACATCCTTCCTTGAATTCATTTCAGAATTCTCATTCATTTTTCTCAAAAGATGATCATTATACACATCAAATACGGAAGCAAGGATCGTACCTGATATCTTAATATTGATTATAAATCAATTCTTACATCATCGTACCTTAATATAACTTAATACAAGCATAAGTTCTCAACATTAACCCTAAATAGGATTATACATCATCATTCCTTAAAACGTTCAAATTCTAAAGTAGCAGAACTTAAATACATAGGCTACATAACATACATTTCATGCACCTTGCTAAGTACCATTTTATGCCTCATTCATTCTCGTATCTGCTACAATCTCCATCTTAAACGTTTAAATATTCTAGGGGCAAAGTCCAAATTAAATGATGAATCATCTAAGTAAGGGTACAGAAAACATATTTCGTGCATGAATGTAATGTCTTACTTCATCATAAGGGTAACTGCACCCTTCATGCTACTCACCATTTTTGCGGCCACCTCTTTCAAAGTCGGGGTATATGGGTGCACCCTTGGTAAAGTAGCGATGCCAGTTTGTACTTCCTACGGCCACAATGCGCGTGATCAATGATATTAACGTGTACATATGCATTTCATAGTATGTCATGTATGCAGTTTACGTGATGGATACATATCAGAGCATGTCGATATGATGAAAGCATCCCTGAGAATCGGGGTTTGAAACATAAATCACTTACAATCAACAATTTTTCATAAAACTAAATCCAGTTGGGAAGTATCACTTACTTTCTCAAACTTATCGGGCTACCTCGTTATTCGCGCCTTACCTCGAAATTCGTGCATCGCCTCGATTTGGGTGCCAACCTAAAAAATTTGCACAAGTCACTTCAAATTTAAGCCTCAAAGCACCCTAATCATCATATAAGCATTAAAACCTATTTTTTATAATTTCTTGCATTTTCTTTATTTTTTTCTCTATTTCTTCCTATTTTTCCTCAATAAATTTAAACTAAATATTTCTCAAATATTTTCTCAACTAATTCACTATGAAAATTCATAAAATAATATTCCTGAATTTTTAAAATTTTCTAAAAAATTTTACTTATCTTAACTTAGCCTCTCAGGCTTCCTCGATATGCGTGTCACATTCCTGAAATGCGTGCCCGATCAATTTTTTGGTTTCGAAATACTCCTCTAGCACAAAATAATTATTTTGGTATTTTTTCAGAATTTTTCTCCACATTTTCTCTATTTTTTTCTAATTTTTCTTCCATTATTTTTTTTCTTTCATTTTCTTTTTTTTTTTTCTTCTTTTTCTTCCTCCTCCTCCTTCTTCCCTGCTCCTTCCTGCCCGCAGCACCATGCCCAGCTTCATTTCTCTTCTTCATTTCTTTTTTTCTTCTCTTCTTCTTTTTCTTCCTCCCCTGCAACGCACAAGCTCCATGCACGCACCCGCACCCGCTGCCTCGGCCAGCCCCGTCGTCGCCAATCGCCTCCCCTGCCGCCCCCGTTGCCAGCACAAGGCCGCTGGCAGCTGCTCGCGGCTGCCTTTGGCTGCGGCTGGTTGCTGCTTTGGCGCAACCACCTGCAACCATGGCTGCCATGGCCGCACTAGCTTCTCGCGGTCGCCTCTCGAGCCTCCATCGATGCCGCCGGTCATCGCGACGTTGCTGGCCGCCCTCCGCCCGCCTGAGCTCGCGACTACTCTCCCTCTCTTTCTACAACTTTCTGTTGTTTGCTCTGCTCAAATCTCTCAAGCTCTCCTCTATTTATAAGCAACCTCCACTGCTTGCCCATTCGATCATTGTGTGCAAACCCCTCCAAATCTTGCAAGGTGTGACTGATTTGGAGTTGCAGGACATGGGGTGAAGGTTACATGGCATGGCCATGAATGGCCTCACGCACCCCCACATTTATATATATATATATTATATATATATATAATATTAATATTTATAGGAAATTGTACTATTAAATTTCAATTTTCATCTTATATCACTTGGACAACTCTGTAATTTCAATTATATCCTCAAACACTAAATTAAATTGCATTTCAATACTAAAAACGCAAAATTAATAACCCAAGATTTACTCGATAAAGACGATTCCGTTCTAGTATTCTCATCGGGCTATCGTTTCATCCTGAAACCACTGAAGGATTGTTTTTTATGCAAAATCGGAGCCCCCTAGGGTTCCGTTGATTTTTCGGGAGTCCCCTATGATTCTATTTTATAGTCTAAATGATAGCTGCATTTTAGCTGTACCAAAAACTGTTTCCGATTCGATTCCTTTCGACACTATAAATTGTATCTCGGGATGCTCATCAATACTGTATCATTTTCCTTAAACAATTTCATTCCGAGGCATTCCCTGCAACCGATTTGGTACTTATAACTGTTATTAAACCAATTTTCGGTATTTTAAACTTATCGAAATTACGTGACAACCTCGTACGAACATGGAGTATTACATTTTTGTTCTACTTTCACTTTTTTCTTGTGATACTATCTAAATTTTTTGTTATTTCGGTTACACTCCTAAATTTATTATTTGATTAAACCCTATAATTTGATCTTTTTTACACATGGCAACTCAAACTTTTCGTTTTAATTACGTTATTGAATCTATATTCGACTCAATTTAATTTTTATATTTTTATATGTAAAAAAATAAAGATAAAGTACGATGATAAAGTATACATTACATTTTTGTTTATGTTAAAGTATTGGGGTTAAATTGACTCGAAAATATAAGTTTAGAGGTGTAAACGAATCGATAAAAAGTTTAGATTATTATACAAAAAAAAGTCAAAATATAAGAATTAAATTAATTTAAAATATATATCTAAAAATATAATTAAAATAATAAAATTTTAAATAATTATATTAAAAATATAAAAACATAGAAATAAAAATAAAAATTAGGCCAAATTTATTTAAATCCAGATTTTATCTATAGGTCGGGCTCAAAGGCCGCATGTAATAACATCCCCCCCAGCCATCTTCAATTCTTCATCTTCATCGTTGCACTCAGATTGGATATTCGAAACACACTCTTACACGCAGAGTGAGCGACAATCAAAGCATATCTTTACGACTGTCCCTGTAATATATATATATATATGTGTGTGTGTGTGTGTGTAGATAGGTAACATGGCTGATTTGTGTTGTAACTTCCTCGACTCTCGATCTTTCAACTCGTTGTCTCTCTTCATTCCATGCGTTTCACCCCCAAAATCACCCTTCTCATCTCTTCCAACGCACCCTTTTGATCTCCCTTCAAGAAGAGGAAGAAGAAAACCTCCTCGTCTTACCTTGCTCTGCAAACCCGATTCGCCGTCTCGCTCGTCGCCGGACTTGGAGATCGTATCAGCCTCTGGTATGCTCTTCAGGTGTTTGATTTTGGTCTGAGTGAACTAATTCTTTGAAAGAGCCAGAATGATTGTTGGGCTTAGAGCATTTGTCTTGATTTGATAAACTATCTCATTTTGATCAATGGAATATTACCAATTTTCTGATTTAGCCTGCATGTTCACGAGTTCTTGCTTAATTCTCGTTGGTTTTCCATTTAATTCTGGCCTGTTGTTAAAGGAAATTTGAGAGAAATTCATGATAGGAGAGAAATCAATTTGAAGGAGGAAGAAGAATAATTCTTGGTCTCTCATATATTAATCTTTATAAACTTACAGTATTTATATGGAGAGAACTGTTACAGAAAGCTGAAACAAACTAACTAGCCAAAACAAACCAAATAAACAGAAATCAACCAACTAACAACAGTAACTAATCTAACCTGTCTCCTAACAAAATCAGTTAGGAGTCAAGTAGTCTCGACAGTTGTGCTTACTGTTCTTATTTCTATTTTTGATGTGATTGGACAGAGTATTCTGACGGTAGCATTGTGTTCCGCTTCGGTGAGAAGAGCGAGGTTGAAGGAAATGCTGAAATCGAGGAAACCAATATTGAGCTTGGAAGGTTTGCAAGTGAAAGTACAGAAAATTCTAATGTTGTGAAGGTTTTGGTCGGAGAGCAGCGTGGGCAGGTTATGGTTAAAGAAATAGGTAGAGAAGTGAGAAGAGGTAGGTAAAGTGAGACGGCTGGTATTGCAATGACTACAGAAAATACTGGTGTTAACGAAATCCCCATGATGATAGATAAAATTGACACAGGAGAGGAACCAGATGAAATGGCGCTGGAAGATTCTCAAGAAATAGAATTGGAGATTTATCAAGAAATTCCAATTGAAATGTGTGTTCTCATCTTTCCAGTCTCCTTTTCTATTGAAAAGTAAAATTTCTGATTTTCCTTATATCTGGTGCAAAGTCTCAGTTGAATTACTATCCTTGCAATATGGATTTGCACCATGATTGTTTAATCACTACATTGTGAAAAAGCTAGTGGACTCCTTGTGATATGTTCTTCTTGTGAGTTTTAGTTTCTGAGATTTAAAGCATCAAAGGGCACACGTTTGGTGTCTCTTTACTGCATGGGTATCTGCATCTCTTTCTTGTACAAAATGTCTACTCCTGAGGGTCCTTTCTTTGATATTTCCTTTTCATTAAGCAATGTGATTGGCCAAGCCCCAGCAGCAATCATGTGATTCATGTCTAGCTTGCAATATTTACCCATGTTTATTTTGCTTCCTCTCATTCAGTGAAGGCCAGCAGTTTAATTGTTCTTTACCACTCTAATTTATCTCATATGTAAATGTGTAAATGGTATCACAGCTACTGTAACATTCTCACTTCTGTTGCATTTATTTTGGGTGCAGTTTCTTTTTTTCTTCTTTTTTCTTTTCACCACCCTCATTTTGCATCCAATATGCATTCTGTCTTGGAAACTACTTCTCCAGGTCTCACTCATTATAATCATGCAAGTTCATGTTTAAAGATGTGTCGCTTTTGTAACAACTCCTCGTGGAGGGATTTATCCTGTCATGCTAACAAGGTTAAAAAAAAACAATTTATATTGCTCAAATTTTCAAGAACACCTATAGCATGTTTCTGAAAATATTACTATGGAAGAATTATTTATCATCAAATTATTGTATTTTTTTCTTTCTTTCTTGCTTTCTTTTTTTTTTTTTAAACTTTTAAACAGTGAGGAAATCTTAGCTATGGGATATATCCTATTATCTGGTGCTTCCTTATTGCCAGACCCTGACAAGGTATCTCTATATGATGAATATAATTTTCTTTGTTTTGTCTATGTTTTGGATGGAAAGAAAATCGACAAGCTTGTGTAATATTTCTGAAGTTCAAATTCACTTTCCTATTGGCAAATGAGAGGGTTGTAGGAACCAAATTGTACCAAGTTATTCAGATTATGGATTGGCCTAAGTTTGAATTTATGGAATTCTGGTAGGTAGGAGAAAGAAGCATCAGTTACTGTTATTTTTAGAGTACCATGTTTCAAAAAATGAAAATTACTTAAGCACAATAACTGTGCCAAGCTGATAATCCCTGGTTCCGTTTCTTTTCCTTTCTATAGGGTGACTTCAGTAATGGGCTCAAAATTCTATTCTTGGGAGAGAGTTGAGTACACTGGAAGTAGATTTCCGTGTCTGGGAGGGGTTAAGTGGGTTGTTCTAACTTCAGTTTCTAGCATAAACTTAAGTATCATATTTATAGGTAAGTAATTCGGTAATAATGAATGCCAGGCATTGACAGGTGGTGAGGATGCTTATTTTATTGCTGGGCAGAACTGGTTGGATGTGGCTGATGGAGTTGGTCAGTGGTCACGGAAAGGTAATCCTTCTTGACATATATTGTTCTGGATGTACCATATAAATTTTCACTTTTCTACTTTTTTACAGTGAAAGTTTGTAATCATGATTTTTTTATTAATTCAATCCCTTGACAGTACATCTATTCCATCAACAAATGTTCAAAGCAGCTTTTAGAAAATGCATGTGCGCCCTTTTTCCTTTGAAATCTGAAAGATGCAGCTTTGGCATTTCTTAAATTTGTCTAGACATATTTGTTTAAATCTAATATGGTTTACATTGTCATTATTCAGGGATTAATGCAGGAATTTATGCCCGTGAACTGATGGAGAACTGTGAAAAGATTCTCTCAGATTTTAGTAGCAATCTGCTAACTGATCCTGAGGAAGTTCTCTCTCGAAGTGCTCTTGCGTCAAAGTCTCCTGGATCATCAATGATTTTGGTGGCTTACTTTGATGGTCAGGTAATTTTACCAGTCTTAAGATTCTGGGTGGTAGTGGATACAACTTTAAGCTACTTAAGGAAATTGTTGATATGATTTCCGTCCTTTTTCCATTAGTTTGTATATTATTTTATTGAACACATTGCGTTTCTTGGGTTACTCTATGGAGAAAATAGAAATAGTGATGAGTTCTCTATTTAATGGGAAGTCCTTGTTTACTTCTCAGGGTTTAAGTGTATGTTCAGGTTTTTTATTCAAATGTATGTTCAGGTTTTTTATTCCTGAGTATAGGGTTAGGAACTTAATCTCAATGTCATTGACCAATTGGACAAATATAAAGGGCTACAAAGAATGTTCCTGAAGAACTCTTGGATAAAAGAATAATAAGGTAAATAGAAATGCAAGAAGCACATTATAGGCTTTTGTTCTTTTTTTTTTTTTTTAATACCCGTGACCTGTCCATGAGACTATTTTCTCATCCCTGTCCTGTTAAGCTTAGGGGACTGGAAGATAGAGTCTGAAAATTATTATTTTGCCATAACAAATTCATTTTCAATAAGAATATTCCCTATCTACAGATTTTGCTTATAACAAATGATATCCATTGCATCACTTGAATCAAGCTTGTCTATATATAATTCCTATTGATTTTTTTCATTTTGGAAAAAAGAGTTAAAGAAAAACAAGCATATATGCATGTCTATATGTGCAGATGTTGTTGTCATTGTACACGTGAATGACTGAAAGTGAAAACTATATGTTACTTGAGTATCAGGTTAATTGTTAGTATGGAATTGCTTCAGTATTAAGAAATTGTTTGCAATCATAGGAACTGAACTGCTGTTCTTCGGCCTATAAGTTGACGTTAATTAAGAAATAGACACATATTGCTAATCCAATACTTCTTCTTGTAAGGCAATCAACTGATGGTTATTCACGATTTCAGGCTTTTCATGCAGCTAATATTGGAGACTCGGGATTTATCGTTGTAAGAAATGGTGCTGTTTATAAAAAGTCCTCCCCAAGGTCTCATGAGTTCAACTGTCCTTTCCAAATTAAATATGGTACTGATCCCTCCGAACTTGTTGAGGTATGTTTGTTACAGTACTAATGCTTTTTCAGTGATAAAAATTAAACCTTTGGAAACCATTTCTGACAAGGTATTGAGAAATTATAGGCTAATGTGGTACGTGGGAAAACATTTCTTATGAGTAATAATTTAGTGACTAGCAATTGAAACTTTTTGATGTTTAACAATTTGCATTTCAGATGTACAAAATTGATTTGGATGAAGGAGATGTGATTGTAACTGCAACTGATGGCCTTTTCGACAATCTGTATGATCAAGAAATAGCTTCAATAGTCTCAAAGTCGTTAGAAAACAATTTAAAACCCGAGGTTCATCCTAATCCCCTCTGTTTCATATTTTTAAGATTCTCTGTTTCATGAACATTACACAAGTAAGGAAGACATCAATCTACCACATACTATACAACAAAGCAAGAGTAGATTCCCCTGATCATGCAGCCATAAACTCAGGCTTCCAAAAGATTGAAAGAAAATTACAAGTTCAGTGAATTTGACCTGCATGCGTGCTTTATCTTGGAGCTGTGTTGTGTGCTTCTAGTCAGCAGTAACCCCACTCGCATACACCCGCATTTGCCTTACTAACAGCCTTTCTACATTGTGCATCATTTTTTTTGTTTAAGTTTTTTGGCCAATAAATTCTTGGACTTCTCAGGAAATAGCAGAAATCCTGGCCAAAAGTGCACAAGAGATAGGGAGCTCAGAAACTTGTACAAGTCCATTTGCGATGCAGCCCAGGCAGATGGATACGTGGGATACACGGGTGGCAAGCTCGACGACGTGACTGTTATTGTCTCTTTGGTTCAGAAAAGATCCAGCTCTTGGAATTGATTAACTTGGTTTGATTTCTTCTTGTTCTTCTAGTTTCTAGTAAACAGCAAGCATTTTGTTTCTGTTTCGATTTCACCGGTAATAATCTTTTATGTTTGTTGAATGCAGCCCGTACTGGTGATCTATTCATTTGTGTTCTCATATTGACTTGTTATCATGCAGTTCTTTCTGTATTTTCTCAGTAACCCTAATTGAATTTGGCAATTAGATGATTCATGAAGCTTACTCTTTGTGAACTATGAGCAGCGTTTGATGTCACTGTTTTGTGAAGTAGACTGCTTGGTTTGCTTCTTTTGCTTGGTTCCCACATTATGATGTTATTTCTGAGTTTGTGCTAGTCACACTTTTGATAGGCATATTTAGATGATCAGAGACACTTGAGCAGTTAGTCCTATGCTCGGAAATAGAATTTGTAGGAGGGTAAATTACACTTGTTATCTGAAGTTTGGTAGGATGGTTGAGACCTTCCCCGGTTTTACAACTCTAGTTACGTTTTTTCTCCTCTATCGTTATTAAAACTGTTAATGTGACAAAAGTATGATCGCATTTTCTCTCTCCAACCCTTTATTTTTCTCCTCTGTTCATGAAATTAGTTAGGATTCAACAGTTTGTCAATTGCTTTCTTTTTCTAATTCAACAAGAGTTAAACCTTCGTTGAACCAAAGAGAAAGACAGATTGATCGACGATCAAATTTTGACTAATTTTCATCATATGAAGAGTTTTTGCATCTGTGAAGTAATAGTTCAAGTGTAGCTAGATTATTAGCTTGTAAGAGAATAAATCACATCACGAAAAAAAAAGGGGTGAGGATTTGCCACGAAAAATATAATGGGATAAGAAATTGTCTCTAAAAGTAAAAAGAAAAGAAAATTTGCTTGAGATAACGCCCTTTATAACATTACGACTCGAAACTCCTGTCACACACTTTGAGATTTTCACTTACTTTCTTCTTTTATTTTTCAATCTTTGCATTGCTAACTTCATTCTAAATTCTTTAACTATGCTCGCCTTTTCCTTATTTATATCCAATTTTATCTTGATAGTCAAATTTTTATAATCAATTTCAATCACAATTTCCAATCTATCTCTCAAGACTAATCATCACACTTTTTTACTTAATTACAAAGCAATTGCAATTTGAGGAGGGTAAAAGAAGTGGGCTGGACGCGTGGCTGCTGGCAGCCACTTCTATCTTCCCCAATCTTCTAGAATACCCTGCCACTTTATTTCTTCCCCTCTCTTCCCATGTACTTAATTACATATAGCACCATAACTTCCATGTGAGTGTAACATGTATTATATATATTTTTCCCTAATCACAATTTTGACTTTTCCATACTATTATATGATAACATAGATATATTATATATATACACGTATACAAACCATGCACAGCAGCCTTCCTCAAATATCAATTTCCATCTCTCTCACTTTAATTTCAATTATTATATTTAATATTATGGATACATTTAATAGCATAAAAAATACCTAAAAAATATCAATCTAAGGAATTAAATTTCATCTTTGATATTTAACGTACTATATTTTTTATAAAATTGAATTTCATGGTACAATCATTAAAGTATATTTTTACCTATTTTTCATGAAAAATTTCATCTAAGAGGAAGATGGTTTTTGTTTTCGATATAAATTAGAAAATACTTTCCTTTCTAATTAAATGCTATCAAATACACCTTAAGACTCTATTTAATTGCATTATCTAGAATTTAATTTTAGGTAATGATTGTCTAGAAAATAAAAATCACTCGACCCCCTTGAAAAATGAATTTCATAAAAAGAAATTTTAAATGATTGTATCATATATATATTTTTCATAAAAAATTAAGGATATTTGATTGTTTTCATAAAAAATATATATAATAATTATACATGATTAGACATTTTTCATAAAAAAAATGTGTGTGATCAAACAGGTTCTAACATTATATAATAAATAATAAGCAAACTATGCTAAACATCCTACTATATTAGGTAAATATATTTTATATATATTATTTGCTTATAAACCTTTACTTTTCTTACTTCATTGTTCTATTATTTTATTTTATATATATTATTTGTTATACATCAATTATTGTTATAATATTTTTTTCACTTCAAGCACTTAATAATTGTAAGGACCCACTCCCGAAAGTCTTGTAAACACAAGAGTTTCGAGAGAAAGCCCTCACAAAAATGGTTACCGATGCAAACTTAAACAAAACATCTCAAAAGAGCTTTTCATTTATATACGCAACAAAAGTAGAAGTCATATAGTATACATTTTCAATGACAATATTAGAGCTCACATGCCCATATATTTTATAGAACACCATGCCTAGCATAGCAAGACAATAATATTCCTGGACTCAAAACAAGACAAAACGCCCAAGAATTTTCCAATTAGGGTGTCTTTGTACACGACATCTATCAAAAGGAAAGTTAAGCCCGACTGAACCCATTCTTGACTGCCTTCCCATGCTTACCTAGAATGATGTAAATCAAAAGTGAGTTACAAGACTCAACAAGTATATATATATAGAAGAAAAAGGGTAACATGGCTGATAGCAAACTCACCCATCAACATCCCCACACATGAATATGTATCACATATCAAGTCATGCCATATACCAAAATACCAAGTCAAAATCGAAAATGCATAAATGCACACATATGGTCCTTGAGGTCTACATAAAAATTGTAATACCCCAAGAGCCTAGAGAAGGGTAGTATATATCGATGATAAGTAAGGAAGGAAACAACACCAGTTAGATACCTTTTGCGTTGAATGTAGGCAAAAAACTTTTGGGTTAAGCGTGCTTGAGCTGGGGAAGTTTAAGAATGGGTGACCCCCTGGGAAGTTCGGTAGGCCTATCAAGGTAAGTTGCCCATCAAGGTAAGTTGTCATGGTCCTTCCTATCGCTCGATGCGGGATGTTACAAGTGGTATCAGAGCCGACCCTTGGTGAAGACGGGGAGTGGCGCTGGGGCTCGAGGGCCTGTACAAGGAGCGGCTTCTAGCAGGCTTTTAGGATGGCAGCCCCCAAAGAGGAGAAGATCTAAGACTAGTTGTAAGGTCGCATGACGAGAACATCATGTGCTTAAGGGGGGAGAATATTATACCCTAAGAGTTTAGAGAAGGGTAGTATATATCGAGGATAAGTAAGGAAGAAAACAACACCAGGTGGATACCTTTTGGACTGAATGTAGATAAAGAACTATCAAGTTAAGTGTGCTTGAACTGGGGAAGTTCAAGGATGGGTGACCTCCTGAGAAGTTCGCGTAGGCCATGAACGAAACCGCTCAAGAACTCATATACAAACCTGCTAACAGCCATGACAGGCTACCACAATAAAACCGTGATCACCACCACATCAAAGATCTTAGGGATCTCGGGCTGCTGTGGGACTCGAACCCCCAGTCTTACGCATCACAATCACAAGCTGAAGCTCCATTGGAGCGATACTCCCGACACCCGAAATAGTAGAACTCATGAGCCAACGCTCTTTCAGGACGGTCATTCCGTCTCCAAAATAGATGTACATCTCATGGATAAGACTAGCACGCGCAAGGAACCATGCAATGCAACATATAAAGAAATGCAATGACTTATGCAGCAGAAACATGATGTCAAGGCCCCCATAAGCCATGTATCAGGCCATGCTATGCCCACATAAGAACTCACACGTACGAATGTTCCATGCGTCTATACACATCTACAATACACATGTCGGTACTCACAAGCCAACCATGCCATGCTAATGCTCACGTCTCTACTGAATACAAAACAAGATCCCAGATGTATGCAACCCATAGCCCAATGTCCCAATGCATCACCATGCAATATGTAATAGTAATAAATTGAAATACACACCATCCCAAATAAAAACCATCTAGAACCTATCCCACAAGGGTACGACATCATTCCATAAAGAAACGTAGGGAGATTAAGCCCTACTCGACCATTAAAAGCAAGACACGTCAAGAAATGCCAAATAAGACCCTCCCAACCGACTAGAGAACCACAGTTAGAGGCATCACCTCTTAACCCCTCAATAATTCACATCATATCCCAAAGAAATATATTTATTTCATAAAATTGGGGCAAGACAATTCTCCCATAGCAAAAGAATTCTGGTATCTAGATAGAATTTAATATGGCTGCTATGGACTCAACTCATACCCAAATTACTCAATTAATTTTTTAAAACCAAGTCTATGAAATCTATACTATGGCACAAAAGATGGACTTCAATTTGGATATCACCACAAATAGTTATGCCCCAAGCACTAAAACATTATTGGATTGGAACTGAAGATTTAGATTTCTAGCTACTAGTTCACAAGGCTTCAACTTGTCCAATTTTTCTCCAAATGCCCTAAATTATATACCAAATATAATTTTATCGAGTTTAGTTTATAATACTTCAAACGGTTCGTCAATCGGATATTTACACAAAAAGTTATAGTTGAAATATTATATGGTGCGCAGTGTAAAGTCGACTTACGAATAGTCGACTAATGAGAGCTCATTAGTCGACTGGATTGAGCTAATCTTTCGAAACTCACTAAATAGTTGACTATTGACTACCAATAGTCGACTAATGAACCCAGAAACGCACAGAACCATCCGGGAACACCCCAAAATCATCCCAAGACCTTTTCAAATCCTTCAATACCTCATCCTAACTCTAAATTCATCAAATCTTTACATGTTATGAAGTAAAACCACGTCAACTCAACTCCGTAATCTAATTGAAACCAACGAATATAAACCAAAAATGAGGGAGATTTACATTACTTTCTACATAAGCACCAACATGACTTTTTCTCCAAAAATTATAAGATTTTCCAAACTTTAACCCTCAACTCAACATCATCAAGGGATAAAGTAGCAAAGGAAGGAATTAAAAACTTGCATCCAACATGGAAAGACATCCAACATGAAAGGAAAAGAAAAGAATAAGAAGGAATTTGCCTTATTGGACTTCCTTGAAGATTTTGCTTGAAGAAAACTTGCCGCCAAGAACAAACTTGCTCTCTTGAAGCTTCAATTTAAAAAGAGAATAGAAGAAAAAGAAAAAGAAGAAATTGAAGAGAAACCCTAACCCCCAATTATCTCTCTCGTTGCTTTCTCTTCTCTCTCTCTCTTTCTTTTTCTTTTATCATTTTCCTTTTATATTAATCTTGCCACTCACACCCCTATACATATACACACATCATACTCTATTCTTTCCCACAAATATATATATATATATATATTCACTTTCAACATCTTATTTATTTATTTCCAACACAAAAATAATTTATTCTTAATTTTTCCAAAATACCAGAAGGTTACAATAATAATTTGGGTCTTGAAAATATCACAAACTCTCGATTACTTCCCCATTCAAATACAATAAATTTATTGTCTTTCTTTAAATTTCTTAAAATCATAAATCTTTAAGAAATTATTTTTAATATTCAAAATTACACATTATTATTTTTTTCAAAATATCAAATGTTACATAATTAGTAATGAAAACAAAGTGCATTTAGTTCATTTTAGGGACATTGTTAAAACCCTTATTAATTTGTAGTTGAGTAATGGTAATCCTTGTCATAAACCAATGGTTAAACAGTAATAAATACACCATACTTTTAAATAAAATAAATATTTTATTATATTTTTTTTAACATTTAAATAATTTTATTAATTAATTAGATTTCTTAGCTCCTAATAATAATTTTATCGACCAAATCTATATTTTTGTTCTGTTTTTACTTTTTTCTTGTGATATCATTTAAATTTTTCATTATTTTAATTATATTTCTAAACTTAATTTCCGATTAAACCCTGTACTTTGACATTTTTCACGTGATAATTCAATTTTTTTTTTTCAATTACGTCTTTGAATTTATATTTTCGAATCAATTTAACTTTTGTATTTTCTTATATAAAAAAATATAAAATGAGATGACAAAGTACACGTTATGTTTCATTCTTTATAAAATGAGATGACAAAGTACACATTATACTTCATTCAAGTTAAAGTATAGGGGTTAAATTGACTCCTAAATGTAAGTTTAGGGATATAATTGAAATAATAAAAAGTTTGAATTATTACACAAAAAATTAAAGTATAAAAGTTAAATTAATTTAAAATTACATATTTAAAAATATAATTAAAATAATAAAAATAAATAAATATAAATTAGGCCAATTTTATTCAAATCCAGATTTTATCTACGGGTCGGGCGCAAAGGCATGTAATAACCCCCCCTCCCCCCCCCCCCCCCCCCCCCCCCCCCCCCCCCCCCCTCATTCGTTCATTTAACAGTCACTCTCGAGACTAAAACACTTCATCTTCGATTCTTTTCTTCGTCATCTTCATCTTCATCGTTACACTCAGATTTTATATTCGAAACATACTCTTACATGCAGAGTGTGCGACAATCAAAGCATATCTTTACGACTGTCCCTGTAATATATATATATATATATATTTATATAGATAGGTAAAATGGCTGATTTGTGTTGTAACTTCCTCAACTCTCGATCTTTCAACTCGTTGTCTCTCTTCATTCCATGCGTTTCACCCCCAAAATCATCCTTCTCATCTCTTCCAACGCACCCTTTTGATCTCCCTACAAGAAGAGGAAGAAGAAAACAGCCTTGTCTTACCTTGCTCTGCAAACCCGATTCGCCGTGTCTCTCGTCGCCGGACTTGGAGCTCGTATCAGCCTCTGGTATGCTCACCAGCTGTTTGATTTTGGTCCGAGTGAACTAATTCTTTGAAAGAGCTAGAATGATTGTTGGGCTTAGAGCATTAGTCTTGATTTGATAAATTATCTGATTTTGATCAATGGAATATTACCAATTTTCTGACTTAGAGGCTGTTTGGCTTAGTGGTTTGATCGCGTATAAGCTATTTTACAACGTATAAACTATACAGCTTTTGAAGATTAAGTGTTTGGCAAAAATTTTAAGCGTAAAAGCTATCTCGCGTAAAAGTTGTTTTTCAAAAGTTGGTACCCCCAACTTTGCCCAAAAATGCTGTTAAGTTGACCAATTAAAATATCAAAATGCCCTCACACCGTTGCATCTTCTCCCAACTCCCTTTCTTCCATCATTTCCTCTCAAGCTCTGCTCTACCATACCGTCGTCGTAGCCGTCGCCCCTCCTCCATACCGTCGTCGACGTAGTCCAGCTGGGCCGTCGCAAGCAACTGAAGTGTTGGTCGCGCCATCGCTGCATAACCAGCTTCCAGATCTACTGCAGCCGTCGCCGAGCACCATCAACTCTCTTCCATTACCGCCGTCATCATCAGGTGCCACCTCTAGCCTCGATCGCGGCCTCCTCCTCCATCACCGGTGGCGTCCCCGATCTATAGCAGAGTATATACAATATATATATATATTACACCTGTAAGTGTATATATATTATATATATATATTAATAGTAATATTTTTAAGAAAAGAAAAAAGATGTATATATATTATATTAATATATTTTTTAATAAGTATGGATAATTTATCTAATATTTAGAAATTAATTTATAATTTTTTATAAAAAATAGTATTTTTATAAATTTTATTTGAATTATTTAACATCAAGTCTATTTTAGTCTTTTTGTCAGTTTTGACAACTTATCAGCTTTTACAAATCAAACACATAATTATTAATTGACAGCTTAATAGCATATTTATCCAAACACATTATCAACTTAAACACTACACAATTTTTATGCTAACCACTAATTAACTTAAAAATTACAATTAAAAAGGGTAAGCCAAACAGCCTCTTAGCCTGCATATTCACGAGTTCTTGCTTAATTCTCGTTGGTTTTCCATTTGATTCTGGTCTGTTGTCAAAGGAAATTTGAGAGAAATTCATGATAGGAGAGAAATCAATTTGAAGGAGGAAGAAGAATAATTCTTGGTCTCTCATATATTAATCTTTACAAACTTACAGTATTTATATGGAGAGAACTGTAACAGAAAGCTGAAACAAACTAACTAGCCAAAACAAACCAAATAAACAGAAACCAACCAACTAACACCAGTAACTAATCTAACCTGTCTCCTAACAAAAATCAGTTAGGAGTTAGGCATTTGGCGAAGTGATGAGGCGAAGGCAACGAGGTGATGGCAGCAGCCAGGCCCGGCCCTGGACCAGGGCGGTCAGTGCGACCGCCCTGGGCCCATTATTCAAGGAGGGCCCAAATTGTTTTTAATAAATATTATATTATATTATATTATATTATTATAATTATTAATTAATTTAATATTTTAAAAAAAAAAAATCCTTGCGGACTTCAAGTCCGCTTCCTTCAGCGGATTTGAAGCCTGCTTAGATTAAGAATTTATTTTTATATTATAAAAGAATTTATTTTTACTTTAGATATTCAATATATAGAATTTTTTTTTTTTTGATTGGATGAAAAAGAATTTATTTTGTTCGATTAAAAAGAATGTATTGAATTGTTATAAGTATTCATCTTGTTTATATATTGTAGCATTTTATTCTAAATTTTATTATATTAAAATTTGAATCGATACAATTTATTTGACTTGAATATAGGGGTGGCAATACAGGTTGGCGGGTCTTGATCGTGTTGTGTTGAGACACACGTATCAAACTAACCCAAACACGACACGTTTATTAAACTTGTAACACGACACGACCTGTTTAACCCGTTTAATTTAAATGGGTCGTGCTGTGTCACCTATTAAACATGTTATTTAGTTTTAAACGTGTTATTTGGTGTATAAGATCAACTTATTAACCCTTTTAATTAAACGTGTCATTTCGTATATAATCGTGTTAACATGTTCGAGTCAACCCATTAACACGTTTAATTAAACGGGTTATTACATGTATAAAGGGGTTAAATAGGTTGACCTACCTAAGACATGAAAATAATCGTGTCATAAATGGATTGACTCGTTTTTAACCCGAACCCGATTAACCCCAACCCTAACCCGCTTAACTCTGTGTCATGTTCAAAATTGTCAACTCTACTTGAATGTTAAATTTTTAGTTAATTTGAACATATTAGGTCTTAATTAAAAAATAAGAATGAATTCATCACTAAATTTATATATATATATGAGGACCTAAATTTTACTTTTGTCCCGGGCCCTAAAAACTTGAGGATCGGCACTGGCAGCAACAGTCAGTGGTTGCATCAACAGCCATGGGAAGGGGATAGAGGAGATAGCAAACGAGCAATGCAATGACGGGGTTTGTAAATTTGCAATTTGGGCGATGACATTTTCGTCTTTTTGGCGCTCTTTGATAACCCCCTTAGGGACATATGTCAAGCAATATAGATTAATTTGTGATAGATGGCAGTGACTGTAAGAGGTTTTCACACATAATGGCTTGATGAAAGGTGAAAAATGATGGAGTTTTGCCTTATATATGTGGTATTTTGTAATTAAGATAAAAATATAAAGATAAAATTGTCATTATATATTAAAAAAAATTGTTATTATAATATATACTCCATGAAATGAGAAGTCTTTCCATCAATTTTGTGATAGAAAGCTTTTACATCATTTTGAGAGAACGAGCCATTCAATTCCTTCGTACCAACTAAATGAATGAATGAGCGAATTTTTTTCCTTTTTCTCTATTTTGTTATATCAAACACAATTTAACTATTTAATATATTTCATTATTTATTTATTTTACTAATGTAAGTACAGAGTATTCTGACGGTAGCATTGTGTTCCACTTCGGTGAGAAGAGCGAGGATCAAGGAAATGCTAAACTCGAGGAAACCAATATTGAGCTTGGAAGGTTTGCAAGTGAAAGTACAGAAAATTCTCATGTTGTGAAGGTTTTGGTCGGAGAGCAGCGCGGGCAGGTTATGGTTAAAGAAATAGGTAGAGAAGTGAGAAGAGGTAGGGAAAGTGAGACGGCTGGTATTGCAATGACTACAGAAAATACTGGTGTTAATGAAATCCCCATGATCATAGCTAAGATTGACACAGGAGAGGAACCAGGTGAAATGGCGCTGGAAGATTCTCAAGAAATAGAATTGGAGATTTATCAAGAAATTCCAATTGAAATGTGTGTTCTCATCTTTCCAGTCTCCTTTTCTATTGAAAAGTAGAATTTCTGATTTTCCTTATATCTGGTGCAAAGTCTCAGTTGAATTACTGTCCTTGCAATATGGATTTGCACCATGATTGTTTAATCACTACATTGTGAAAAAGCTAGTGGACTCCTTGTGATATGTTCTTCTTGTGCGTTTTAGTTTCTGAGATTTAAAGCACCAAAGGGCACACGTTTGGTGTCTCTTTACTGCATGGGTGTCTGCATCTCTTTCTTGTACAAAATGTCTACTCCTGAGGGTCCTTTCTTTGATATTTCCTTTTCATTAAGCAATGTGATTGGCCAAGCCCCAGCAGCAATCATGTGATTCATGTCTAGCTTGCAATATTTACCCATGTTTGTTTTGCTTCCTCTCATTCAGTGAAAGCCAGCAGTTTAATTGTTCTTTACCACTCTAATCTATCTCATGTGTAAATGGTATCACAGCTACTGTAACATTCTCACTTCTGTTGCATTTATTTTGGGTGCAGTTTCTTTTTTTCTTCTTTTTTCTTTTCACCACCCTCATTTTGCATCCAACACGCATTCTGTCTAGGAAGCTACTTCTCCAGGTCTCACTCATTATAATCATGCAAGTTCATGTTTAAAGATGTGTCGCTTTTGTAACATCTACTCGTGGAGGGATTTATCCTGGCATGCTAACAAGGTTAAAAAAAACAATTTATATTGCTCAAATTTTCAAGAACACTTATAGCATGTTTCTGAAAATATTACTATGGAAGAATTATTTATCATCAAATTATTGTATTTTTTTCTTTCTTGCTTTCTTTTTTTCTTTTTTAACTTTTAAACAGGGGGGAAATCTCACCAACGGGATATATCCTATTATCTGGTGCTTCCTTATTGCCGCGCCCTGACAAGGTATCTCTATATGATGAATATAATTTTCTTTGTTTTGTCTATGTTTTGGATGGAAAGAAAATCGACAAGCTTGTGTAATATTTCTGAAGTTCAAATTCACTTTCCTATTTGGCAAATGAGAGGGTTGTAGGAAACAAATTGTACCAAGTTATTCTGATTATGGATTGGCCTATGTTTGAATTTATGGAATTCTGGTAGGTAGGAGAAAAAGAAGCATCAGTTAGTGTTATTTTTAGAGTACCATGTTTTGAAAAATGGAAATTACTTAAGCATAATAACTGTGCCAAGCTGATAATCCTTGGTTCCTTTTCTTTTCCTTTCTAGAGGGAGACTTCAGTAATGGGCTCAAAATTCTATTCGTGGGAGAGAGTTTAGTACACTGGAAGTAGATTTCCGTGTCTGGTAGGGGTTAAGTGGGTTGTTCTAACTTCAGTTTCTAGCATAAACTTAAGTAACATATTTATAGGTGAGTAATTCGGTAAAGATGAATGCCAGGCATTGACAGGTGGTGAAGATGCTTATTTTATTGCTGGGCAGAACTGGTTGGGTGTGGCTGATGGAGTTGGTCAGTGGTCACGGAAAGGTAATCCTTCTTGACATATATTGTTCTGGATGTACCATATAAATTTGCACTTTTCTACTTTTTTACAGTGAAAGTTTTTAATCATGATTTTTTATTAATTCAATCCCTTGACAGTACATCTATTCCATTAACAAATGTTCGAAGCAGCTTTTAGAAAATGCATGTTCTCCCTTTTTCCTTTGAAATCTGAAAGATGCAGCTTTGGCATTTCTTAAATTTGTCTAGACATATTTGTTTAAATCTAATATGGTTTACATTGTCATTATTCAGGGATTAACACAGGAATTTATGCCCGTGAACTGATGGAGAACTGTGAAAAGATTGTCTCAGATTTTAGTAGCAATCTGCTAACTGATCCTATGGAAGTTCTCTCTCGAAGTGCTCTTGCGTCAAAGTCTCCTGGATCATCAACGATTTTGGTGGCTTACTTTGATGGTCAGGTAATTTTACCTGTCTTAAGATTCTGGGTGGTAGTGGATACAACTTTAAGCTACTTAAGGAAATTGTTGATATGATTTCCGTCCTTTTTCCATTAGTTTGTATATTATTTTATTGAACACATTGCGTTTCTTGGGTTACTCTATGGAGAAGATAGAAATAGTGATGTGTTCTCTATTTAATGGGAAGTCCTTGTTTACTTCTCAGGGTTTAAATGTATGTTCAGGTTTTTTATTCTTGAGTATAAGGTTAGGAACTTAATCTCAATGCCATTGACCAATTGGACAAATATAAAGGGCTACAAAGAATGTTCCTGAAGAACTCTTGGATAAAAGAATAATAAGGTAAATAGAAATGCAAGAAGCACATTATGGGCTTTTGTTCTTTTTTTTTCATACCCTTGACCTGTCCAGGGGACGATTTTTTCATCCCTGTCCTGTTAAACTTAGGGGACTGGAAGATAAGAGTCTGAAAATTATTATTTTGCCATAACAAATTCATTTTCAATAAGAATATTCCCTATCTACACATTTTGCTTATAACAAATGATATTCATTGCATCACTTGGAATCAAGCTTGTCTATATATAATTCCTATTGATTTTATTCATTTTGGAAAAAAGAGTTGAAGAAAAACAAGCATATATGCATGTCTATATGTGCAGATGCTGTTGTCATTGTTGTATACATGAATGACTGAGAGTGAAAACTATATGTTACTTGAGTACCAGGTTAATTGTTAGTATGGAATTGCTTCAGTATTGAGAAATTGTTTGCAATCATAGAACTGAACTGCTGTTCTTCAGCCTATAAGTTGATGTTAATTAAGAAATAGACACATATTGCTAATCCAACACTTCTTCTTGTAAGGCAATCAACTGATGGTTATTCACGATATCAGGCTCTTCATGTGGCTAACATTGGAGACTCGGGATTTATCGTTGTAAGAAATGGTGCTGTTTATGCAAGGTCCTCCCCAGATTCTTATGAGTTCAACTGTCCTTTCCAAATTGAATATGGTACCGATCCCTCCGAACTTGTTGAGGTATGTTTGTTACGGTACTAACGCTTTTTCAATGATAAGAATTAAAACTTTGGAAACCATTTCCTACAAGGTATTGAGAAATTATAGGCTAATGTGGTACGTGGGAAAACATTTGTTATGAGTAATAATTTAGTGACTAGCAATTGAAACTTTGTGATGTTTAACAATTTGCATTTCAGATGTACAAAATTGATTTGGATGAAGGAGATGTGATTGTAACTGCAACTGATGGCCTTTTCGACAATCTGTATGATCAAGAAATAGCTTTAATAATCTCCAAGTCGTTAGAAAACAATTTAAAACCCGAGGTTCGTCCTAATCCCCTCTGTTTCATATTTTTAAGATTCTCTGTTTCATGAGCATTACACAAGTAAGAAGACGATTCCCTGACCTCATACTGTTACTATACATCAAAGCAAAAGTAGATTCCCCTGACCTTGCAGCCATAAACTCAGACTTCCAAAAGATTAAAACAAAATTACAAGTTCAGTGAATTGGACCTGCACGCGTGCTTTATCTTGGAGTTGTGTTGTGTGCTTATAGTCAGCAGTAACCCTGCTCGATCGCACACATCCACATGTCCCTTACTAACAGCCTTTCTACGTTGTGCATCAATTTTTTTTTTTAAGTTTTTTGGCGGATAAATTCTTGGACTTCTCAGGAAATAGCAGAATTCCTGGCCGAAATTGCACAAGAGATAGGGAGCTCAAAAACTCGTAGAAGTCCATTTGCAGATGCAGCCCAGGCAGCTGGATACGTGGGATACAAGGGTGGCAAGCTCGACGACACGACTGTTATTGTCTCTTTGGTCCAGAAAAGATCCAGCTCTTGGAATTGATTCACTTGGTTTGATTTCTTCTTGTTCCTCTAGTTTCTAGTAAACAGCAAGCATTTCGTCTCTGTTTCGATTTCACGGGTAATAATCTTTTATGTTTGTTGAATGCAGCCTGTACTGGTGATCTATTTATTTGTGTTCTCATATTGACTTGTTATTATGCAGTTCTTTCTGTATTTTCTCAGTAACCCTAATTGAATTTGGCAATTGGATGATTCATGAAGCTTACTCTTTGTGAACCATAGCAGCGTTTGATGTCACTGTTTTGTGAAGTAGACTGCTTGGTTTGCTTCTTTTGCTTGGTTCCCACATTATGATGTTATTTCTGAGTATGTGCTAGTCACACTTCTGATAGGCATATAATATGATCACAGACACTTGAGCAGTTAGTCCTATGCTTGGAAATAGAATTTGTAGAAGGGTAAATTACACTCGTTATCTGAAGTTCGGTAGGATGATAGAGACCTTTCCCGGCTTTACAACTCTTGTTACGTTTTTTCTCTTCTATCATTATTAAAATTGTTAATGTGACGAAAGTATGTTCGCATTTTTTCTCTCCAACCCTTTTATCTTTCTCCTTTGTTTAGAGAATTGGTTAGAATCTAACAATTTATCAATCACTTTCTCTTTCTCTTTTGTTCGACGAGGATTAAATCATCGTTGAACTAAAGAAGAAGAGAGATCGATTGATAATTAAATTTTAACTAATTTTTATCGTATTAAAATGTTTTACATTTGTGAAGAACGCCCGTCTTGCAAACCTTAAAGGGTGCTACGTGTAATCTAACTCTTTGTAGAAAGAAAGAAAGCATCTTTTGGAAACTTTTATAACTCTAGCATAGATTTAGATAAAGCAGAAAGTTGGACGTTTTGAGGAAAGAAGAGGGCATTTTGGGAAACAGAAGAAAACAAAGGCACTTAAAGGTGTTGGGCCCCTGAGAGCCACTTCTCACTTTTTTATTTTTTAAGTAAAGTTTTAAATAAAATGAGTTTTGGCATGTGATAAAGTCGTTTGAAAAATTAATTATTATTTATAAATTATAAGTTCAAATATTGTTATTAATGTATTTAATTTTTGTTTTTTAAGGTACAAAAATGTATTTTAAAAAAATTAACGATCTTAAGATTAGAGATGTTATGCATATTTTTCGCATCGCCTCTTATGGGCCGACCTAATCACCTAAGTCCCAGAAGATCCAAGCAAACTCATCAAAACAAGTTCATACACCGTTGAAATTCGAGCTCATATCTTAGAACCTAGCGAGCTCCCAACAAAGTTTCTAGCAAGCTCCCAACAATCTTTACAATGAGCCTCCAATGAAGCTCCTAGTTCGTTGGTTAGACCGTTCAGCTTGCTGGTCTAAATCCTTCCAGCTCGCATAAACAACAAAGCTGCTGAACAGTGGGGGTAGGGACCACTTGCTTTATTTGAGGCGAACCATATCCTCATAATGAGGATCTCACTCTCAATTTTATGCAGATGATAAGGACTGTTTGTCCCCCATTATATCATCTTTGTATTTTTATATCTTATGCAAATTGTAAAGGTCCCTCATTATAAATAGGAGTCAGAAATATCATAAGGGGGACATGAAGAATAATCAGAAACCACATCCCTGGAAGAATAATCAGGGTGCGGTCGTGGAGTAGGCATCATTCTAGTCGAATCACGTAAAAATTTCTTGTGCTTTCCCCATCTTCTTCTTCCTCCTAGCATTTTGGATTCACTCACTGCGACCCAAAACGAATCATGGTCGGCTAGAATTGAACGTCGATATTTTAGCGCTAGAGGAATAGGTCACTTTGATCAATAGCCATGGTAAGAGGAAGGAATACACGAAGCTCCGATGCGGTGGTCGACGCACCAGAAAATCACTACAATCAACCGCGAGATCTTCCACCAAATAGGATAGCCATTGTTCCGATAGTAGATGTCCTTTTGCCACCACCAACCGAGAACACAACCGGCATGCCCCCGTGGGTTACTGTCCAACCCAATGCTTAAACCGCCGGGATAGAAGGGATCCAAGATTGGCAGCAACGCCAAGAGGCATTGGAAAATACAGTAATGCAGCTCGCTAAGGCAGTCAGGGCCTTGGCCCAGGCTCAAGCACGGGCTGTCCTCGATTCACCAGCTTCGCCTCGAAGGGTTCGTCAACCGTAGGAAGAAAGACCCCCACTGGCGGAGAAAGATATTGGAGATAATTACCTGTTCCCATCTCTGGAGCGGGAAAGAAGCAAGTGATCATAGGCCTAGCAGTCTGCGGATCCAGACTTGACCGTGGAGGAATATTAAAGAGTCCGGCAGCTGGAAGCACAACAAGGACTCCACAGCCAAAATAATGGCCGTGGGGACATGACGCCATTTACGAGAGAGGTTGAGCTCAAACCCCTCCCCTGAAAATTCAAAGTCCCGAGCATGCCACAGTACAATGGGGACAGTGACCCCTACGATTACCTAGATGCATACAATGTTCAAATGGATTTGCAAACAACCAGCTCACTGGTAAAATGTTGCGCTTTCCCAACGACCTTGGGTGACATTTCCCGAGCTTGGTTTAGGAACCTTCCACCTCGCAACTAGGAGGAATGCCAACGAAGATTCCTTAATCAATACCAAGCATTGAGAAGGCAGCTCGCCCCGCCATGTCACCTCGCCACAATGTTCCAGAGAGCAAACGAGTCCTTGAAGGACTATATCTCCAGATTTAGACGCGAGGTAAGCAACATCGAGGATCCCTCCGACGAAAGTGTCCTGATCGCGAACAAAGAATCCAAAAAAGGGAAAGGAGAAGGCCTCTTCAAGTCATCTCCGCGTTCTCTTCCACGACCCCAACTCTTTGAGAGCAACCGTCAAAATGAAAGATACCTTCAAAAGTTTGAATCTAGAGAAGTACTACTCGGATGCTATTTGGAAATTGATTTTTTGATAGGCATTAAGTTTCCCTACCTCACCACTTTCAAAGATTTTGGATGGTGGAATTTTTTGAGTACACATAGGGATATTCTAGAGGATGTTATATAGGCCTTTTATGCAAATACTGATAACCTATTCAATGGCCGAAGATCGGATGTCCGATTTAGAACCAATATAGGCAAAACCCATTTTGAGGTAAACCTGCCCTTAATTCAAAATCGTTTTGGAATCCCTCAAGGAGGAGAGGACTATACTTCCTAGACACAAAATCTCATTCAAGCCTGTAGAGAAGTATATGAAGACAACTCCATCGAATCCCATATAAATGAAACTACTAGAATGAATTTGCATACTAGGATACTACATTTAATCTGCCATCAAATGCTAATTCCTAGAAGTGGAAATTTTTCGAAAGTTACTAGGATGGATTTATGGCTTATGCAATGCATTATGGCTAAGAGAAGGCCAAATCTTTCATTTCTCATTGTGAATCACATGATAGAGTCATTTAGAGGAAATAAGCGATCACTGCCCTATGGAATGGTATTGAGTGATCTTCTCGAAAAAGAAGTAGGAGGTCTTGACGGTGCATGAAAAATTTATTTGAATCCCGCACAACATATAAATAGCAATACAACCATAAGAATAGGGTTTGTGGCTCAAGAATGAGGGATATGGGTCCGAGGAAAAGCAAGTAAGAAAAGGAAGACTGTCACTCCAGTTGGGCCTTCCTCAGTCCCATCTTCATCATCCACCATTCCTGATGATCTTATCCATGGCTTAGCTGAACTCAAGTAAGAATTTTCAAACTTTAGAGAAGAAGTTCGACATGAGCTAAGGGAGCTTCATCGTCGTCACGACGACCTCATCTCCCAGTTGCTTCATCATCCTCTTCATCATCATCTGAAGACATTTGAACATTTCTCTTATGTATCACTCATTTTTTATTTGCTGTCTTCCATTGTTAAACAATGTTTTGTGTTAATCACGATGATGGATGGTTAATTTCTTCCTATTATGTGAATGCTTTTTGTGTATAAACTTGCTTATGACTATTTTAATGAATGAATGGCTAAATGTTGAGATTTCCACCCTTTGGAAATAAACCATGTTTTGGCTTAAGGGGAGCTTTGCTTAGTAATGTATGCCTTATTTCCTTTGATTTATTTATTTATTTTTTGACTTATGACAAAAAATGGGAGAAATTTGGGTATATAAAAACTGCTTTGGAAATTTTTCAAAATCTAAGTAAATGTTTTGTTATCATCAAAAAAGGGGAAGATGATGAATCACATGATAGTTTTATGATTCAAATATAAAGATTTAGTTTTAATGATGAAATCAATCTCTTGCTTTTGCAAAATTTCTTATATTAAAAGCGATTTGTCATTTCCAAAATCAAAGCATAATCTTTTTCAAAAGGTTATAAAAGCCGTTAGGCATTTTGTTCCAAAAGAAGCTTGTGTTTCAAAAATTCTATAAGCCATCTATCGATTGGTCAACGTGACTTGTCGATCGACAGAATGATTGTAAATTAAAAGACCTTCATCTGTCGACAGATTACTTGTCATCTGTCGACCGATCCTTTGTATTGACCTTTATCTGTCGACCGATGCCTATGCATTTGTCGATTGGCAATATAGGTCTTATGAAGATGCCTTCATCTATCGACCGATGTTCAAACATCTGTCAACCGATACTCTTGCATCTATCGACCGATGCTCTTGCATCTGTCGACCGGCAGAATGCCAATCCTAGATACTTCTTATGCGAGCAAGCCATCTGTCGACCGATGCCTATGAATCTGTTGAGCGACAGAATGCTTGCAAAAGGAACCGTCGACAGTCTCAAATGATTTGTCGACCGAATTTTGAATTTTTACTAACCTATCAACCGATGCCTTGCATCTGTCGATCGTTTGCTTTGCAGACACATAACGGCTAGTTCAACTTTTGCTCTCAAGTGCTCTCTCCACCTACAACAGTCTGATTCGAGCATGGGCCTTCAAGAGACTATATATGCAAGTTATTTGGGGACTTCAAGGGGTTTAAGCAATCAATCTACAAGCTCCCAAGTGCTAAAATCGTTATTGTGCTTCATTGGTAAAGTTGTTCTCTTTTCAAGGCATTGCATTTATTTTGTGTAATTTCTTTTCCATGCCTTGTCTTATTCCTTGAGAGAACTTATAACTGAGAATATTGTTTCTCAGATCCTCTCGTATATTGTTACAATTTGCATCATCCTAGCATGTATTGCTAGAGGGCTTACTTTGTTTGTAAGAGGTTTTTGAGATACCTAGCTTTGCCTAAAGGGCTTGTTTGTTCAAGCAAGAGGTTTATATCTTCCTAGCTTAGTGCTAGAGGGCCTATCCGATGTGGTAGGAGGGTTATAGTATTTTGCTTGAAAATCCTTAGTGAGAATCTAAGGTAGTAGACTAGGCTTAGTTTAAGCCGAACCACTATAAATTCTTGTGTTATCTTGTGATTGTGACGTTCACCTCTTTATCCTTTCAAGCATCCCTTTACTTCCTTCTTGGTTCATACATTTGTCATTAAGAAAGATTTCGTATTTTCCATCCTTGTGTTCTCCATGATAAAAAGAAAAATGAGATTGTCTTTATACGGTTGATACCTCATCGTGCCATTTTAAGGCCTTGAGGTCTAACAAAGCCGTAGTCTTTATAGACAACATCTCCTTTTATCAAAAGAATTTTTAAATACACCAATTCAACCCTCTCTTGGTATTTGTCATAGGCTCTTCGAATCTAACAAAAATAAGTTTAAGAGAAAGAAGTCAAAAGAGATAAGTCCGGGAGACCTTCTTGATAGAATAGTTCTCGGGGGACTCTTTTGGAGATCACTCCTGAGTACCTTCGAGGCCTTTCTCAAGTTTAAGAATACATCAACTTACTTTTGATGTTTCTACTTGAAAATTTAGAATGAATAATTTTGAAAGATGTGAATACTCTTCCATCTATCAATTTCAATCTCTATAAATAAGGAGTGATTCTTTCGATCAATATATGATTAGAATACTATTTAAATTATACTTCTTTTAATCTTATATTATCTTCTGGATAAACTAACTTAAGTATTGAAAGATTCATGCCTACGCCCTTAACCACCTTCTATTTTACTTATCTCTCGGTGAGAATGAACACCAACATTATCAAACACCAAATTTTAACTTAAAATATATATATGTATATATTTATACACAGATAAATCACAAGAATAAATTTAATTAAAAAAGTTAAAAAACTATGTTGTTCAGGAGAGGCCGTGTATTAATTAGTATAATAAAATAAGGAAGAATTAAATGTTTTTAAGTGTGAAAAGTGGATTCACGTAAGACCCGTGAAGGTTGACAGAAGAAGAAACCGTGGCAAATGGGGTCCACAGTGGGAGAAGAAACCGTGGCAAATGAAATCTTATTTCGATAATTGGGTAAAATTTTTTTATTAAAAAAATTATTAAATAGAGTTTGATAATAGTTATTTAATTATTTATAAAAAAAAAAATCAAAGACTGTAAAAGAATTTTTACGTGAATATTTTAATACTTAAAGTCATACATTCGAATTTACTAAAAGTTATGCATAATATTAGATTTAGTATCGGACACATAAGCCTTTTCAAATAAGGACTTATTTGTTTATAAAGAAATGTAAAATTCATGATAAATATCTCTGATATTTTTAAATTAATTAAAATTATAATTTTTATAAATAATATTTTTTTTTTTACAAAAAATTTAAATATCAAAATTCACTCCTTCATTGCGAGGGAGTTGTATGTTAATATTGGAAAAAATGAAGTCTTCATTTCAGTCTTCAAAGACATTTTAGTAGTCTTTAAAACATAGGTCGAGTGATTAGATGAGCAATATATCGGTTGCGATTTCAATTTTCACCCTTATTAAAAATTAAATACTTAATCTACGATTTATCTCTTTTATTATAATTAATAATACGAATATCAAAAAAACACTTTAGTCTCTCTCTGGGAGAGTATTTTATGCCACTTTTCCTTCTCAGTTTGAGCTCTACTTTTTGTTGGACCTTTTGCCCTATAGTGGGCTTCACCCTAACAACAGATTAATTGCTCTCCACTTATTTCCTTGGGTTACTTGTAGGGATATGTAGACTATAAAAAGGGTTAATGACCTTTATGACTTTCAAGCTTCTGGGTCCCTTCTATTTAATAAAAGGCTTAATTGCCTTTCATTTTTCACTGTTTGACTTTTTCTCTGCTTTCCTTGGTGGGCGATTTTTTTACCTTGCCGAGCCAAAACGTTTCACGGAGATCCCTTCTTTACCTTTCCTCGATAGCGGGTTTCATGGGATTATCCTTTTTGTGTTTTAATTTTAAATTTATTATTAATTTTATATTTTGAGTTTCAGTTTTAAGATTACTAAAAATACATTCTTTTTATTTGTAACATTTTTCGTATTTTAAAAATTTTGAACGTATTTATGATAAAAATAATGAAAACTACTTTTTATTATTTTGAATTTTCTTTATAAACTTTTCTCTTATTTTTTAAAATGTGTTGTTGAAAATATAAAAAGTAAACATATTTTCGTTGTTTTAAAAAATTAAAAACGATCCAAAAACAATAAAGAAAACAGGGTCTAAACGTCGTAAGTCCAAGGGTTCTAGCTTTTCTTCCTAATTTCTTTACAATTTTTTTGGGATATTTAGTCTCTTGAAAACTAGTTATTGAATCCCGAAAACTGCCTTATATTCTGCAATGTTATTGGAGGCTACAAGAGCAAAACGTAGCGAGTATTTAAGAATGTCGCCTTTTGAGGATTTTAGGACTATACTTGCCCCGTTTCCTTGTGAGTTTGAGGCCTTGTCAACAAATAATTCTTACTTAAGGGTATCATCTTAGGAAGGCTTCTAGTAATGTGTGCATTATACGATGAAGTCTGTCGATGCTTAGCTTTGATAGTTTGTCGTGGTTGAAAATTAATATTGTATTTCCTCCAATTCTATTGCCTATTCAGCGAGTCTTCCAAAACACTTTGATTTTTGTAATATTTGTCCATTCAAAACTCTTGTTTACCCTTAGGATTTAAAAAAATGAGAGGCTTCTCTTTGTTAATTTTGAGATGAATTTGTTTAAAGTAGCCATCATTTCAGTTAATCTTTCGACTTTCTTGATGGATAGAAGGCCCCTCAAAAATTAAGTTCGAATTTTAAATATATAATATATACGTGCTAAAATACATAATTTATATTAATTCTATTTGAGTTTAATTGGTAGAATGGTTGGTTGTGAATCAAAAGTTTTTTAGGTCATTAGTTCAAGTTACTCTACCAGTGCATTTGAATTTTTATACATTTTAATATTTTTTAAACAATAAATATCAATTTCACAAAATTTGTAAGAAAAATTAATGGTTTAGTAATTTTTTTTCTACATTTTAATGTTTTTTAAATAATAAATACTAATTCCACAAATTTTGTAAGAAAAATTAATGCGTTAGTAATTTTTTTATATTTTAATATTTTTTAAATAATAAATATCATTCTTATATCGAAATTTTGTAAGAAAATTAATGCTTTAGTCATTGGATTTTTAAAAAAAAATCGTTAAATTTTTTAAAATTAAAAGTCAATCATGTAAACCATTAAAATCAGATTCGATTTAAAGTCTTATAAATCTAAGACCCCAATGAAATTTTGATTTATAAATTTGCTTAGGGGCCCCAAAATCTCATAACCGATCCTAGTAGAGGCCTATGGTTTCATATCTAGAGTATTGTTTGTATTTTTTTTCTTTTTTGAGTTAGCTTCAATTCCTTCTCGTGTTATCATGTATGTAAAAATTTTTTGTAGATTACACTCGAAATGAACATTTGTTTGGATTAAGTATTTAAATACCATTTTCTTTTTCAAAAAGAACAAAGAATTATTTTGGATATTTCTAAAATCGGTTTCTCGATGCCTATGTTAACAATTTTTCGGACACTTTTTGAATGGTGACAACTAAGAGTATCGAATGTTTAGAATTACGTATCTTTTGTTATAAAATTAGTCTTTTGTTATCTATTGTTATCTAATTTGAGATATTATTCCTAATTTCTTGAGAAGATTATGATAGATTTTATCATTTTTTTTATATCTTTTGGGATATTAAAAATATTTTGCTTCCATAATAACTATTATTATATATAACGGTAATATGATTAGCACACAATCAAACCAAATTCAAATCAAATAAGCCTAAATCTAAAGTGGTATGGAATCAAATAATAGTAAATCTGAATTGATCTAATTAACATAAAATAGTATATGTAATATGTATATCTTGTTATATATATATACAAATAATAATATGTATGTATCGTGATACTTATTTAGTTTTTGATCCAAAATCTAGATCAAGCAAAACAATAATTTTTTAAATTAAAAATTAGACTAAAAATCAAATTTACTTTTAAGGGTGAGAAAAATTTCGATTAAATCGAAATAATAGAACCGATCTTGTCAAAATTGGCAGTTCAATTTTTAAATTTGAGTTTTTTACTTAATTTGCTTCAATGCGGTCTTCTTAGTGAAAAAAATTAAAATAACCAAATCAATCGAAACGTCATTTTTATTGAGTAAAATAAACTTTTTAATCAAGCAATATCTTTTTAAATGAGTGAGACAAATTTTTTAATTGAGTAATATCATTTTTAATTGAGTAATAAATCTTACTTGTAGACTAAAATCTACTCACAAAAATTAATCGAGTAAATTTTTTTTTTTTACTCGAATAACATTTATTCTTACTCGAGTAATACTTATTTTTTATTTTTCGATTGGTTGGATTTTTTTCATATTTGTCAATTTTTTTAATTTGTTCAATTTTTGTATTTGTTTGATCAATTCGATTCAATTTTTTATACATACTAGATTATCGGTTGACCTAATGCTCGTCCCTACTTATTTTAACTTAAATTCAACTATATTTTTTAATTTGAGTATGTTATTTTTCCTTTTTTTGGTATGAAAATGGAAATTTGAGTACGTAACAATAATCATAAAAATTAAAATAAATTAAAAAAAAAGAGGGTGGCAGCCAAACGGAACGCATACTATAGCGTGTTGGGAAGAACGATTTTCAAATTTGAAAGGGTTCATTGTGTGGCCCCGTGTGTGTGCGCGCGCGTGTGAAACCGAAAACTCCATCCGCACTAATCACGGAGCATCCAACACGTGTACACACTCTGACATAGTGATCGTACCGGGGGTGCGCACTGCACCCACGGCGCACCAACCCACCCCCATAAACCCCCCCACTCTCTCTCTCTCTCTCTGTACAGCCTCCCATCCGTCTCCTCCCATCTCCTTACATATAACCCCCCACTTCCGCTCACAAGCCGTTCAGGAAACTTCCATTATTTACTCTCTCTCGCTCCCTCTCTTCTCTACTGTTCTATCTCTTTGTCTCTCTTCGCCAATGGGGATCTTGATCTTCGCTTTGCTGGCCATTTGGGCCGCCGGAGGAGTGGAGTCGGCGACGCGGCATATGGCGCCGGCGCCGGCGCCGTCGGTGGACTGCTCCACGGTGATTCTGAGCATGGCGGACTGTCTGTCGTACGTGAGCAGCGGGAGCACCAAGAAGAAGCCGGAGGGGACGTGCTGTTCGGGGCTGAAGACGGTGCTGAAGTCCGAGGCCGAGTGCCTCTGCGAGGCCTTCAAGAACAGCGCCCAGTACGGCATCAATTTGAATGTCACCAAGGCCATGTCTCTCCCCACCGCCTGCCATGTCTCCGCTCCTTCGATCAAGAACTGTGGACGTGAGTAGCCGCTTCCGTCGGATTTTCCTCCCACTTTTTCCTGCCTTTCATCGTCTAATTTCACCTGGACAGGATATTTTGCCTGCAGCAGTATTTCCTGTTTGTTTCCCTAGAAAATTCTTCTAAGGGTAATTTATTATGGGCTGAAGAACTTTCTGTTCTGGACCCCAGTTTTTTCTAACTTCGTCTAGTGTCAGTCGTCTAATGTTCTAAAATGTTAGTTACTAGTCAAATTCTTTGCTCTGACGAACATGTTTCTTAGTGAACCCAGTAGATCTATTTTCCGGGCTGATGAAGTGTCTAAGTTTTTGCATTCATAGTGTAATTAGAAGCTTACATTTGCTACTCCTAATTGTTTTCTTTTGTTTGTTTGATTTTGCAGTGAGCCTTGTTCCTGGGGGCGCTCCAGGTATGAACTGATCTATCTTATTCTGACCATTCACACTCTTCTGTTTGCATTCCAACTTTCTTTCCCTAATCTGGTGTAGTGCCGCTTTTGTTGGCTTATTGTACGATATTTCAGTCACCACTGCGTCTATGATATTGACGCAAATTAACGTTTTAATTCCGGCATAAACAGAGTATAGCTTGACTCTTATATACTTTTGGCCTTTTAATGCCGTCTGATCATGTGTTATTGTCATATTCTTGGGTGTTGCTTTTGAGTTGGGTGGGCTTATGTAATTAGTTTGTCCTGCCACGGTCTGAGTCCAGCTGAATCTGTTGTTGATTGAGACTTCGGACTCATTGTTGGAAAAATGCTCCCGAACCCGTATAGACTTTATTGAATTTTTAGCGAGTTTTAACGTTTGATTGTAACTGTGTAGTGAGTTTTAACGTTTGGGGATTGCTTTTGAGTTGGGTGGGCTTATTTAATTAGTTTGTCCTGCCAGGCTCTGAGTCCAGCTGAATCTGATGTTGATTGAGACTTTTGACTCAGTGTTGGAAAAATGCTCCCGAACCCATCTAGGCTTTAGTAAATTTTTAGTGAGTTTAACATTTGATGAAAACTTTTAGTCGAATAACATTGAAAATTTAATATTTATTTGGGCCAATCACTGTCCTTGTGCGCCATGTCAACCGGGGTTTTGACTAAGGGAAATTCTATGGTACCTAATATGCCAGCAAAAAAGGACGTTTGATGACAAGAAATGGGTATTATGTAAAACCCTTGTTTTTAGTTTAATGTCTTTAGAACGTTAGGCTGTTCAAATCATGGTAAGAGCCGCTAACGAATTTAAGATATGAAGGAGGACAAAATAGCTAGCCTTAATCCAATTAGGTGGGCTTGACCAAAAGTTATTGGAAGTCAACATACAAAAATCACTCTTCCCATGCCCCCACCAAACGGGTGCTCCTTTAGTTAAGGTATTGAGTTTTGATTGGAGCTATCGTCAAAGAATCGTAATCTTGCCCTCAACCTTGTTCAGTTGGCAATTAGCATTGAATTAATCAGTGGCACAGATGGGGTAGCGAGCAGTGTTGAAAATTCTGGTAGGGACTAGTAGGAAAAGTTTTCTGGGTCTTTAAGGGCATTTGTGATAGCGGCCTGGCCAGAATTTATGTACCTGCCCTTATACAGTGGGACAAAGACTTGATATTTTGTTGGAAATCGATCTAGGTATTGTTGTTTGAGGCTTGGAAATTACAAACATCGCCGTTGTTTCCATAAAAATAGCGTTTGTTTAACGTGTTCTTGGTATCTTGCTTGGAACATTGGTTTAATGTGATCGATGAGTGATGTTACTGAATATGATGAACGCTGAATTTTAGGATAATCCGCTTCTGCTCTATGTTGCAGCTTCTTCGCCAGAGGCGGCCCCATCTCCGAGCGCAATCTCTGCCATGCCGACTGTCGCTGAAGGGCCAACTGGAACGGCGCCAGCACTGTCACCGGGAAGCTCCGATTCCACTGTTCTTGCTTCATCCGCCGGATTTCTTGTGCTGGCTATGGTGGCGGCGTCTCTCACTTCCATTTGAGGTGCCGAAACCTAAAGCTTCGGTTTTGAGATGGATGCCTTTCACTGGAAGACTGCCATTGCAGAGCAACATGACATAATATCTTATTATTGTTAAGAGATTTTGAGCTGTGGATGAGAGAGTAGATATCATTCATTTTGTTTGGCTGTGTGTTGAAACCATATCCGACTGTTGGCTTCCTAATCCCATCTATATTGCTATATTACTAGCTATATGTCATCTCCAGTTAGAGATGAATGATCATTGCGACTTCTTCTATATTATGTTCTTCTGGATGTATGGTATATCGGGTTAATGTTGTTTTCCTCTTCATGTTGAGTCTCTCGTATACAGAAACACTGAAACGGTGTCGTTTTTTTATTTTCCTATTTTATGGGTCGATGAATTCACAGGCGAAGTGGGTCAAGTCACGTTCAAGATTAACTGCAACCGTTACCTGTTAATTAGAAGCTTACGAAAATGCCAAAAACATAAGTCCAATCCCTCCTGTTCTTCCCAATGTTTGACTGAATGTTACCCCAAACGATGCCATTGCCATCTTCTGGTCGATGCTTGCCAAGCAAAACGCGTTTCTTCTTTTTGTGCTCTTCGCCCTAACACAAAGCCAACCAAAATTGACTGAATCTTAACACTTTTTACTATATATATGTATCACTTGTCTTTGTTCCTAACAGATGCATAGGTACGAAGGCTTCAGAGTTTCCATCAACATGACCCAAATCAGTGACTGTCACGCCAGCCCAGTTCTTCTCTCAGCTGGTTTGGCTTCAACTCATCATCGTGTTTCCAGGTCGTCTCCTTCAAAGCTCATCTCTGTTTCGTGTAGAGCAAGTAGCAGTGATGGCGCCGCCCCCGCCGGCTTCTACAAGATGCTGTGTCTGAGCTCCAACAATGCCGGGATTCAAGAGATAAAGAGAGCTTACAGAAGCATGGCTCTCAAGTATCACCCTGATGTCTGTGACATCGCCGACAAGGAGGCATCGGCGAGGGTGTTTGTTCAGCTTCACGTTGCTTACAGGACCCTCTCGGACCCGTTGGCCCGGGAAGAGTATGATCTCCGATTGAGGCAGTTCGGTGAGTCTGCGACCGGATACCATGAGATGGATCAGCTTGGAGGAAGACGGAGATGGAAAGATCAACTCGTTGAGTTGAAGAGGAGGTCCAGTCATCGCGAGACAAGGGATGGTGGCTCGTGGGGTAGCCGTATGAGGGCTCGAAATAAGGAAAACTAAGAAAAATTTGATTTTTTTCAAACTCATAGGCATAGATAATAATGTTTACATTCAAGAATTCGATCTCAATTCGTTGAAGAAGAGGTTGAGTCATCGCAAGACAAGGGATGATGGCTCATCGTATAAGGGCTCAAAATAGGGAAAACTAAGAAAAATTTGATTTTTTTCAAGCTTAGGCATAGGAAATAATGTTTACATTCAAGAATTCGATCTCTTGTTAGGAGATAAAAACTTGATATATTGGTAATTTATTTAATTTTATTAATTATATTGAATTGTATGAGGGTTTGAAATATGAGAAATTAATAATTTTTTTTTTAAATTCATGCATATAGATAATAGTCTTTAAATTTAAGAATTTGAATTTGTGTTGGGAGATAAAAAAGGGCTTGGTGGTTTATTTGATTTTATTAATTATAAACAAATAATTTTATCAATTGAAAGCATTGATATTTAATTTGAAAGGCTACTATTAATATTAATAATAAAGAGTATTATTTTATTATCATATCAAGTGAATAAATCGTGATAAATTAAAATTTATATTAATAGATTTTGAGTTTGATTCTTTATCTGCATAATAAAATAAATTTTTTATATATAATTTATTTTTTCCAATAGCATTATCCTATTACTAAAACGGCCATAACTCTGTTTTTTTCACCCTTGACAAGCTCTCCAGCACCTCTGATGGTGACACGTGTCCCATCACGGTCATCCTTTTGGTCTCCCAATCTATTCTGTATGATGTCACGCCTGACCAGATTTACGCGTTAGATCAAAATAAATTTAATTTGGATATATATATGGCTTAATATATACTGTATTTAATTAAAAAATTACAATTAATAATTGAGATGTGAAATTTGGACGGTTTTATATATTGGAGATTAAATATTATATTTTTAAATTATTAAGAGAGTATAATAAATTAATCAATCTTTTTAAATATTGTAAAATGATCATCTATATTATGTCATACACGTACTAATATTTTGTTACGATAAGAATTTAAAATTAATAATTTTTTTTATGATCTAGGTATTCGGATTTTGCTCGCTTAGTTTTGGAATAGATCTGTCTTTCTCTTAATTCGATTTCTAAATAAATCAGATATAATCGCAAGTTTATACACTTCTAAACGGACGCCTGGTTAGTCCCCACTAAATGAGACATTTCTGCTTCTACTAAGAGTTAATTTCTCATCACTCTTAAGAAAATTTGAGAGGTTTATCACTTGTGCCATGACCTGAAACTAAAATCAATAATTTTTAATGGTTAAGATATCGAATGTTGATATTTTATATATCGAGAACTAAATGTTATATTTTTTAATTATTGAGAGGATGTCATGTGTGTTAAGCCTTTTATATATCTAGAACTGTTTAATTGGTTGACAAAATGTGACAAAATATTTGGAGGGGAATTAAATTATAATAAGATTAAAAGTTTATTATAAAACATAGAATTAAAGGGATTAATCTTGTAATTAATCCAATTTATTAATTACCTTCCATTTTGGATAGACGTCTCTTGACTTTGACGGCACAGCCATGACAATGAAGAGACACTCTCATCACCACAATCTGCAGACAGAAAGAAAACAATACACACACACATATTTAGTTTCTTGATAAGCTGATGAAATGTAATTTAGGGTTGGGATTGTTGAAAAGGTGGCCTGAAACTGAAAGACATGATCTGGGGAAGGCACTGAGGAGGGTTCTTGGAGGGTCTTTCCTTCTGGTTCTGGGTCGTTCTGGGCTTGATGGCTTCTGATTGGCGGCAGCTGCTGCATTGTGGTAGATCCCTTGTTGAGTGAACCAACATCGTTTGATGACTCGACGAGACGAGTGTACTTGGTGGTATTGATCTGGTCCTGCCGCCGTGGCACCACCACGGAGAGGCGGTCGGCGGTCATGCACACTGCAGTTGCTTCTACTGACTGGCACATGAAGCCCTTCTTCTTCTTCTTCTTCGCACCCATGTCTATACATGCACGTATGTACATGCATATATTTGTACGTGCAAGAATGGATTTCCTAGGTTTTGTTTTGGGCAAAAGGGTAAATTGGTAAACTTATTTAGCTTAACACATAATGCCCACCCTCACAATAATTGAAAAGTATAATGTATAATCTCTAATATACAAAACTTTAAAATTTAATATTTCAACTAGTCAACTAATTATCTATGTGATCTATCATCTACGGTGATATGCACATTCATACACGTATTCATATTTTATTATGATAAAAATTTAAAATAATAATTTTTAAAAATTAAGATACTGAATCTTGATATTTTATACGTTAAAGAACTAAATTTTATATTTTTTTAATTGTTAAAGGGAGGTCATATTCATTAAGCCTACTTATTTCCTAGCCAATGAATGATAGGACCTCGTGTTGGGACTCAATTGGTGTGATTTCATATTATTTTGAATTAAATCAATTTGAATTTTTATTTACATGGCATTGTCTTGTGACACAAATAATCCAAGTTATTAGGAGGCCAAAATGGTTGGTGATAGAGTGATGCTCAGCATTTATGACTGGTTTGGTTGAGGAAACTAATTAAAAAGGGCATTCCATTTAGGCTCAACAATGGCCAGTGATCACAACGTGAAGTCCTAAGGAAAGGGATCCAAAGGTAACATTGTTGATGGACTCAAATGAAAGAGACTTTGAATCAAACAAGCGGCAGTGCCATAAATGCTTTTATCAAATGTAATAAAACAAGGTAAAATTTTCTGTCACTGGTGAAGCTGGAAGATAAAGATGAAAGCCAAAGGAGAAAAGATAGTGCATTTAAGGGTACATTATCCTTTCTATCATACATCACTCTTGTTATTATACAATATACTCTTTGCATTGTATAAAATACTATCCTTAAGTGCCCTAACATTTCCCCAAAAAGGAAATTGAAAGCCATGTCAAGATATATTTGATGCCTGCTGAATCCACCTGTTTGGGTTTCACCTGTTCAGCTGAGTACATTTGTAAATTTGCCAGTAAGTTAAATGAGACAAAAACTGTGTAGCTTTCTCTTCAGTAAATAAGGGTACCCTATTCACTGCCTTTGTAAAGTTGAGGGTTGGGTGAATGCAGTCAAAACCTCAGCAGCTCAGGGCCTTAAATTCATCAACCTAACACAACACTGCAGCAACCGCATGAATACTGGCTTGCAATTAATTACCTCTGGTGAAATTCAAAGTCTACTTATCTTTTACATTTTTATCTAGATGTCCTAAGTTAATTGAATATATGTACAGGTTGTGCCATGAATAAAGGGTTGCATAATGGAGCCAACCCAACTGATTGATCAAAAGATGGAGTGCTTCAGCTTGGACAGGTTAAGATGACATAAGTTGTCCAAATGCAGCACCACCAAAGTAGGCTGTTATCCCTTTCAAAATGTTCTTCACATAATTCTTCTCAATCTGCACCCACGAACCAGCAGCTTTTGACATACAAAATGATATTGTGACAAGCGATTGCACAAGTCAAGAATACATTGTCTGATGGAACCAATACCTCGAGACACAATGGAGGAGAGGACAGCCATGAGAGTTCTTGCACTTGGTCCAAGTCCACATTCCGTGGCAAGAACATAATGATGTTGGGCGTGATTGCCTGAGCAATCTGAAACATTGAATACCTGCACACATGCTGCAGTTAGACTTTACTCCTTTAATCGATCCTCGTAGTCACAAGATCGCATGAAAAACCCTTTATTTCTGGAAGACACCAATGCAACAGAACACTTATTTTGTCATAATCCAGGATGCCTTCCCAAGGCATATAGTTTGCAGAATATATTGAGGTAGGATGATGGCAGTTAATTAGAATCATGCTTGTAGCCCATATGGGTCTCTAGGCACAAGAAATATGCAAAAAATAAAACTTTTAAACAGGCAACATGAATTTAAAGAACTTCACACAAGGAGGAGGGGGGCATCTATTGATAGCATGACAGTTAGAATGATACTATTGGTCAATATGTATCCAAAATTGCATACAAGCACATGGGAATGTCATGAACGTTAAACTATATGTATATTATATAATACTCTATGCTAACATATTATCTATGGACTCACTTAAAATTGACATTTAAGAGAAGAATATTTCATTCTCCAATCCATGTTGTAGGGTGATTCCTTTATTTATTTATTTATTTTTATTTGGGCTCCAATAACCCATTAATCTTGTATTTGGTATTGTCTGTGTAATACTTCTTTCAATAGTCCACCAGATGAACACTTGCAACATTTACAACTTTCAAATAGGTATCATTACTTTAGTTAACTTGGTGCAAAGAAGAATACTACAGTAGGGCATCACTGATATGGGATCACATGGATATTTGATGAATAAGAGTACTCTAAACAAAATGACATAATCTAATTTAAAAAACTTTAAAAAATAAATCTAATTATTTCTACAGTCTGCAGTGTTATGCAAATTAAAAGAACTTAAAAGCCATCCAAGGTACAAGGGTAAAATGGGAAAAAATCCCATTCAGCCTGATAAATCAGCCGCAAGTTTTGGTGCATTTATCAGTGTCCTATTCCACCTGTCAAATTAGGATTTGATAGATATCTAACGGGTCACTTATTACAAATCAATTTACCTTTTCAGGATGGCAAAACAGTGGAGTGGTGAAGCAATATTTCTAATGTCTATAGATACTCAAATAACTAGTAAAATTCACAAACTGCTTTCAAGTTAGCAAAATGCGTTTGCCATTAAAGTTTGCAAGACAGTGATGAATGATATAACACAAGAGCATATCACCACATACCCGTCTTTTGGCTTCAACAGATCAAGGGTAAAATTCTCTATCGCTTTATAAGATGGACCTCCCCATGGTGGAGAGAGAAACACTATGTCCCCCTAATAAAACAAGAACAAGTTAAAAAAGAACAAAACATCGAAAGAAAACAAAATAAACTAAAAATGTTGAGTATGATTTCCATGAATGAGCATTTAGCTAAATAAACAAGAGTTTTTATTGGAAAACCAGACCACAAAATTGGTTAAGTCAGCAATTTCTCCTCATACCATTCTTACTCCATGTCTCCATGGTTACACCTTCTACATCCTAATTGGAACAAAGTTCATCCATCCCATCAGAAATCTAGACCATAAGTTTATAATATATGGTTCTCTCCAACCTCCTTTTCTTGTTTCTATTCTTTCTCCCTTTTTGTTCCTGAAGTACCATTTATTTTATGCATGCCACCAAGTTCTCACAATTTATGTTGTATGGACTCTTCTATTCTCCCATGCATTCTCATGTTTACCAGGTATGATAAAGGTAAGGGTGTGGATTATGTCAACACACCCAAATTAAATATTTGGATCCTTCATTTAAAGCTTCTTCTTAAAGAAAATAAGTTAATATTTGATACTGTACAAAATTTTCAAGATTTTATCATGGACTTGAAATATATATCTCATTTTTTCCCCTAAAATCCATTTAATTTCAAATACATTTTGAAACAATAGTACCATTTTTTTTTATAATATTACAATATGTACATTATGTTTAATTATTCACATGTCACAGATTTGTACCAAATTTTTAAATACACGTCTAAGTATCCCAAGTTTAAAAATAGGCCCAACACTCAAACACACACCTGCGCCTCAACATTTGTAACCAAGTTCATGTAACATAGGTCGCAACATGGATGGACAAGTTAAAAGCAAAGAAAGCTACAAAACAAGCTACAGCCAGCAGAAAAAGTACCTTAAAAGAAGGGGCAAGTTTGACAAAATCTCCAACAATAAAATCTATGTAATCTTCCACGCCATATATTTTTGCATTATTAAATGCCAACTCAACTTTTTTTGGATCAACGTCAATAGCAACAACGTGATGGCACCTGATGAGAACTAAATAGATAAGCACACTTCAAATACCAGATATAGCTAGTTCTCTAGTTATACAAATCATAGTTGCCAGGACTGGGGTATGCCAGGGGTCATGGTACAAGGTCAGGTCGACATTCACAGCTTACTATAGTAGGCGGTACATGGGGGGTAGGCTTAGTACAATATTTAGGTAGTGGTATGTTTTGAAGATTTACCCTGGTCAATACTAAATTTATATTAACCAAATTATATAATCTTCTTGTTACTTAATAAAATTGATACTTTATTTAGCAAAAAATAAAATTGATATTCTTAAAGCTTTTTATCTTAACAAAGTATAAATTTATTTACCATAATTATTAGGCTTAGGAAAAATGGGCTAAAATAAATAAATATATATAAGGCCCCTTCATGGAGACAAGTCCTACGCCAAGGTAGGCCTTGTGCAAACTAAAGAGCTCAAGCAAGGACCATTAGGGATTACAAGGAGGGGGAATTATAAAGTATAAACCCCCCCAAATGACTGAAACCCTCACTTGGGAATCTATTCTTCCTCTGCCTCTCTCCGCCCCTCTCTCTACACACACACACACACAAACATAATATCTCATTCATTCTCATGATATCTCTCTATTCACGAGGAAACCCCTAGTTTCTATTCAAATCTCCCCCCTATCTTGGTAGTTTTAGAATGAACAGAGGTTGAGATAGTCACAGTAGCGGCCATCAACAATGAACTCCTTTAAGTTTGATTGTTCCCCTTTTTGATATATAGGTCATCCTCTATATCCCCCCCACTCCTTCCTTTTCTTTATTTCTTTTGGACATAATTGTTGTTTTGGGCTTTGACTGAACCCCCAAACCCCTCAATCAAGCCCTTGCAATTGACAAAATCCACCCTCAATTGTAGTTGGCCCTTTATTTTGGTTACTCGACCCATTTAGTACCCCTTAAGGCTTTGAAACTTTGGACCACGTGTTTTGGCAATCCAATTAGCAACCCAAAACATCCTAGGTCATTTTCAATTGATGAATTGAGACATTCGACCCATATATCCGAGAGAGAGAGAGAGAGAGAAGGGGGGGGGGGGGGGGGGGAGGTATATCTGAGAGGGAAATAATCAAACTCATTGAAGTTCACTAGTGATGGCCACCACCATGACTACCTTTGCCTCCTTCCCTTCAAAACCACCAAGATGGGGTGGAGAAAGGGTGATTCAATGAAGGCCTGAGTAGAAATTAGGGTCCCCCAATGAATATAGAGATATCATGAGAGAAAATTAGATAAGATGTTGTATTGTAGAGAGAGAGAGAGAAATCAAATGGCCAAATCAGAGTTTTAGCCATCTAGGTGGTTTATAATCCCCCCCTCTTGTAACCTTTATAGTCCTTGCTTGGGCGGGCCCTTTAGCTTGCACAAGCCTTACCTAAGTGCAAGCCTTGTCTCCTAAAAAGGCTGTATATATAAATAGATTTACCTTGGCTCATTTTTCCTAACAATTATGGTAAATAAATCTAGACCTTGTTCAGAGAAAAAAAAAAAAAAAACTTTAAAGCATCAATAAACTAATCAATTTTAATTAAGAATGAAGATATATAATTTGGTTAGTATAAATTTAATACCGATCTGAGTAAACCTTCAAAAGTATCATGACCCCAAATAGTGCACCACATGTTGCCTATCCCATCCACAAACACGTACCCTGACCCTTAGAGTGCCACAATCCTAGTACATATGATTGGCAAGAAACTTTGTTGAGTTTTAGAAGAAAAATAATTTCTTGCTATCCTACAGCTCATCACCAACAGTCATTCAAAAAATATAAATCCCATTGGGAAAAGTAACAAAAGACCAGCACTTGGAAATGAAAAGCAAGTTAATTCTGCCAAACTTAATCAACTCAAATTTCAAGAACAATGCCTAGGTTGGGTAAGTAATGATTTAACCATTTAGAAAGTACACTCTCTATCGTTTCTGCACTGATGTCCTATTGGCATTCTTTCTGAGATCTGACTGATTTATTTGCAGAAGGAGATGGAGATACTCTCAACCGATTTCTTTAAGGACATTCTCAATCGACTTCTTTCAGGATTTTCATTTTCAGACCAATAAAATTAGAAACATAAGATTAAGAAAAGAAAAGACTCCTTCCGGGATAATGTCAGCAATTTTGCGTTCTAAAATTTGAAAGTTTTCTTCCTCAGTACTAAGGCTCTGTTTGAAACTTGCAGGGGAGAAAGAGAAAAGAAGAGAAATTGCTATTTCCCTCTCTCATTGTTTAGTTCTTGGTCTGGAAGGGGAGTCAAAAATGCAAAGAAAGGCAAGGGTAAGTCATTTTCCTTTTATTTTCTCTTCTCTTCTCTTTCCTGTAAAATCATGTAGGGAAAGTCATTTCTTCTCATTTTCCATCCATTTCCTTCTGGAAAACCAAACCATTAACGAAAAAGCAGAGAGACTCCACCCGGGATTACCCACAATTTTGGCTTTCTAAGTTGCGGCACAAATCGTAATGAGCCCGAAACCTACCCATGATAGCTTACATTTTGGCAAACTGAATGGCATTACCGCCGACGCCAGCGAAGCCATCGATGACGACTCCGCCGCCGCTCCGCTCAGCATGCCTGGCCGCAATCTCCTCCGGCGTGACCGAAAACCACCCTTCATCGTCCATTTCGATGCCCTTATCGTACTTGGAGAACAAATCATAGCGCTGTAACCAGTACTTTTCGACCAGTGGACTGATCCCTTCCGCCCTAGCTTGCTTCTTCACTTTAACTTTCAGCTTCACTGTGGGCACAACAAAGAAAGCGGAGAAGTTGAGTTCATATTTTATACAAATGATTCAGATCTGAGATGGAATTTTGCTACCTCGTCGGCGTTTCTTCGAGCGACGAGCTTTGCGCGGCGCTGGAACATCGCAGCGGCCAACCGGAGCTTCTTTCGCCATCGCTCGCCATAACTTCCCCGACGAAGCCTGGAGATGTTTGTTTCTTAATTGGGCCAAGGCCATGGCCCAAGTCCTCTCGTTTGGCCCACTATTTTGAATTTAAAAAAAAATGTTAAAATTTGATTTTATTTGGTTTATCACATTTTGTATTAGGTTTTTATCATTTTATTGAAAATTTAGGCATCCAATAATACTGTAAATTATTTTTATTTCTTAAAATTGACAAATAAAAATTATAAAATATATGCAAACTTACAATAAAAAAATTTTGACGAAAAAGTATCTTAATTTGAAGTGAAATTACATAAATACCTTTCTCGAGATTTTTTAGAAGTGACACGTTTGTCAAGACATTCAGATCTAGGGTAAGCCAAACAGGTACTTGGAACTCTAGATTTAATTTAGGATTTGACTTGAACATCTTGAATTTAACTAAAAAAACTCAACTCAAATGACCAAATCCGCCCCAAAATTGAACAAAGATTTCCACTGGATTGCCCCGTCCCATGGTCTAAGATTTGACCATCTATGTGACTCAATCATGATACCTTCTCTTGGCTAATAATACATTTATATAAAAGACATAAATTTGAATAGGAAAGTACATAATTTATTGTATATTATTACTTTGTCCCATATTTAATAGCAAGATTAATTTAATCATTGAAAGATATAGAGAGGAGGGGGGGGGGGGGGGGGGGGGACCTAGTCCTGCCCTTATAGGTAGAGCAAATTTTGGACAAACTCGAGATCAATGACAGTTATCGAACACACTCAACTTTAGACAAATTTAATGATAATTAGCTTCAACCATAATCAAATGTGTATACTAAATTATACATTGTTAATATATTATTGCAATCATAATTTTTTTTTAAAAATATATTTTTTCATATGAGCTTTATGCGCATGCAAGCTAAGGTCGTTGGACCCCTTTAACGACATGTTTGATCTAAGAATTATTTTGTGATAAAATTGAGCCAAGAATAAGATAAATTAGTGATAGAATTAAGTAAATATTAAATTATATTTGGTATGGGTATTACTTGAGACAGGGGCGGATTTACTAGTGAGTTGCCCTGGGCTGAAGCCCAGGGCAGCTCACAAGAAATTTTTTTTTTTATAATGTAATTTTATTTATTTTTTAGTAATAGCCCACTCTTAATTTAACCCAGCCCACCTCCAATTTTGCCCAGCCCAACCCAGCCCATCCCACCTGGCTGGATTCGCCGCTACTTGAGATAATACTATGACTCATTTAGTTTGTAGTATTAGTTTGTATTATATACATAAAAAGAAAATAATAACCTTCAAATAAATTTAATTCTCTAATATTTTGACTGTTATTAGGGATATTTTAGTAATAGCCATATGATTTTTATTGAAAATCATGTCATATTAAGCTATCCATGGAGTGACGGGATTAAATAGTCCCACCCCAATGAGATTATTTTATCCTAAGATTAACTAAGCCTAGTTCTAAGTTGAACTAAACGATGAGTTTAAGTCAACATCAAGATATTATCGATCTGTCATACTTTAACCAATTGTGTTGTAACAAATTATTTGTTGCCTATCTTGTATGGCTATCATGGAAGTTTTGCCTAGTACATGGTGGAGTTTAGTATAAGTTACATGGACGGGATGATTTGTATGAGTTCACCAATATTAGTAAGGCTAAATGTCTGAATACCCTATGTTAGAAAAAAAAAAAAAAACCTAAACACTTGGTCAATATACAAGTTCATTCTGAATGTTCGATTATAATGAGGAATCCAAACCCCAAACAAATAATGCTCCTTAAATACTTAGACATAGCACTCCAAAAGAATGTAATAGGCACCAAAGTAACCCTTAAACTAGGATAAAAGTAATCTTCACAAAGCTTAGTTCAAATAAAAGAATGTCTTAGAACATTGAAGTGGTAAACCCTCGTCCAAAGATAATTTTCATAGGATAAATACTCAATACGAGACAATCTCTATGATTTGAGTAAATAAGCACGAGTCTAGTATAAAGAAACATAGAATAGACATTCTGAATTCTCTTAATATCATGTGTCTTAATCTTCTTAAACTCAAAATTCTTTTAATATCATGTGTCTTAATCTTTATTCAAACCACTCCCAAACTAGTGAAATCAAACGGAATTAACTATTCTTCTATAACATGAGTAGGGTTTGCTAATTCTGATCGTGATTCTCATTATGAAACTCAACCCAAAAGATATAAAAAAAACCATGAGGGGTGAACCAAGAGTACGACATTTTACATTAATCTCACCAATGCATAAATTATTTTTAAAAATTTTCTCATGACTTAAGCATTAAAATAACATCTTCTTGATAGACTCCCGAGACAATTAGCAAGAATCTCAAAACTAAGTCAGTTCATAATCTAGTCCAAATCTCGTAAAAAGATCTTATAAAATCAATTAATTATTGATTCTGGCATTATAACATAACTAGTAATGCCCTAACATGTAACGGCAATATTACTAAACTTTCCATGCATTTAAAATTGACTTCTTTTGGGTCTTCCCATCATTTTCTTGGTAGCCCATCTAGTCGTCCAAGTCTTCCATGATTTTCATATAGTTTACAATCTTTTAATCAGCACTAAAGTTAGATTTAACTTAACTAATTGCAATTGATAATATTAATGCTATTAAGGTAATGCTTAAATGATAATAACTTAACTATTGTATTTTATTTTTAATGTCAAAATAATTTTAATGACTTATTATAAATTCATCATTATGTAATTAATCAATAGAAGTAATTAAATATTAAAAAAATAATATAATAAATATACTTTATCTTGTCATGCCCAGCAATGAGACCAAATCTAGGAAAGGGGGCATACAACCCATCGAGAGACCTAGGCAGAAAACCATCAAGTAACCTAGGTGAGAGACTATCAATCATCGAGTGACTATCTAGAAACTTGGGCAAGGGGCCTGCGAGAGACTTGTAAGAGGCTTGCGAAAGATTAGACTAAGGGATCGTGAAAGCCTCACAAGAGAGTTGTCTAAGTTAAAGTCATATCTGATGTGTTTGTTTACAAATTCAAAAAAGAGTCTGAAATGTCTATAAAAAATTGTGACTCTCTTTTCATCTATCAATCTTCTTTTCCGTATAAATAAGAGACGACTCATTTAATAATGGTATGCTCACAATTTTACAAAAATTATAATTTTATTGGGTTTTTATACTGCATCTGAGAGATTGTCTTAAGTATCATAGGGTCTGTGGATAAGTCTCATCCGCATTTTCAATCAATTTTTTCTTTGCAGGTCACTCAGAGATTCTAATCGATACTTTTTCACAAAAAAAAAATTCATTATCATACTTACCAACAATATATCTAAAAATAAAAATGTCATAATAGTGTGAATGAGATGACCCATGATTGATTCTACTACATGCCGTCCCTTATAAGGGTCAACCAACCAAGAAAATTTAAGTCTTTTAATTTGTCTGGTCTCTATGCCTATCTGTCTCTTATTAATATGTCACCGTTTATCTAGACGATTACGTAACGTGTGGAACGAGCAAATACCAACTTGGAAATAGTTACACGTATTTCTTAATTTACTCGGATAATTACTAATTAGTCTACCAAATTCATTAAAGTCTCCGTGCTCTTCTCAAAGCAATTATTGGAAGGATTGTTGAAACGTCAAAGTCACCAAGTCTTAACCAAAGTCATTTTCTTTTGCTACTGCCAGCAGCAGTTCAACTTAAGTTATGTTTAATTCTTATTAAATTGTGTAGTTCTTTTTCTTCTTTTTAAATTATTAGGTTTATATTTATTTATTTTGGATAACGTGGGGAATCGAGACATTCCCGATACACCGTAGGCCTCTAACTCCCATAATTTGCCTATTCACCGACTTAGCTAAATGAACAAGTCAAATTGCATACTAAAGTCTGGGGACTGATCATTCGAATTAACATGTTTTCATGATCTCAATCTCAGATAAAGCGCATTATTATTGTAATTAAATTCAAAATATGAATTGAATACACACTAAAATATTATTAAGATGATATTGTTGTAACTGATTTCAGAGCATTAAACACCTATTTATAGACCTAAATCATCTATAGATGTATACATAAAATTTTATTTTGATCAGAAAATAATTCATGAGAATATTATTTTAGATGAGATAAATCTAAATTAAAATTAAATTTAATAACATCCTAATTATAATCAAATTTAAAATCATAATCAAAGTCAAATTTGAAGTCTCAGTCTTAATCAAATTTTATTTTTGTGTCATAATTATAACAATAATATTATTAGTTAATGAAATTTTGTAAAGTACGGCACATTTATCATTAATTAATAAAATTAACCCTTTGAAATGAATTAAATTCTATAAAATTTTACAAAATTTATTTTCAATTCCTAACTTATATGTTCGAATCGAAAAAAAATTATAGAATTCAATTACAATGAAATTAAATTCTACAACAATACTCTTATTTTTCTCTCTAGACCACCGATCTTCATTTTCATTGGCTTTGTTGACGTCAATGTTCCCCTCGCTACTCTGACGTCATTATTACGGATTGAGAGCTAAATTATTTTTGGTATAATTTTATTTTAATTTTAATTTTATTTGTACTTAGTTTTGATTTATTTAAAAAAAAAAAAACATTTAAATTGCTTATAAGGTGCAATGCAGCAAAGAGGGGAGGAAGCGAGACGTCGCACAGTGGACAGAGTGATGGGCTGAAATATCTGAATTCCCGCACCCGTTAAATGCACCTTTGGCCCCATTGCTCATTGGCTTCCTTCTTCTCAAGCCCTAATCCCGATCACGATCCCGATCCCGATCCCTGCCTCGTCGGAAGGTAATTGCGGTTTCCTTCAATGAACTTGATTTGAATTGGGGGACCTGATTCCTTTTGTGTTTTCTGCAAGTATCCTTGCGCGAAATGATTGAATTCTTTGGTTTTCTGTATGAATGTGATTTGCTGTGTTCCGTGATTGGTCATGGTTTCTTCGGGAAAATTTGTGTCCGGAGAGAGAAGAATTCGATGGATCGTGAACCTAATGGGTTATTTTTCGGCAGAGATTTGTTGTTTAGGTTTGTTGAATTTTGTAGGCTGAGATTTATTTTTTACTTTTGTCCACGCTAGTTTTTCTGTTGTCTGCTGCCTGTGCTGCATATGGGCTTGTTATTCTCTAGTTGGTAAGATGGCAACCTGCTTATCTAAAGGAAAGAAGGAGAATTAGGGAAAAACTACTCTTTGATTGTTGAAAATTTTCACTTTTGCAAATTGTTTTTCGCACAGCTGATCTTAGCCCCCGGGGGGGGGGGGGGGGGTTGGTCTTGTGCTCCATAGGATTGATGCTAATTTTCAAAAACAGTCTGCTTAACCAAAGGCAAGAAGAAAGATTCAAAGCAGTTCTGGTTGAGATATGAGAATTGGTTTCAGTTTATCTTTTTTTTTTTTTTCCCTTCTGTCTCCCCTTTTTGGTCTTTCTATGCTTCATTAGAATTGATGTTAATTTTCAAAAACAGTCTGCTTATCTGAAGGCAAGTTAGAAAGGCTAAAACCAGGTCTGATTAAGATACGAGAACCAGTTTTAGCTCTTCATATATATATATATATATATATTTTGGGTACTGTGACTTTTCTTTTGGGGGTAATTTTAAGATTCTACTGTCTGTATTTCCAAAAGCGTCTCAGTCAACTTATGGTCAATGTCTGTTTACTTCTGTTTGGTCAGTTATGAGACTTGAAGGGATAAAAGGAAAATCGAAGAAAGTAAATGGGTTTTGACCTTATCTCTCATTGTATTTGGTTTTGAAGAAATTAAAATTCAACCTCAACTGAATACTATAGTTTTGTGAAGCTTTTATGACTTGATTTTTTGTTTTAGTTGGGTGCAAACAAGAGGGAAAAGTGTTATGTTTATATTTTCTTTCCTTTTACTACGTTGTCTTGGCTGCCAAATGGAGAAATAGGGTGACCTGATAAGTCTTTTTGGTCTAATCTAGTTGCTTATTGCAGTGCACCTGCTTGACCATTCTAATGGCTTACTAATGAACAAGAAGTCAATCTTCTGGTTGCAGTAAAATAGTTTTACAGTTTCTTTTCTGAATAAATTTATTGTGATTAGCTAACTATTTGGTACCATGCCTATAGTGGTATTCTAAACTATAAAGCTTAACATGAATACTTGTACATATTTTTCTTTCATTGTTTTTGGTCACTGTCTAGCACATTCTCTTTTATTTGATCAATTCAAAGTCACTCAGGAGTTTTTTTTTTAATTGCTAGAAATAATTTGGATATTATTTTTGTCTTTTGTCGTGTTTTCTTTCTTATTATAGGTTATATATATATATATATACATATATACATGTCTTGTTAATTGGAGCTTTCAATGTGGAGAGAAACCAAAAATGTGTCTTGATGGTTTCTGGTTATTCTTATATCATGAAACTACAAATCAAGAGTATTATTATTATTATTATTAGGCATGCTTGGAACTTGGAAATTATACCTAAGGAATTTCAGCTGTTCGTTCTATAAAAGTTCTCTCTACCTCTCTGTCACATACAACTCCCCGCCCCACATGGAGGTTGCAGATAGTTTCTTGCACATAAAACATTGTTGGAACTTGAAAATTATGCCTGAAGTTTCCAAGTTATTGTTGGAAAAAATTGTGAATGTACGTCAAGTTCTTTGTGATTGTGCTACAAATACAATCAATAGTAATTCAACTAGTATAGTGTTTCCATCACAATATAACTACTGGCTGATACCTATTTCCTTCTGTTGTGAGCTCAGCTCAATTATATTGGTGATTTGCCCCAATTGGAATAAGGTGATCCTATGATACATGGACCTATTCTTAGGCAGGAAGGATTGAGTTTGAAAGCTGGATGTGTTGCTCCTAATCTGGACTGGAAAGTGCAAGATCGGTTCTCATGGGGGCTGTATTGAGTTTCAGAGCTAGAAATGGTGAGCTCTATGAAGTACCACAGAGTGAAACTTGCAAAAGGCAAAAGACATCCTCAAGCTTTTATGAGGACCCACGACTAATTCCCAGCCTTCCTGATGAGATATCAATTCAGATTCTTGCTAGACTTCCTAGAATTAGCTACTTGAATGTAAAATTAGTCTCACGGAGCTGGAAATCTGCCATTGTAAGTCAAGAACTTTATAAGGTCAGAAAAGAACTTGGAATAACAGAAGAATGGCTTTATGTTTTGACAAAGGTGGAACATGATAAACTTATGTGGTATGCATTGGACCCACTGACTAGGAAATGGCAAAGGCTGCCACCAATGCCCAATGTTTCAACAGATGAAGGATCTAGAAAGGGCTTATCAGGTCTTCGGGTGTGGAATATGGTGGGATCGAGTATCAGAATTGCAGATACCATAAGGGGCTGGCTTGGAAGGAAGGATGCACTGGATCGGATGTCCTTTTGTGGCTGTGCTGTTGGGGCTATTGATGGTTGTATCTTTGTGCTGGGAGGATTTTCTAGAGCATCAGCCATGAGCCGCGTGTGGCGTTATGATCCAATTCTAAACAGTTGGAGTGAGGCAAGTCCCATGTCCATGGGAAGAGCTTATTGTAAGACAGGTGTCTTAAACAAAAAGCTTTATGTTGTTGGTGGGGTTACTAGGGGGCGAGCAGGACTGACCCCCCTTCAGTCTGCTGAAGTATTTGATCCGTGTACTGGCTCGTGGTCTAATGTCCCGAGCATGCCTTTTTCGAAAGCTCAGATGCTACCAACATTGTTTCTGGCTGATTTGCTTAAACCTATTGCAACCGGAATGATATCCTACAGGGGGAAACTATATGTGCCTCAGAGTCTATATTGCTGGCCTTTCTTTGTTGATGTGGGAGGAGAGGTCTACGATCCTGAAACAGATTCGTGGATTGAAATGCCAAACGGCATGGGAGAGGGTTGGCCTGCAAGGCAGGCAGGAACCAAATTGAGTGTTATAGTTGACGACAACTTGTATGCCCTGGATCCTTCAAGTTCCATGGATAGTGCTAAGATCAAAGTATATGATCATGAAGACGATGCTTGGAAAGTGGTGGCTGGCGATATCCCCATGAGCGACTTCACAGATTCCGAGTCTCCTTATCTACTTGCTAGTTTTCTTGGCAAGCTTCATGTTATCACCAAAGATGCAAATCACAACCTTGCAGTCATGCAGGCAGAGAGGCAAAAGTATCCAACTGCCATGGCGGCATCAACTTCATCACCTCCTGTAGATGATCCTCCACGCCCGGCAGGATCTGAGACAAATGTCTGGAATGTCATTGCCACGAGGGGTGCCGGTTTGGAGGAACTGGTCAGCTGCCAGATCCTTAACATCTAGAACTATTGATGATGATGATTTTATCAATACTATGTTTAGAGCTTTGTTTCAAAGTAAGTGTTTTATCTGATCAGCATAGTTTTATCACCTTCTTCTTGGTGGAAATAGCACACTGGACTGGAGTGGTCTGTCATCCATCAATCCATCCATATAAACATCTGGTTATGGTTAAGGGGCGCACACACACACATAATTTTATCCTCTTGTCAAGGATCTATGAGCGGATCATCTTCCAGCTTTAGATTGCTATAAAAATAGATTACGTATTCAGTACATATGAATTTCAAGATGACGTTTGAAGATTCCTATTATGAATCAAACACAGAACAAATCAAGGAAAAGAAAGCAATTCTTAACTCAGGGCGGTCAAAAGAGAGAGAGCCAGAAAGTCTCATATGGATGAAAAATTAAAATAATCTAACTGATCAAAATGTTAAAAATGATGCTAGTTTTGACAAAATTTTCAGTTTTTTCTGTTTTCTTTTTTGTTTTTTGGTTTTTTTTACCAAATTTTTTGGTTGGTTTGATTTTTTAATTTTTATTTTTGCTTTTTTCAGTTTTTCAATTTATTTGGTTTGAGTATTTGTTCGTTTAGTTTAATTTGATTTTTGAAAAAAGTTTGATTTATTTAATTTGAGTAATTTTCAAATCAAATACATAAAAATATATAAAAATTTAAAATTCATGTAACCTTATGTCATGTAATAGAATAAAGGTTTGATATGTCGCTGTTATTGAGTAATTTTCAAATCAAGTGAATGTTGATTTCTAAGCGCACCCTATCATGACTATACATGTTCGGATGAGTAAAAAGAAAGGCCTAAATGTCAATAAGTTGCTGTATTTTGGTTTTGAAATTAAATTAATTATTATATTTAAAAAAAAACTATAAGTTAATATAATTTCAGACCTGGGGTAACATGTAAAAAAGTGTCAAATATTTCATTGTAATTTTAAATTTAGAGTTGTGTTAATCATTATGGTTGTGTCTTTTTTGTTTTTTAGATTATGCGTCATCACTCGTATCTCTCACTGAACTCACCCCTGGATCATCACGAATGAGGTAAATCAAGAGATATGTCTAAGTGGTCAGGGTTTGAAACTGCGTCCACTAACACTTACCAAGAATCACCCCAGAAGAAATTATTTCTTCTAAAAATCGATCCCACACTAACAGTCTTTAGCATAACTGTATCTTTGCAACCCCTCTTGGCTGTGTCTGGGGCTGTTGGTGTCTTTTTAATCACATTCACTGGTGTTCTAATTCATCAAACAATTCTAATTCTATTTGCAATTAAAATAATTTCATACAGTTGGAAGTATGGTGTATTCAGTTACAATTTGTGTCTTTATAAAACAGTGGCCAATTTGACTCCAATCCTTAAAAGACAATGACTTATTTAGGTTGTGTTATCTTTTCGTTTTAATTTAAAATTTTTAATTTTAATTTTAAGTTTTGAATTAATTTTTTATTTTTTATTTAAAAAAATTATTTTTAAAAAACTGGAAACATGTTCTATTTGTTATTTTGAAAAATTGTTTCTCAAAACAATAATTCAGAAAATATTTTTTTTAAAATTTTAAGAATAATTTTTTAATGATATTTTATTCAATAAATTTGATTATTTAATAAATTAGAAATATTTAATATTAATATATTATTAAAAAAATATATACATTTTAAAATTAATGAATTTTATAATATTTTTTTCATTACAATAATAAAATATGAATAAATAAATAAATGTGTTTTGAGTTTAGACTTTATTTTGAATGAAAACCACTCAAAACAATTTTTTGTTATTTTGAGTTTTTCTTACAATTTTTTTGTTTTGTTTTTAAAAACAGTAAAAAGAATACATTTTCATTATTTTAGAAAATTAAAAACTAAAAATGACTTAAAAATAATAAAGAGAACATAATTTTAATTTTTTTTTTAAATATAATACTTAACTTGACTTCAATATTAAAGTACAATAATTCTCTGGTACCCATTGTTAACAAGAATCTTTTGTAGACTCATCTTCAAGCTTATTCTCAACTAAGTTAAGTAATTGCAGTTTATAGCATTGCAGTTTACTTGTTATAGATTATTTTTCAATTGGCCTTTACTTAAGCCTAGTTTACTTGTTAATCATGCATGTTGCCATCTATGGCATGCAAGAGTGATCCCATTAACATTTTCTTTTTAAATTCTACAAAATCTCAGCTCTATCTATATTGATTGACAGTAGTTATTTTATACTTTAATTATTGTCGTTGTTAAGATATGACATTTAATTTCTTTGTGTGAGAGAATGTTTTGATCACAACAAGAAAGTGTCTCAGGTGCAGGTTTATAAGTGACTTGCCAAGAAGAAACTAGTTAGAGATGCGAGTGAGATCACTTGTAGACTTACGATGTTTGAATCAGTTTTGTTCTCAAAGTGAAAGTAGTCTCAGTAGAGTTGAGAGCGTACCTTTTGCTAGAAGACTAGTCTCTTATTTATAAGAGAAATGACACTGGCAAGTAAAAAGAAAGGTACAATCTTTGGCAAATATTTTGGGCTATTTTTCAAATTTGTAGGCAAGCATGTCGGAGGTAAAATTGACTCGTGAGAACCTTTCAAATAGTAGTTGTTGAGTGACTCACGAATTTTTGAGAGTCTCTTGAATGCATCGAGAGAGCCTCTCGATTGAGGCCACTCAATTTGGGCTTTAGTTACTCGTGTTGAGGTCATTCAATTTTTCACAAGTCTCTCACAAGCAAATTTCTTATGAGTCTCCTGCTTCAATCTCTTGCAAACCTCTCACTTAGGTCTCTCAATCACTCAGAGTAGTGTCCCTCAGTCTCAGTCATCCCATGACTTCAAGATTTTGTAACTTGTTTACGTGAATTTCTTCTTTCGATAGGCTTTTGGGCTTTTTTTACTGGACTTAGGTCTATTCGTAGGCATGAACTCACTTTCTAAGATTTAACAATTATAATTTTATTAATTTTTTATTTTTAAATTTAAAATAATTTCACGATGAATGTGTAATTAAAATTCATATGACATAGGGAGAGACCCTTTTACAAAATTTGAACTCAAAACCTTTCAAACACGTCAATAGACCATTGTCACTTCACCTAGATGGTTATTAGCCTACAATTGGCTAATAATGCAAAGTGGGAAACACCTTGGAGACTCTGGCAGTATGCATCATTATGGAAGCATTTGATTCAGCTGCCATTTTTCTTTTCTTGGCAAGATGGGTAGATCAAAGAGATGAAGGGATTTTTCTTACATTTTTGGGTTAGACATTATAGTTTGTAATTGTGGGATATATGAGGAATCAAGCCATATCTCCATTAGATGTCAGTGACGATATTATTTGTTCTTTTACTCTTTAAACCATAAATAACGATGGAGATAACGCAAATTTCAATGAGAGACATCATCAATGGTTAAAAGATTCGAAAGCTAGACTCCAAATCACTAAACTACAACTTCGATGGTTCAATTGGCTTGACTTATTATATTTTGAAGAATTTTTTCCCAAGCAATCACCTCACCACCACCATATTAGTCGACTACCATAAGCCATTAATTTTTTTATTTGGGTGATAGTATTTTACTTTCAAACCCTAAATAGGTTTTTGCCATCGACAAAGGTTATTGATCATGTTGGAAGATGCATCATCAATCCCTAGATTGCTAGAGAACCCTATGCCTATTAGAGTAGTTGGATCTATTTGTCGGACTTGCGAAACAAAGGGTTAAGGTTGTCTGAAGGTGCCTTCAAAAAGGTTTTTTGATGCTCGAGTCAATCTTGATAGAGGGCAAAAAATGAAACAACCATGAATGGAGATACGAAGTCGTCGATGTGAAAAAAAAATAAGAATAAGATACAAAGTTGTCAATAATTTAGAAAGTGACTTTAGATATTTATAGGCTCCATATCATAAGTTAGAGTTTCAGACTTAGACCCGGACTAAGTTCTAACTTTAATTTTGGGTCTCTCCCAATTAGCCTAATATGGCCTACAATCTTCCAACAATGAATACAACAGCATCAATTATATATATATATATACATATATGGCCAAAAAATTAAAAAATTATAATAAAAAGTAATAAAGAAACGTAAAATATCATGTTCCTCTAATTTTGGCAAAAAAAGAGAATGATACTATTTAAGGAACGACAATATAAAAGTGAAACAATTTTGGTGGGAAGGGATCAAAGTAAACTTTCCTTAAATGGCAAAGAGATGAGAAATCTTGAGGGGCCTCAACTATAAATTATTTTTGTGAAAAAAGTTCAAATTTTTGGTAACTTTGATGGAATGTGGCGACAGCCTGCTTGCCCCAACTTGGCCGGTGAGCCGGACATAAAAAATTAATGGGTTATTTCAAAATATTTATATTATCGAAATGTTATTTGAGCACTTAAGTTCGATATTTGTGTTGATATTTTGTATTAGTGTTATATATTTTATTATATTATATCAATATAAATATACAAGATATCAATGCAAAATGTCAAATTTAGGGTTGCTTAATATCCTTGTACAACAACTCGCTTATTTTTTGAACAAATAAATAAATTTTCAAAATGAAGCAATTAAATAGAAATGTATCATAATACAAAGTCACATATCAATAAATTTGCAAGAATTTGAAAAACAACACTCATGATATACGACTAATCCTCGACACTGGGGGTCATCGCCGATAACAAACTTTTCTATCCCACTTTCTCAACACCCTCATTGTAGGGTGTTTGAACTCCTGCCTAATCCATTCCCTTAGAATGCTTATCGTATTAATACCTTTAGCTCATTGTGCCATCTCCTATGCAACCATTCAATGCAACTTTGCATACTTGTCGATGCCTATGCTCTTAGGTCCCTCAATGCACGTCTCTACATTGCCACCGAGAACTTGACTCTGTTACAACTTGTCACGGGGGTGACGAAAGGCCCCCCCATAGTACGTGACACTTGCATAAGGTAAATGTTCGTTTGATTATAATTTTTTACTTTTTTTTAAAAAAAAAAAGAAATATTAAAGAGGATTTGGTGTTACCTCTAGTTTAAGAAAAAATCTTAAAGAGGATTTCTTATTTACAATCCTACTTTTAAATTAAATATGAATAGGTCAAAATGGTAATTGTGCATTACCCAAAATTACATTCCTTTTTATTATCGGAATTTAAAAAATATTTTTAAAGACAGTTCACAAGCTTAAGGTATCATCATGCAAACAGTGGCTTAGAGAGTTTGAAGAATGAACGAAAGTGACAGCAACATGAAGCAAGCAAAGAAGATCCATTGTGCCAACGCAGCCAGTGGCTGGCCACGCCACCGACTTCTCTATAAATGCGAATCTGAACGAGGCGGCTGCTGCTCACAGTGTTCCACGGCCATATTCGGTGATCCGGAGTTGATTGGGAATGGCTAAGCATCATCCTGAATTCTCCGTTTCCAATCGCGTCCACGCTTTGATGCTCGTCTTGGCCCATCTCTGCTTCAGCCGATCGCTGGTTTCGGCCCGGCCGAGGCCTATTTTCGCCTGCAACGCGGCGGCGAATCCCGAGTTGGCGAGTTTGGCGTTCTGTGATCCGGCAGCGGGGACTGCGGCGAGGGTGGCGGACTTGTTGGGGAGGCTGACATTGGCGGAGAAAATTGAGTTCTTGGTGAACAGTGGCGGCGGCGTGGCTAGGCTCGGGATTCCCAGGTATGAGTGGTGGTCCGAGGCTTTACATGGTGTTGCGTGGCACTATGGCCTTGGGACCACCTTCTCCCGCGTAGTCCCGGGGGCTACTAGCTTTCCTCAGGTTATTCTTACTGCAGCTTCGTTCAATGTCTCTCTGTTTGAAGCCATTGGAAAGGTATTTCTTTCTCTTCGCTGTGGAATTTAATCTAAAGTTTGATTCTGGGTTGGATTGACATCTTCGTTTTGTGATAAAATTTGGGTTCTCTCGGTGAAAAAACAGTAGAAAGTAGAAAGAGATGAGATCAGGGGAGTGCAACAGTGTTGTTCTTCACTTCTTCTTTTATCCGGTTGTTCATTGTCTGATTCAGAACAGAATCTGATGAATCAGATTAAATGCTCCTAATCTTGTCTTCTTACCAACAAATTGGCTAATAATTAATGTCTCTTTACACGGTTCCAATTCTGTCATAGTTACAGCAAACTAGAGACTCTGAACATCTAATTCTAAGCCAGCCATTGTTGTGTGCCTAATCAGGTGGTTTCTACAGAAGCTAGAGCAATGTACAATGTTGGCCAGGCAGGATTGACATTCTGGTCCCCAAATGTGAACATATTCAGGGACCCGAGATGGGGAAGAGGCCAGGAAACTCCGGGAGAAGACCCGGTGCTCACGAGCAAATATGCATCGGCATTTGTTCGAGGTCTACAACAGAGGGAAGATGGTGACAGTGAGAGGCTTAAGGTGGCTGCTTGCTGTAAACACTCCACTGCCTATGATTTGGATAATTGGAAAGGGGTCACTCGATTCGATTTTGATGCTGTGGTAAAGCAGTTCTGTGACTAAACAAACCCCTCTCAGTGTTTTGTTTGAGTGTTACTAATGCATTTGTTGTGACCAGGTGACACAGCAAGATCTGGCTGATACGTTTCAACCTCCATTCAAGAGCTGTGTCTTGGAGGGCAATGTCGCCAGTGTCATGTGTAGCTACCAAAAACTCAATGGCATTCCCACCTGTGCTGATGCGGACCTCCTGACAGGGGTGATTCGAGAGGAGTGGAAGCTCAATGGGTATGTTACATCTACTCAATTCATTAGCTCTGCTAAACCATAAGCTTTTTCGTCGACAAAATGTCTTGTATCTACAAAGATATTGGCTTTTGCAGGTACATAGTTTCTGATTGTGACTCAATATCTGTGTTCTTTAAGAGCCAACACTACACTAATACACCAGAGGAGGCTGCTGCCAAGGCTTTATTGGCAGGTGACCAGATTTCCAAACTTAAATTATTCACTTATAAGACGGGTAAGGCTGCATATAAAAACAACCCATCCCCGACCTTCAGAGGGTGGGATTGGGACACCCTTTTTTAAAGTAAGCACGAGATGCATTGTAGTTTGACGAAATTTACTGTCTGGAAAGTTCTAGTATTCAGACAAATTATCTACAAGGCTTCAATCAAAACTGTTGGCCTTTCTTCTGAGGAAATTCAAGTACACTTTTTTCGATTGTATACTAATTTAAGCCATGGTTCCATAAATTTAGGGTTTGAACCCACTAAGATGCCTTATCAAGGATTAGCCTGCAGGGTTGATCATGTTACTCTGGTTCTTTCCAATTCATTACATGATGATGCACTGACAGAAGAAGTTCAACAGGGCTGGACCTGAACTGTGGAGATTTCCTAAGGAACTACACAGAAGGAGCAATAAAAGCTGGTCTGGTGGACGAGCGGGTCATTGACAGGGCCATCTCAAACAATTTGGCAACATTGATGCGCCTAGGCTTCTTTGACGGTGACCCTAGGAGGCGGCTCTACGGGAAGCTCGGTCCCAAGGATGTGTGCACCCAGGAGAACCAGGAGTTGGCCCGTGAAGCAGCGAGGCAAGGCATTGTGCTGCTCAAGAACAGTGCCGGATCACTCCCCCTGTCACCCTCTGCAATCAAGTCGTTGGCTGTCATTGGACCCAATGCCAATGCCACCCTCGACATGATTGGAAACTATGAAGGTATAGGCATTATTTAGACTCTGTTTAGTGGCTTCCTGATTGGGTCGATTCAGTTACAATAAGCCTGGAAGTGTTGTGCAGGGATTCCATGCCAGTACACAACTCCTCTGCAAGGCCTAGCCGCCTTAGTTGCAGCCACCTATGCGCCTGGTTGTGCTAATGTGGAATGTCTGTCTGCCCAAGTAGAGGAAGCCAAGGGAATTGCAGCCTCGGCAGATGCCACTGTCCTGGTGATGGGTGCCAATCAGTTGATAGAACGAGAAGGTCTCGATAGGATCAATCTTACTCTTCCAGGACAACAGCAGTTTGTGGTAACAGAAGTTGCAAATGCAGCCAAGGGACCTGTGATTCTTATTGTAATGTCTGGAGGGGGCATGGACTTGCAATTTGCGAAGGATCATGACAAGATAACAAGCATCTTGTGGGTTGGTTACCCTGGCCAAGCTGGTGGTGCTGCCATAGCAGACGTCATCTTTGGATCCTACAATCCAAGTAATTAAGCTTATATTTGGAAACTTACCAAATATGTTGATTCTGAGCAGTCTCTATTAATCACTATAACTTTCTTAATTCGCATTGTTAATGCAGGTGGAAGACTACCCATGTCGTGGTATCCACAGTCATACGCAGACACGGTCCCAATGACAGACATGAACATGAGGCCGGACCCTTCCAGGGGCTACCCGGGAAGAACCTATCGGTTCTACACGGGGCCAGTGGTTTATACATTTGGGGATGGTCTAAGCTACACCAACTTCAACCATTACTTAGTTGAAGCACCTGAGCAACTCCGAATCCCCTTAGAAGATGGCCATGCTTGTCTCTCATCCGAATGCAACTCCCTCGATGCTGTCGAGGAAAGCTGCCAGAACCTGGCTTTTGACATTCATCTGACAGTCGAAAACGGTGGCGAAATGAGTGGCGGCCACACTGTTTTCTTGTTCTCTAGCCCCCCTCCCGTGCACAATTCACCCCAGAAGACATTGTTGGGCTTTGAGAAAGTGTTCTTGGCATCACAAACACAAGGTGTGGCGAGTTTCAGGGTGGATGTTTGCAAGGATTTGAGTGTGGTTGACGAGCTGGGGAGCAGGAAAATTGCCTTGGGAACGCATCTTCTTCACGTGGGTAGCTTGAAACACTCCCTCGACCTCAGGGTTTGAGACCTAAGTTGAGATACAAGATGAAATAAACAGAATCCACTCTGTAGCCTATTTCTCACGGACAGTTATGATCAGAGAATCCTAGTCTTGCATCTAAAACAACTTCATGTTATCCCATTTTAGCATTTGATGTGTCACAGGCAACGCGCCCATCAAAGGACCCAAAAAAAAAATAAAAAAAATCCAAAAACAATTTTTTTGGTAAAAAAGAAAATTGGAATTATTGGATTTCAGGGGGGGTAAATGGTCTCTCGAAGATTGAAAATACACGTATCTCGTGTATCTCGGAGACCGTCTAAGTAGCCATTTTTGAGAGACTTTCACAATCTCTTGGAGATTGTAACAAATTTCGAGAGACTATAGGATCTTAGAACCTATCATGTAAATTTTTCCTTAATTGAGGGGTCTTGAAAAAAACGTAAACATGATAACTACGACATTTGAAAATCCCTTCGAGAGTTCTGCAACAAGAATATACATTATCCACAAGAGTGTTAAATCTAGTAGATTTCGGAATGTAGGGAAAGGTCCTCTCAATGCTCTAACGCCCACACCGAATATGGACTGAACTGTCTCACGACGTTCTGAACCCAGCTCACATACCGCTTTAATGGAAGAACAACCCAACCCTTGGAACATACTATAACCTTCTCATTGATGTGAGCTCTTGGGGAAGATCAGCTTGCTATCCCTAGCGTAACTTTTATCCGTTAAGTGACGGCCCTTTCACTCGGCACTGTCGGATCACTAAGGCCGACTTTCATCCCTGCTCGATGGTTGGGTCTTGTAGTCAGGATAAAAATTGCCCATAAAAATTCTAATCCTAGTAGATTTCGAAAAACACCATACTTTTCTAAAAATAAATGAATCCTCATTTTTAAAAAGGTACATCTTCAATACTTATTTCAATATGGTGTTTAAATTTTCAGTATTTGATTTAAGCATCGGAGTGTTTGTGCAGGAATTGTCCCGTGCTCTCTAATCATTCTCTTTCTTATAAAGTTCAAGCAATTTGATGATGATGTTTTTACTTAATAAATTTATTGTTATGTTCAAGTGACAACATCATTAAATCTTGACTAACTTAAGCATGACAAATGCTAGCCTAAATTTCTTTCGGGCAGTGGTGGAATCAGGATCTTGGGTTAGGAGGCAGAAGAATTCCCTTCCTCAACTTCTAAAATTGACCTTGCCCTCTTGATGTTATACATATAAATTATTATATTCTCTAACACTTGCTCCTTGAAATAAAAAATATGGGAGGCAATTGAGGAAGGGGGGAAATTGCTCATCTTCAAACATATGTAGTTTCACCCCTGATTCAGAATACGATACTTAAACTTGATATTTTTAGCTAACGAACCATCTTGATGCTCTCTAATATATATATTGAGTATGCCAACTCAACCACACTAAAACAAAGACTTCATATGATATAAGTATAAAATTTTTATTAGTTTTTTATTTTTAAAGAAAGGCATAAGGTCTACTCATCAAGATGAATTACTGACTAAATAGATGATAAGGTTTTAATTTTTCACTTCATGTTCTCTAGAAATTTTGGTATGATAAAAGTTGACAAAGGAAGAGGCCATCTCTATTATGTTTTTCCCCAAAATATCACATCTTCACGAATTAAATTATTTTCTTGAATTTTGATTTTTGTCCCCTTCTTGGACCACCATAACCATTTAATTTTTCCTTATTCGATGTCGATAGAATCTTCTCGAAATAATATCTTTGACAAAAATCTATCTCATAAAACATGTCCATGCCAAAAAATCATTATCATTCATTTGAAAACATTTTTGGTATACAATTTAAATTTTTTGTTATTACTTAAACACAATAACTAAAATTTATATCGCGAGAGGAACTCTAGGAGTCGGTAGAACTTGGCAGGGGAACAAGACTTGTATGGAAGAAAGTTATTAGGGAGTACTGAAGTTAGCCCTAGAGAAGACTTGCAAGGCAGAAAACATGTCAAAAGGTACGTGATGACTTCTCTCGCATGGGTTCTCCGATACTTAAATTAAAAGAGATCGTACCTGAAGAAGTTTGGACATAAATGAAATTATGCAAAAATGTGTGGTAGGAAGCAGTAAAAAGGCATCCAAGAGAAAAATACTTCTTCGAGAGAGCTTTTATTGTTAGTGTTCCTGAAATTTGAGAATCGAAAAGAAGAAAAAGAAACCTGAGCCCCCCAATATGAGTGGTTAAGGGCTATTTATACTTGTTAGTCCCCCCCCCCCCCCCTACCCAATGTAAGGTTATCTTTTCTTAGTCATGCCTTTCACATCTTTTCTTGAGTCATGCCTTTCACGAGAGAACTCCTTCATGGAGAACCAGTTACAACAATTTTGAAATGGGTATTTTGATTCGATAATTCTTAAGAATGACAATTAGGTTAAGTGGCGTGTGGCCCATATTCATTAAAATTTCCAAATGATGTCACATTAAGGCCATTGAGCAACACATTATGCTACTAGGATACCCACCACCCAAATAATTAAACTACGTCACCCTAAACAAGGCTAGCCCACATTGATTGGGCATGTGACAAGGAAATCAAAAGGTTTGAGGTTTTGTTTTCTTCTTATATTATTGTTCTTTTCTAAGCATAGAATAGATATATATATATATATACACACACTGTAATTGGCATGAAATTAATGAAGAAAACAAAAGGGCAAGTCATGTTCAAGCCAACGTCACTCCAAAATATTGTTAAATCAATTGGGTTTTTGAATAATCAAGGTGCAGGGTGTGTGGCATAGAAATAGAAAGATCCCACCTAAGTAAGACTTCTCATTAATTAGGAATTAATTAAGTTTATCTTATAATTAAGAGTGTAGAAAGTGAATCAAGCCCTTGTTGGGTCTGCACCCCTTTGAATATTCTGCCATTTGGAATCGCCTAATTAAAAAAATATTATCTTTATGGCTTTTGGTTAATGCAATTGGGAAATTGGGTGTGAAGCAACCAATGTTGGGATGGAGTAAATTACTAAATCACCCTCGGCTTCCACTTTACCTTTTAATATATGAAGAGAAAAAATATGTAAAAAATTTAACACTCATTATATTTTAAATTTTTTGCCGTTGAAATACAATAATAAGTTTATAGTTATGAGAAAGTATTCATCTTGAGACAGTTTTCGAAAAACCTACAAAATAGAAAATAGTCAAGGACGTAGGTATCTCTTGTGAGAAATTTTTTATGTTTAAGTTAGTTTTAGTCAAAAACTAAAGAAATCTTCAAGTAATTTATATAAAAATTATTGCGTATCTCAATTACATAGATAATTTTTTTTTTATTAATGCATCATCGCGAGCCTCCCTTCTATTCGGCCCCACGATTTCAGTAGGAGAGATAAATCAGATAACCCATCAGGCAGGTTTCGACTCCTAGCACAACTACAAATATGAGGACGACAAGTAAAGATGACTTCTTATTTATAAAGATTAATATTGATAGATCTATGTCTTTCAAAATTGTTTACTTCTAATCTCTAAATAAAAAATTTAAAAATAATTTAACACATTTTTAAAGAACCATAATTCAAAGAGTCGTATGGAGATTGTATATCTGAAACCTAAAGAAACTTTTGAAAAGATTTCTTGTGAAGGTTTCTTAGGAGCACTCGAAAGAGGCCCACAAGAGGGAATCCCGAGAACACTAAGAGGGACCATTTTTTAGTGGGTAAATGGAAGCTTTTTTTTCTCTTGTTTTTTGAATTTATTAAGTCTTGGAGATGACGGACGGTGGCCAAACTTTTGGTTGCTCCGAAGGGACCATTTCATAGATGACATCATTGAAACTGACGAAATTCACTCGAACTTGAAGTGATAACAAATAGTTTGCGCCCACCAAATTTATATTTATTTAATATCATACTTGGAAGTTCCACCCGCCCACAATAGCACTTATTTTATGGGAAACTCTATTTGTTAGAGTAAAAGTTTGGGTTAATTATATTAATAATTATTAATTTTATATTTTGTTATTATTTAGTTATTAAAATTTAAAATATTATTTATTAGTCATTGATTAAAATATTATCTGTTAGTTACTAATATTTCAAAACTGTTTCTCATCCGTCACTCGTGAACTTAAAGTTCAGCGACTAACGAGTGATGAGTAAGAAATAATTTTAAAATATTAATGACTAACGGGTAACATTTTAAAATCTAATAACTTAACAGTAACAGTTTTGAAATATTAGTGATTAACATGTAACATTTTAAAGTTTAATGATCAAACAATAACATAATGCAAAGTTAAATGATTATTGGTGTAATTAACCCCTAAAAGTTCTATTTGTACACTTACTTGAACAAAAATTTAATTTTTGATATTTAGTTCCATTTTTTAGTTAGAAGAATCTTATTAATTGAACTGGTAGAATTCTAAAATGATATTATTTTGATATTTATAAAATGATGTTATTTTCTTTGATTTTGTATATTTTTTATTGATTATTCTATTTTTTTTAATTATTTTTATATTTTTTCTATTTAAACTGTCCGATTCCATTTTTGTAGTTTGAACTCAATTTTTTTTAGTTATCGATTAGCTCAATTTTTTGGGTTAATTAATTAGTTCGATTTGATTTTACTCATCAATTCAGTTTAATTGACTTGTAAATTTTGATTGGCTCAAGAATTGTATCAAATTGTTTATGTAATTTTACTTAATTGTGATATATTTTTAATAATATTATTAAAAATATTATAATCAAATGAATAGCCAATTCCATTATTTCGTGGGACCTGTCTTTGTCAGGCACTTTGGAATAATGCACCCAACGCTTCACATTGGCCAAAAGGCCACAGAGCATTAGCCCTTCGCCATGCCTACGATGCCATCCATATTAATTGTTTTCCTTTTTTCGCTTTTTTACAAATAATAAAATAACAAATTAGATAAATTAGTGTTCTATTATATTAATATAAATATATAAAATATTAATATAAAGTGTTTGCGTTATTATAAATATCAAATTTTATTATAAGATATTAAAATTACTAAAAAAAATCAATCATCAAGCTCAAGCTGCCGTCAACTCCAAGCGCTCAAACTCGACCACACGCTTAACATGGGTAGACTCGACCGCGTGCGATAGACTGATCCCCAAGAGGGAAGATTCCAAGGAGTGGAGTGGGGGTGGGGTCCACCGGGAGATTGTTGGCGCTGGGGCGTCACCCGCCGTCGGGGACTCCAACCTCACGCACACAGCCCAAACCATAACAAGCAGCTGCATTCGCCAGTCGTTTTCGGACGCGTGTCCACCGCATTGATTTCCTCGCCAGCAGCGAGTTTTTGTCGCATCCGAGGATGCTCGTTTTCGCACGTTTCTCTCTCTCTCTCTCTCTCTCTCTCTCTCTCTGTGTCTGAGCCACCGTTACAGCCGCCAGCCCTTCCATTCCCATCTGTGGCTTCGCGATCTCGAAACGCGGCGCCAACACGGATTGCTTTTTTTTCTATAATTTGTTTGTTTAGTTTTGTGAAAGTTGAGAAATGGAATTATCGAATTAGTTTTAGTTTAATTAATACCGATTTGGAATCCAGCAAACTGCAGCTAATGATTGGTGGTGCCATCCAGTCAGGAGGCGCCACGTGTTGCGTCGAAGATTCTGGCTGATGGGACTTCATTTAGAAGAGGGACGCAGTGAATAGGGAGCGCTGCAGCTGGTGCTGGTGGTAGCACGCAGCACGCGGCCTCCCCCTTCTGGCTGCAGCTGAGCCCTCTCTAGTCCTTCTCTTGGCGTCAAGCCGGATTTACGGTTCCATTTCCCACTATGATTCCGATAATATATTTATGTAGGCTAAATAAATGAGAGTCATGCTACGCGAGTTTGACATGTGAGTATAAAGATGATATATTGTGATTTGTTGTTCATCCTCTCTTTTTCATTTTTTGGTCTTAGTAATTGACTCTCCATCGTCAATCTTCTCGCTATTATTTTTTGTCTTTCGTCTCTCGTCGATATATTCCCATCTTGTTGCCGATAATATCCTCCACCTCACCTTTTATCGCTAATGATAGTGAAAAATGAAGTTTCGATTCTGGATAATGGATTCTTGTTTCAAATGGGTTTACATGTGAAATCTATCAAATTTCATCTATGGAAAATTCGATGCAGCGGGCAGCGAGGGTGAGGCAACGGTGAGTGGTGAAACCAAGACGACGATGAGAAGAAGGCAACGAGAGACGGTGTTGGAGGAAAAAAATGAGAGAAAATAGAATAGAGGAAGAGATAAAATAGTCGTTGAGAGAAGAGATGAAAGGGCAAAATAGTCATTTAAGTCCTTATAAACCCACATATGAAATCGATATTTATACAAATAACATTATTCAAATAGATATTTTAACTCTCATATTTATATATATTTGTTATTTTAATTATATAATTTTAAATTAATTACACATTTCGTTATACTTATGTACTAAAATATCTAAATTATCTCTCATGCGCCTTGTAAACTAATAATTACCTCTGTTAAAGTCTTTGTCTTTACTGACCAAAGATAAGACGTGTAAATTACGTAAAGATAATAAGAAAATATGTCAACGACAGGTAAAGATAAAGACAAAGACGAAGACAATAAATATAGGTCATCGTCAATTGAGAAAGCTAGAAAACTAGGAGATATTCACCCAATTATGTAATTTGCATGCACAGTCGTGATGGTATCTTTGTAATATTTTATTTTTTGTGCTAAATTTAGAAATTTCCAAGTTTGGACAATGCATTGTGAAAATGACTTCATTACCCCCCTAAAGCCAAGTTAGATTGACTTTTAAGTAGCCCTACCAGCACAAGTTGACCACCGTAGTTCCCAATATATCCTTACCTCTTCCAGAGGAAGAACGGCTTAGCTTGCCAAGCCGAACAGTGAGTGGAGTGGCTTAGCCGGTTCAGCCACAGCCACGCTTCGAGCAGATTCTTTCTTTCTGTAGTTCAGTTGGACGGTTCATGATTCGGGCGCCCCACGACAAATCCACCTCGGCCACCCGATTTCTTTCAGCCCCATTTTCGTCGCCCAGACAGGGACATTGCCATGAATAAAATCTCCAAAGTACACATTTACCCTTAATATAATCTTAATATTACATTATTGCATTGACTTAATATTATGAAAAAACGATAACAAATGAGGTCTTGTATTATCAAATGCCATGTCAGGAGTCATTGACTCGGGTTGTATCATAAGAGAAAAACCCTATAATTGATTGGACAAGATGAAAAAATAAAAAAATAAAAAAAATAAAATGATAAAATAAACGATCTGAAAAAGAAAAAAAAAGATCATTTGAGATTCTTATTCTTTTCATATTCGGATTGTCAATAATGTAGAACACGTATTCCTATTTATTTATATTGTGAAGATATAGTAGTAGATAGAAATAAATTTTATTTTATTTAAATTCTTTCATTTTCTTTCATTTTCATTAATTATGTAATTAAATAATATTTTTTAAATTTTAAATACTCAACCAATAATACAGTTTTAATATCATATTAACATAATAATATAATATTTGAATTATATATATTAAATATTTTATATTTTAATAAAAAATAATATTATTTATCTAAATTAAAAATAAATATCTAATGTAATTAGCACATTTTTATTAGGAAGGGAGGTGCAAGAGACAACGTAAAGGGCAATCTTGGTAATCAGCCAAAGCCATCCATTGGAACCATTGTGGTTATTGGAAGAATCAATCTCTATTTACTAATGTCAACTCAATTAGATATAAATTATAAATTAATTATATATAATAATTTTAAAATATTAAAATAATGATATATTATCAATAAATAATTTAAATAATATATAATTAAAATGTAATTTAATTAGTATAGGGATATTTGTAGGAAAAAAGTGGGTTTATTTGTGAGGTGGTCTAGGCGGGGGGAATAATGGCATTTTGGGAATAACAAATCCGGAGCTGCCCGGATTATCAAAAGCACGAGCAGCCCGAATCAATCTTTCCTGTTATAATTGCTGCATAATACCTAATTAGTTCCTCTCTGTTTTCTCTCTCTACCATGATCGACTTTATTCCCCTCCCCACCCCTCTCTCTATCTCTGTCTCTGTCTCTCTCTCTCTCTCTCTCTCTCTCTCTAGCGTTGAGTTCTGTGGATTACGGCGTCTTCTATGGCTTCTCAGATCTGCCAGCCCTGCCGGAATTTCATCTGAAGCGTCGCCACTGTATTATTCCTCTTTCTTCAGCTCCTGGTTTTCTATTTATTTTTTTATTTTTGTAATACAGGAATGCTCCATTTCTATATTCGTTCTGTTCCAGCTGTTGGACTCAATCCTTTTTTTGGCCGTAGTTCAATAATAGTTCAAAAGTGTTGATTTTTCATTATGGGGTATTTCAATCATGAAAGAATAATGCTTTCATTTAAGTACAATTATGGAATTGGTACCTTGTAGACTTCTTGTTATTGCTAATTTCTTCTGGTTCTTGCTATTTCCTCCTTCCAGCTAAAACTGGCGTGGAAGTTTCAGTGGGTTCATTGTTGTCTCTTGTTCAGTTTCAGTATAGCTCGGGAAATTTTATTGAGTTTCTTGGCTATCCATGTATTTTGTTCTGACTTTCGCGTAGATCTTCTTTTTCTGCTTGATTTTCCTTTGGTTCTGCTCGGTTTATTGTTGTGATTTGGTTTCTGAACTTGTTTATGTGGAGTTTCCGTGTTTGGCAGCAGCAAATTTCAATTTTCTGTTGGTTGTCAAATCTGAAACAGTTTTTGGGCGATGGGGCTTTATGTTCTTATCTTGGATGCTTCTTGAATTTTGTTGGAAATTTTCTTTTGTTATTTTTACCCTTCTTTGAGTTCTTCTCATGTGACAATTACGCATGATATGACTGTTATGTGTTTCTGCAATAAGATCTAGGGTTCAGGAGATCTTTCCTGAAAATCGGATTGAAATAGAGTATATTCTTGATGGCTCTCTCTGCCTTATTGTTAGTTATCTATTTTCTTTTTGAAGGGGAGGACAGGGAGGGTTGCGTTCTTGTTGAATATGCAATGAAATAGATGAACATGGAAGATATGTTTATATGCACAAACTTCTCAAGTAAAGGCAAAAACAAAGTGATGTTAATCCAGAATCTTATTGGAGTTTGAGTCTTGAGAATTGTGTAAATGCTACTAATATATTTGAAACTTTAACTTTTATATTTATATACTTGTTTCATAATATTTAGAAGGCCTTAAGACCTCAACAGAGATTGGCCGGCCATATCTAGGTGCATGATCCTACATCAAGGTGATATATATTCAGTGGGTATAAAATCATGGACATCTGTCAGAGAATAACTTGGTTAACTGGTCATGTTATCTTATTTTTATCTTGTTCAATATGCATGTGAAAAACTATTGCTGAGCTTCTATATGACAAGATTGTTGTTGCTATGTACGCCAGTTCAAGCTTATTGATCTTAATGATTGAAATTCAATTATTTCTAATTATACTAGTTCTATCTTGTTGCTCTTAATATTTGTTCAATCAGCTTCTGTAACAGGGGAGAGTGTAGAGTTGAATGAGTATATTTTACTTGACATGGTAAATGACAAATTTTCCAGAATTTCAAGCTTGAACTTCTTGGTGTGGTGAACTTCCTTTTCTGGATAACAAAACAGAATTTCATTTTTTTGTTGTATTTATTTTGCAGTGATTCTATCTACTCTAGATGAGACCTTAAAGCCAAATTACTTGAATGCTTACAAATAAACAAGACATGACAAAATTGATATTGGTAGGCATTCTAACATGTTATTTTGAATATCTACCTGCAGTTCTGCTTGAGAAATGAGGTGATTTGTTTCTAAAATCTTTGAATGTTCACATGTATTCTTAAAAATACGTCTTGACCCCATTTATGAATAATTATTTCAGAATAAGTGAATAGCCATATCCAATGCAATTTTTTACTCCAGTATTCTTATTGACCTTGCAAGGTTGGTAAAATTAAAGTACTTCAGACATGTGACAATATTCAAACCCACAGTCAATGCATGTCGTACAAGTGTGTGATTTGGGAAGATAGGAAGCATAGTCAAACTAGATTTTATTTCAACTTCCAGATACCAACATATATTTTTGTTTGATTAATTCGCTGTTGTGATGGCAATAGTGAGACTTGCTACATCTCTCTCATTGAGTTTGAGAGATTATTCATGAAGTTCGTGTGGATAGGGAATTCAAATTTTCTGAAGTAGAAGAGGGAATTGGGTAGCTTCGTTAAGGTTGTTCTTATGTGATTGGAAGGTTGCAAGTTTGAATTGTGGAATATCCTCTTTGCAAAATTGCAAGGGGAAGGTTGCGAACAAATAGGATCCTCTCTCAACCCTTGTAAAGCAAGAAGGGGATGCCCTTCTTTTCTAGAAGAGCAAATTTGGATCTTTTTAACTTGGCTATATAATTAGGTATAGTGAATGTTGCTGAATACAGAACCCTGCAGTTTGTATTTCACATACTCATGAATTAGCATTTGCAGTTTCTGCTTAATGACTGTCTCATTAATGAATCCTTTCCTTATAAATTCTTTATATGACTATATTGTAATATTCATTCATGAGACAGTTTGTGGTCTCAATCTTAATATCCTCAACTTTCATTTAATTCTATGATATTCTTTATGGATACTGACTTGCCTTTGAGCTTAACTTATGCAAAAGTGTAATTTGCTTCCTCTGGTGTGATGTACCCAAAATTTATGCTACATCAATGAGAACAATAACTTCCATAGTTCCATTGATATTCACCTAATTTTGCTAGCTCTATCTGCAATTTAATTGTGTTGAACTGGTTTAAGTATGTGATATTACTATCCAAATTTAGACTGTATGTGTCTTACAATTTGCAGTTTGGCAGTAGTTTCGTTTCTCCTATGCACACGTCATCACTGTTCACTATTGTTCTGACAATTCTTGTTCTGATGATCGGTTTTAACTGGTACATATATGCATCATTTTTTAGGATTTTTACTGGAGGCTGACCCTTTTTGTCTAAATGAATTTGAACTGAATGACTTCTGTTTGTTCCTCCAATTCTCTTTTATACCTACAAATTAGAACTTCTTGGAGTTAGTTACTTTTGCATATGTTAAAAGGCATGTATCCAATTTTTTTTTTTAATTTTTTTTGGTCAGGTGAATGAAGCTTAAGGATTACTCAGGAAGGTGCATTGGGGTTGCCAGAGATCCCTGGTCATTGTTCTTGTCCGCTCTCATCATAGGGTTCTATCCTAGAAACGTCATTAGATATATTCCACGATCGAAATTCATCCATAATCAGAACCAGTGATTGTGCCATATATATTTTAGTCAAATGGACAGGTCAGATACGTCTGGTTTCGTGAGTGGTGGGGGTAGTTTTAAAGAATTTCTTCTCCCTATTCTATTAAATTTAAACTATACATTTTCCTAGAAGCATGTGGTTAACCTTCTTCTGCTAGTTCAATCTCCTCATCTTCGGCTCTTAGCACACAGGTGCCCACAGAATGGACCTTAATGAAAACAGTGTATTGTTTTTATGCAATGGTGATCTTTCAAAAAATAACTACGGTGACACTGCCACTGCTTTATGCTTGGATGGCTTTGGTTATGGAGGAAGAATGAGTAGCTGCATTGGGAATGCTAGGCCTAAGCTAGGAGACAGGCCCATTCTTTCTTGTGCTCCTGATGATGGTTGCAGGTTGGTACTTGGTCTGGGTCCGACACCAACAACATATTCTGATGGGTATTATCCTTGTCGGGTTAACAAAAAGAATGGATTGGCAGCTACATTGCATCAGGGCATGCCATTAGAGGCCGATTCATTACTAAAACTAGGCCTTTCTGGAGGGATGGACGAAGTTTCGGGTGTGTTCGATCACACTGTTTCTAACCACAACAATCTGAGTTCACCTCATTGTCCTGTGTCTGGAGATGGTAATAGAGTTTTGATTCCTGTTGTCGATGAGGGATCCACCTCAGCCAAGAAATCAGGTGGCTATATGCCATTTATTTTGAAACCATCAGCAGATAGTGGCCAGACTATGTTCCATATGCAAGAACTAGAACCTGGGACCAGATCCAATTGCAATCCTTCTCAGTTGAGCTCTGACTTTTCAGCTCTTTCAGATTACTCAATCAGCACTGTCTCTGAGCCTGCAGCTGCTAGAACATCATCAGACCGCAAAGCCACCAATCCTAAGAAATGCAAGTTTGAAGGGTGTTTAAAAGGGGCACGAGGTGCTACTGGCCTCTGTATTAGCCATGGGGGTGGCCAAAGATGCCACAAACTTGGCTGTAACAAAGGTGCTGAGAGCCGGACGGCCTTCTGCAAGGCTCATGGAGGCGGGAAGAGGTGCCAGCATCTGGGATGTACTAAAAGTGCCGAGGGAAAGACAGAATACTGCATAGCACATGGCGGTGGGAGAAGGTGCAACCATCCCGGAGGGTGCACCAAGGCTGCACGGGGTAAGTCGGGGCTTTGCATCAGGCATGGCGGGGGAAAGAGATGTAAGGTGGAAGGGTGTACCCGCAGTGCTGAGGGGCAGATTGGCTTGTGCATCTCTCATGGAGGGGGACGTCGTTGCCAGTTCCCCGACTGTGGCAAAGGTGCACAAGGAAGTACCGTGTATTGCAAAGCACACGGTGGTGGGAAACGCTGCATATTTGCAGGGTGCACAAAAGGTGCTGAAGGGAGCACGCCATTGTGCAAAGGGCACGGTGGAGGGAAACGCTGCCTATTTGATGGCGGTGGGATCTGCCCAAAGAGTGTGCATGGAGGAACAAATTTCTGCGTCGCTCATGGTGGTGGAAAGAGGTGCGCCATTCCTGGTTGCACAAAGAGTGCAAGGGGCCGAACTGATTGCTGCGTCAAGCATGGTGGAGGGAAGCGATGCACGTTTGAAAACTGTGGGAAGAGCGCGCAAGGGAGTACAGACTTCTGCAAGGCTCACGGTGGAGGGAAGAGGTGCAACTGGGGAGAGGGGAGATGCGAGAAATTTGCGAGGGGGAAGAGTGGACTTTGTGCTGCTCACACCAGCATGGTTCAGGAGCGGGAGACAAACAAGCTGCGAGGAATGATTGGACCGGGGCTCTTCCACGGGCTTGTGCCCGGAGCATCACCTGCCGGGAGCAGCTTCGAGAACAACTATTCTTCCTCCGTAGTAAGTGCCACCTCAGACTCTACAAACTCCCTGGAGAGGCCTGCAAAGAAGCAGTATCTCATACCCCCGCAGGTACTGGTTCCCTTGTCAATGAAGGCCTCTTCATCATCAGCTGCTTATTCAAGACCATTGACTTCTTCTTCGGAGAAACAAGGGGAAGGAGAAGGAGGCAGCCCCTGCCTCGGCGGCGGCGGCGTAAGAAAGAGTCTTGACTTTGTGATTCCAGAAGGAAGGGTGCATGGTGGGGGGCTCATGTCATTGCTGGGAGGGGACCTGAGGAATGCCCTTGATGGGGGGATCTGATCTCATCTCAAGGGAACCTCTTCTCTTCTCTTCTCTTCTGTTGGGTACATTGCGTGTGTTCACAGCAAGTCTTTCTATGTTGCTATCTATTAAAATCATTCTTCCAGATGGAACTGTGTATAAAAGGGTCTGTAATGTGGCGTCTATTCAATAACTCCATCCCCAAGGAAGAAGCTTTCTTTGCTTCATGGGATTCTTATAATATGGTTAATGTACTCTGTTGTATTGTTATTATTATTGTCACCATCTCCAACTCTGTTCCCTTTCCCCTTCCCCTACAACCACCAATTCATCTGTCAAAAAGGATTCTTTATGTAGAAACAGCTTAAGCCCTTGTTTGGACCAAGGTTGGGGTTTGAAATGGTACGGGCCATAATGGAACAAGATGGAAAGGTTAAGGAATTAACAAAATGTTTCAGTTTGGAGATGAAAAGATAAAGGTAAATAATAAAGTAACAATTACACTATTCAATTCTAAAATAATATTAGATTTTTACAAAAATTGCATCTCACAGTGGGGTATAAAAAAATTGAGATATGAAAGCATAGACATGGGTGTTTTCTAAATTTGTGCAGTTTTCTGATATTTAACTGTGTATGTAGATGTATTTCTATCTAAATGCATCATTTTGAAGAGTCATTTCTAGCCACTTGCATATGAAGCTTTTATAATAGAGAAAAAATATTTCTAGCCATCCAAACAAACAATAACTAAACAAAAAATGTTATATAAATAAAATAAAAATCTTACATTAATAGTGTGACTTTTTATATTTATTTTATAATTATTATATTGGGGGCCCAAAATGAAGTGTGGGCCTGGAGGCCCACAGGCCACCTGTACGAGAGTAGAAACATAAATTGCTTATCTCTTCCCAACCTCTCTCTCTCTCTCTCTCCTTCTCCTCCATTCAAACGCACAATGACGCTCTCGCAGTCTTATCCAAATGATTCTCAGTGGCTCCCTTCCCTCCTTCCACTCCCACCACCACCACTACCCTCGCCGTGGCGGCCATTACGGCCACCTCCGCCGCGTTAGGACATCTTCACAAGTGTCTCTCGATTCACCGCCCTCCGAACTTTCTTCACCAGAGCTCAAGAAAACCGGAGTCATTGTCGTCGGGGCGGGTCTAGCTGGTTTGGCTGCCGCCACCCGGCTCAGCTCCGAGAACGTCCCGTTCCTCCTTCTCGACGCCTCCGATGGCGTCGGAGGCCGTGTCCGGACCGACGTCGTCGACGGCTTCGTCTTGGACCGCGGCTTCCAGATCTTCATCACGGCTTACCCCGAAGCTCGGAGGCTTCTCGACTACCAAGCCCTAGACCTCCGGAAATTCTACTCAGGTGCCCGGGTCTATTACGATGGACGCTTCCACACCGTAGCTGATCCCTTACGTCACTTCTCCGACTCACTCCAAAGCCTAGCCAATCCCATCGGCTCCTTCATCGACAAACTCCTCATCGCGTTGACCAGAGTTAGGGTTTTGACAACATCAGACGATGAGATTCTCTCTTCCGACGAGGTTTCCACCCTTGATTTATTGAGGAGAATCGGCTTCTCGGATTCGATCATCGACCGGTTCTTCAGGCAGTTCTTCGGCGGCATTTTCTTCGACAGAGAGCTCGAGACGACGTCACGGCTGTTCGATTTCATTTTCAAGTGTCTCGCTCTCGGCGACAATACCCTTCCGGCGAAGGGCATTTCGGCGATTCCGGAACAATTGGCCGGAGAATTGCCCTCCGGATCAATATTGCTGAACACTCGAGTCCTTTCAATCGACTTCGGGTCTGAATCGGCGGCAAGTGTGAGGTTGCAGAGTGGAGAGGTTTTGACGAGTGAACTCGGAGTCATCTTGGCCGTCGAAGAACCAGAAGCCGTCAAGCTTTTGGCGGGAAAATTGAATCGCGAACCAGTGCAGAAACCAGTTAGGAGCACGGTTTGTTTGTACTTCACAGCAGACCCGAGCCAAATCCCGGTTCAGGACCCGGTGCTGTTTCTCAACGGGTCTGGCAAGGGAATCGTCAATAACATGTTCTTTGCCACCAATGTGGCTCCAACTTATGGTCCACCCGGGAAGGCTCTGGTGTCGGTGTCACTCATCGGGTTGTTTGGAGATGAGTCTGATGATACCCTGACGGCTGAGGTTGTTCGTGAGCTCTCTGGTTGGTTCCGAGAATCCATGGTTCGGTCGTGGAGCCACTTGAGAACTTACCGAATCGGGTATGCGCAACCCAATCAAAGCCCGCCGACGGACTTGATGAAGAACCCGAGGGTTAGGTCGGGTTTGTACTTGTGCGGCGATTATCAAACCAGTGCTACATTTGATGGGGCTCTGGTTTCAGGGAGGAAAGCGGTGGAAGCTCTGCTAAGAGAAAGGGCTACATCAATTGTATAATCTCAATGTAATTGCTTGAAAGTGGTAGCTTCCCTTCTCTCACGCTGTGATGTTTATTTGACATAATGGGCAGTTGCCAAAGTAGATGATCTTGTATATGGGTGAGGTAGGGTTCATTTCGTGTTAGTAGCAAGCTCTTGGCTTTGTTGTCATGTCCTTGTTCTAATGATATTTTTACGACATTGGTCTAAATCTAAGCTTGGTTCGGCTTTAATCACATCTATGATGAGGTTCGAAAAGTGACCCAAATCGAACCATATGTTGACTTGTTTTGGGCTGAAACTTACCCAATAGTTAGGCAAGAAAGTGATAATTGCAAAGCCCCCCAACTATGTGAAGGTAAGCAGCAATGAGGGCTCTAAGAGTGAAAGGTGGCCCTCCTAAATCCACACAAAGAGGGAGGTGACACGAGCCTGCAGTCACCCCCCACTTTCACACTCCCAACATATCTAAACTTAAAATGGCTTTTCAACTCTTTTACGGCTCTTCAAGTAATTTTAAGCGTGCTCCTTAGGATAAGTTTTAAGCCCCATCATTGCTTCTTTGTCTTGACTATCATCTTCTCAAAACAATATAGGTTTCCCCCATCTACTTTACGCAAGAGTTCAACCATGTCGTCTCAATAGCCATCTTGTTGGGAGTTGAACTTACAAGCTAAAATCAACATCCTAACTCCTAAGCCATAAAAATCAACATCCTAAGTTCCTAAGCCATAAAATGAAATATTGGGCGGGTGACTGGAGATGGAAATGACAATATTAGGGTTCATGATTGGCATGGTTGATTTGGAGCAGTACCCAGCATCTGACTGAAAGAAGAAGCATCTTCTCAGGCTCTGTTCTCAGTCCTGCAACCCCACCATACATGGCCAAGCAAAAATCAACCATATGGGCTGATGCATGCTCTGAGTTACTGTCCCTATAACTGTATATGACCCATCATTTTCTCATTTTTAGGGCATATCACACTCCAGAAGATGGATGATGAGGACTGAGGAGGAAAAAGAAACAAAAAAAGTAAAATAAAAAATAGTGCCCAAGTATTAGGAAACATAATTATGATAATTATAATTTAATTGTGTATTTTGGGTACGTACTTATGGCACTCTAATTAACCAGTGGGCCGCCTCTGGATCATATGGTCCACAGACTAACTCAACTCAGCCGTATTCACAGCTATGCATGACACATGTATGCCCACATGTGAATGATATGAGCATGAAGTGTGATGAGGACCCACAAACCATCCATATGTTATATACCCACTAAATGTTATTACATTTATGTGTTAATATTTTATTTTACTATACTAACGATAAATTTTTTTAATAAAAAAATTAATTTATAAAAAATGTGAATGATCTTAATTTGCATGTTTTCGTTATTAATTTTCATATTAAACACATAGGAAATAAACTATTCAATGTATGTTGGAAAATGGGACGTATATTCAATAATGCTGCATATATATATATATATATATTAATTATGGTATTTGGAACAAAATATTATATTTTTGTTTCGATGCCAAAACCTACAAGAAAGAACATGACTAGTTTTCCTAATATACTCTCTGACACTCAAAAATTAATATAATAAATAAGTAATAAATATATATAAATTTTATTAGTTATCTCAAAGAAATATTAGTTTTTATACAAGAGAGTATGAATTAAGAAAATTGAGATATTCAAAGTTTATCTCTAAAACTCTAATGCTTATGCCCGATTATCTCAAACTAACAAAGAGTTTATTGGAGCAAAAAAATCAAATACTAATTCTAGATTTTTTGAAGACGAGGTGAATTATAATATTTAGAGTTATCTCTGATTATTCTTGAGATAGATGATTTCGAGCTAGTAAAAATTGCTCAGAGCAAATAGAGATAAATGTTAGGTTCGAATTCTCTAACACGATGATCGAAAAGTTAGATGTCGATGATTATCAGTTTGGTGAAGAGACATGGATCATCTTTCTGCAATATAAGATTAATTGATCTTCATAGTAGTTTCCTATTTTTGGTTATTTCCCATCATATCATATATCCATGTGTATGTATGTATGTACATGGATCGTAGCAGCCCCCATGGCGCAGCCAACGCCTTCAAATCACGAGCTGGCATCTTTGATCTCACGCTATCTCTGTCTTCGCCCTCTCCCTCTATAAATATCATATCCCACAATCGAACCTTCAATTTATAACGCCCCATGTAACAATCTTCTTCTTCTTCTTCTTGTCTGCGTTTCTCTTTAAGATAGAGAATTAATTTAGCTATATACAGTGTATAATGAGTGATACTAACAATGTGAACCTGCCGCCGGGGTTCCGATTCTACCCCACCGACGAGGAGCTCATCGTCCATTTCCTCCACCGCAAAGCTGCCCTCTTGCCCTGCCACCCCGACGTCATCCCCGATCTCGACCTCTTCCCTTACGATCCCTGGGATTTACATGGTCAGCGATTATTGAGTTTACAATACAACTCTCTCTCTCTCGATTATTCTTACAGAATTAATTTGTAGAGGGCATGCGTATTTATACTTTAAAGTTTGCAGGAAAAGCTATGGCGGAGGGGAACAAGTGGTACTTCTTCAGCAGGAAGACTGATCAGAATAGAAATACAGGTAGTGGGTACTGGAAAGCATTGGGAACAGATGAAGCAGTATTCAGTAACTCTACTGGGAAGAGAGTGGGTACGAAGAAATATTACGTCTTCTATGTGGGGGAAGCTCCGGCCGGCGTCCAAACCAATTGGATAATGCACGAGTACAGGCTCCCGGATTCTGCTTCCACCAGCAAGCCATCCTCAAGACGATCCAATCCAAAACTGCAGGTAATTATTTAATCAGATACGAGTATAGACAGTATTAATTATCTTGATTAAAACATATTAAATTGGGTTAATCTTTCTTTCTTTCTTTCTTTCTTTCTTTCTTTCTTGTTGGCAGGATTACAGCAAATGGGTTCTGTGTCGAGTGTACGAGCGCAGCAACGAGGAGGACGGCGGCGATGGAGCGGATCAGCTTTCATGCTTGGACGAAGTGTTCCTGTCGATGGATGATTATGATGAAATCAGTTTGCCAAATTAGTATTCAGATCCAGTAATGCAGGAGAGCTAGCTAGCTATAGCTATGCAGGCTTCTCCCTTATTAATCACACACACACACACATATATATATATATCTTGTCTTTATATATATATGTGTGTGTGTGCATATATAGATTTCAACTGGTGTATAATAATATATATTTGTTATATATGTTGTCACCATATTTATAAATAGCTAGCAAAATGGTGGTGAAAAGTAGAGAGAGGTGGTGGAGGTGGAGCCCTGAGAGCACCATATTTATAAATAGTCTGATGAGCAATGCATGCTTGGCCTCATATACTTTGAAATACAAAGGAGAAAGGAATCCTTCGGAACTTTCTCTTTTTGGGTGCATCTTATTGATGGGTTCTGCTTTGGTTGTGGAATTTCGCAGGCCAAACTGCTTGCTTGCTTGCTAGTACTGCCTCTGCCTGGCCATGGTGCCTCTCTGCTTGCTTAGACAAGCATCTGCTCATGCGTGATGGAAGCACCACTCACTCTCACTCTCACTCTCACTCTCACGCTAGCTAGCTTAGCTACTTCACTCTCTACGCCACAGTGGACTCTCGCCTATCCCCACATTAATCTTAATTTTAAGCACCAATCTGGGTGTCTAATGGGTCAGTTTAGACAGTTTAAAAAAGATTTTTTAAACTAAATCATCACTTGTTTCAAACCACCATTTGAATCATATCTTGGTTGCTTGGGCGGTTCAAAAAATGTAAAGTTCTAAATTAAAAGACATAATCACCCAGGTCATCAAAAGATCATGATAATTGGTCAGTTCATAATTGATTTTTTCAGCAATCCAAATTGCCACCGACCACCCAGATCAAAAGATCATGGTTTGGTGGTTTGGGGCACATCTGGTCTCTTGTGTTGTTGATATATCATGAAGATATGGATGGTACGGAGGCTAATGAAGTGGTGGCAAAGCCTCTAAATGTACAGTGAAGTGAGTTGGGTTTAAATGGAACTGTCCTGTCATATCCGAGGTGGTATGGTAATTGGGTTGATGTTAATCCTTTGGGTGACTGCAAATATCCCAAATAAATCATGCCGCAATTGGAACACTAATTAACACATACACGACAAACAATTAGTTGTCTCAAATATAACATATTATTATGTCACAGATATTTAAAAGTGTCTAAACCCTGTTTAATTAGTCAGCCGACCATTGCCAAAGTTAATTAATTTCTTAATATTGATATGACCCCATTCATTAGAATGGGGTTGAATGATTCAGTGATTAGTAATTAGTAATTAGGACGAACTTTAGTAAGCACTAGCTAGGCAGGCTAATAATAGTGACCATGTGGTGTGGAAAGTGAGGTATGTGCATGTGTAACCTTACTGATAACGTCACGTGATCCCCAAGGCAGAGAGAGAGAAAGAGAGAGAGAGAGAGTTTGTTTTAAGTGGTAGCTCAGTGGGAGACACCACGATTCGGGATATGTATTAAGTTTGAGTTTTATGAGTTTGGACTAATAATATTTGTCGTTGTTTGATGTCTGTGTAATCTTCGTTATTATTAGTTGAGATCTGATGTTAAATAAAGTAATGAGACTATTGTGAAAGTTTAGTCAACTCAATATTTTAAATAATAATAATATTCTAACAATAGATTTAATTACTATATACATGATGTGTGTTATAAGCAAACGTTCATCAAAAGTTATAAAAGCCCAAAAATTTCAAAATATTATTTTGTGTTTAAAATGATAGTCAAAACATCTCCAAGAGTTCTTGTCTCACGAACATTGAAAAAGCTTAGAGAAGATATGGTCTCTTGGATAGTCTCCCAGAGACCGTAATGAAGCTCTAGGAGACTATAACATTATGAAAGTTTATCTTGTAAATTTTTCTTTAATTGGGAGGTGGAGGCTCGAAAAAAGTGTAAATAAAATAATTTCGACATTTGAATTTTTTTTGGATAGTTTCACGAGAATGATAGACACTATACATAAGAATTATAATTCTATCACAAAATTTCATATTCTTCTATAAATAAATGAGCTTTCATTCTAAAAAAAAAAAAATATTTTTGATATTGTCGACGTTCGGAATCAGTCGATTATGATTCATAGGCTCACAATGAAATAATAATCACAAATGCAAAGAGGATGAACAAATGATAAGACATACACGGACAGTTTTTACGTAGTTCGACCAGAACGATGCATACTTTATAATTGTTCTTTGGTTATTCCAACAGAGTAAGAGTATATGATTGTTGTTCATCCTCCCTACAATGGTGTTTTTGACACCCATTATAGTGTGGGTTGTTTAAAACTTACATGAAATCTAAAATAATAGGATAATATTATGGAGACAAGATGTCATTATCAATCCCATAAAATCGGGAGTGGATCCCGCATTATAAGGGATCTGGTTTGCCTCAGATAAAGTGGGTGGGTCCTTATCTCCGGTTGTTCCGTGGCTTTGTTGTTATGCGAATTGAAAGATTAGACCAGCTTATT